>NC_081349.1:23404600-23473944 GCF_029784015.1 Lycium ferocissimum
AATTCCTTCGGCGTTGTCGATTGTCCGGTCGATTCGTTTATATGAGCGGCTATTATTCGGCACTGCTTGGGGGCTTCGTGAACACGATTAGAGACGATCGGATATTTATTATGTTAGTCTTGTTGGCAGTCGTTCAGTTGGTTGGTTTAGCCATGTTGGCTACTTTCAGATATGTTCAGATTGTCTAAGTATTTCCGCATTATGATATTTCAGTGAGACTTTTAGTTAATCGTACGTGTTAGTTTTATTGTATAAATTAGTTATGTTTTGATATCACATGTTGATTCAAATGTCCCGGGCATTGGTTCGCCCTCGGTCACACGCAACAAAAGCACCGGTGCCGTGTTACGTCGGGCCGGTGTCGGGGCGTGACATATAAAGATGCAGAAAGATTCACACTAAACATGGAAAATGAGAATATCTACAAATATTTAAAAGTAGACATGACTTGTTTAGTGAGAGGTTGTACATATTAATATATTATAGTGTACACGTTCTTATCATGACATTTATATTTATGTACAGCCAATAGGAAATAGAAAACGGAAAATAATATTTTATCTTTGAGTTCGACCTTTAAGGTTCCTGGCGCTAAACTCATTGTACTTTTAAAATGGTGAGTTCAAATCTACTATTTATTGAAATTTTTGTGAGTTTCCGCATAAAAAAACTATACTACCCGTCGAACACTGGATTCTGATGAACCCAATGTTGAAGCACTAGACCCGCCCCCCATTGTAATTTCACCTTGCGCAACTTAAGTGCATGTTCAAATCTCACCATCTACTTTTTTACTAATAATAGTTTGTATTAAGACATAGCTTAGTGAAACAAAAATGTAGGCTACTAAAACTCTAAAGGAGTATTTCTCAAATGGTCATTCAACTTACTATAAATTTTTTCCCTTCAAAATTTAATAAACCAACTTTTGTCACTTTAAAATCACTGAACTTCTAACTAATTTCTTATAAAATAAGTCTGGGTCGGAATGCCAATTCAGCTAAAATGTCAATGCTCGCTTTCTACATCAGAAAGCCGAGTCCAGTGACGAATACATTAATCTACAAAATATGTATACAGTGTATAAAGTATACAAAATATACATATCTGTACATACCCATACACTCCCTATACAGCAGAGGTGTATAGGTAGTGTATACTTCGGCCATGTTTGATAAACGAGATGGCCGAAGGGTACATTCAGATAAGTTTCCGTAATTTCTATATGCATGATATAAGTCTCCGACAGTTGGTGTTCAATTGACACCCTTCATTGTGCGTGGCTGCGCCACTGGCCTACTCAAATAATATCCATTTAACAATCCCTAAAATTTTACCTAAAAACGTTTTTTTTACCTGTTAACAAATAATAAAAACATAAAACACCTAAGCACATGAAGAGATGAAGATTATGTTTGAGGCAATTTTATTTCGACGTTCTACGTCTCTATATTTTCTTTAAAAACCCGACTTTTATTGGTTTGGTGCGGTTTGTAGATTTAAAAACCCGACACAATTATGGTTTGATTTGGTATTTGAAAAATTCGAACCAACTCGATCCATGTACACCCTTAGATACTCCTATCCAATAGACTTGGAACATTTTTCTATCTTAATAATAATGAGGGACCCTAATAATAATAAAGTCAGGGGCTTGGGACTATATATTATAGCTCCATATTGGGTAGATCTATCTGTTTCATCTTCTAATCATTTATCTACCGTTCAATTAATCTATTGATTTAATTTTTTCTCAACTACCGATGCTTATACATATATATATCCTTGGCGCAGTGATTTCTCTAGGATTTGAGTCTCACCTAAAGATTTCATTTTTACTGGTGTATATATTATTATGCCTCATTCATGTAATGAGAAAGCTAAGAATGCAAAATTAGCAAAAGTTCACATGTATATAGGACGGATTATCATTTAATCTTATGAAACTAAGTGGGCGAGGAGAATCTTTTGTTAAAGTGTCTCTCTCTAGGAACAGGGTAAATATCTCAAAAGGTCACTGAACTTTGAGAAATTATGTAATAAAGTCATTGAACTTTGCTACATATCAATAAAATCACTCAACTTTGGCCTATTATCTCATAAAATCCCTCAACTACATATGTCATCAAAAAAATCTGACATGGCAATATTAATTAATTGTTTTATGTCATGTAGACGTGGACCCTACAATAAAATAAAATAAATCCATATCTTTATACCCACACCCACTCACCAACCCTTCATCCAAAACCCATTTTTCCCTTATCTATACCTTCTTCTCACTTTTTAACTTTTTAACTCCTTTTTGGTGAGAACATTTAGGGATTAAAGAAACAAAGAGAAGAAAAGTGGAGAGAGAACTAGGAAAGGGTTTTTTAGATGAAACCCTTGTGGGTCGGGTGAGTGGGTGTGGGTTTAAAGATATGGATTTATTTTATTTGATTGTGTGGCCCACATCTACATGGCATAAAATAATTAATTAATATTGCCATGTCATATTTTTTTGATGACATATGTAGTTGAGTGATTTTATTGATATGTAGGAAAATTCAATGACTTTACTATATAATTTCTCAAAGTTCAATGACCTTTTGAGATATTTACCCCTAGGAACATGGTCGATCAACCAGAAATGTTTATATTTGCGATTTTCTATATATCCACAGTTGTATATAATGCTCCAAAAGCGCAAGGGGTTCATCCGAATTTCATTCGTCGTAAAATTACATTGTACATAAAGTTTAAAATTAATTTTCATGTATATATAGTAGATGTTGAATCTCCCTAGCTTCTTCGTGCATTTACTTCTTATATTTTGAATGTCGGCGTTATTAGGGAAAAGTAAAGGGGCTTTGCTGTGTTTAGGAACCGTCTCCAAATTCGCTCCCTTATCCAGAGAAAATAAACTAAAAGTGAATTTGTCCGTTAACTGGAAATTACACTGGCAAAGTAACACATAACAAGGAGACAGTTTCTTCCTTTATCATCTTTGTATAAATCATAAATACTAGTGGTACCATTTGGTTGATATATAACTTTAATTAAAGGGAAAAGGTCAAAAATACCCCTCTACTTTGGAAAAAGGGCTAAAAATATCCTCCAAACTTATTTTGAATCAAAAATACCTCCCGCCTCCCAAAGGCTTTTCAAATATACCCTTGTTTCGACGGAAATTATCTCCCAAAATAACCCAAAATTATTTTTTAAACTAACAATCATTTTAAACCGACCCACCTAAATAATAACCCATAAGATCCCGTTATTCCCTCAATTCCCTCAAACTTCAAACCTACGTATTGGGCGAATAAGAGATTTTATGGGTTATTATTTAGTTGGGTCGGGTTAAATGGAGCAGGTTTAAAAAAGGATTTCGAGTTATTTTGGGATAATTTCTCGAAGACAGGTTATATTTAAAAACCTTGAGGACGGGAGGGGTATTTTTGACCCAAAATAAGTTCGGAGGATATTTTAAATTTTTTTCCAAAGTAAAGGGATATTTTTGACCCTTTTCCCTTAATTAAAGGGAAAATTAAATGAACGTGTGATAATGTTTGACCTCACATTCCAACAGCTTATGCAGTATTAAAATAATTTGGTCCTGTTCATAATTTTGAAGCCACCAAGTGATGAGAGTGACCAGTTATTTTTAAATACTACTCTATGTAGCCCGTAGTAATTGTTAGAATGTCCAAATCGTCTGTAAGAAGAAAAAATGATTACCACATTTAATTATTATTTGAAAAAGGTCATCTACCTCCGGTAGTGTTATACCACCAAGATGGCAGTGGGATAGTTGGATTCCTTCATCTATAATTACAGGTCTCAAGTTCAAGTTTTGAGACAGAATCACATCCAGAAATTTTTATATGAATTCCTAAAACAACCTCAAGTTAATACTACAATTACAATTAGCCATAGTAATTTGGTTTTAAGCTAAGTACTTTTGGATATTAAGTGAATATTCATCCTCGCCTAGGAATAGAATTTTTTTTGGACCCTGCACAGCTTAAATGGGTTTTGGGTATCATATGGTTAAACAAAGTAATGTTATTTGAAAAGGTAATGCTATACCACAAAGGGATGTCGTCGGTTGGATGGGATCGGATTCCTCCATGTTTAACTAGAGATCTAAGGTTCGAGTCCTGAAAATGTAAAAGAAAAATGAAAGGAAAGTGTTTCCTCCTTAAAAGACTACTCCTTTCTTTTTGTTTCATTGCTTGTTGTTTCATTTTAGTCCAATAATACTGCTTATCCTAGTGAATTTTGAAAACCTACTGTACCAGAAGCTTCTTGAGTCCTACATAGGACGAATTTGGATTAGTCAAATTAACGCATTCCGGATGCCGAATGATTAGCCAACAGGTCGGGATAAAGTGATTCATCATGCTCCGAATGATTAACCAACAGGTCGGGACAAAGTGATTCATCATGCTCAAACGTGAGCAGATCGCTCATTAGGAACGGTTTATAAATCAGCAAAGCTCCGTGACTTAGTTTGGAGGCTTGCATAACAAAGTTTGTTACATTAGCTCCAAAAGAATACTTCTTTTCACTCCCTTATCCAAAGAAAAACAAAATAAAATGAAGATGCCCATAAAGTGAATCTGTCCACAAAACTTGGAATTATACTAGCAATCATTAACACATAACAAGGAGACAATTTTCTTTCTTTGTCAGCTTTGAATAAATCATAAATACTAATGTTACCATCTGGCTGATAACTCAATTAAATGAACGTGTCATAATATTTGACCTCACATTCCAATAACTTATGCAGTATTATATTAATTTGGTTCTGTTCATAATCTTGAAGCCACCAAGTAATGAGAGTGACCAGTTATTTTTAAATACAATTCTATGTAGCAGGTAGTAATTGTTAGAATGTCCAAATCGTCTGTAAGAAGAAGAAAAATATGATTGACATATTTAATTATTATTTGAAAAAGGTCACCTACATCGGGTAATGGTATATCACCAAGATGTCAGTGGGATAGTTGGATTCCTTCATCTTTAATTACAGGTCTCTAGTTCGAGTTTTGAGACAGAGACGGATTCAATTTTTTCATGGGTTCTTATCTACAACAAACCTCAAGTTAATATTAAAGGTAATTTGGTTTACAATCAAGTATTTTTGGATATTAAATGAATATTCACCCTCGCTTACAAATAGAATTTTTTTTGGTAAGGAGTATTTCCCCCTTAAATGGACCCTACACAACTCAAATGGGTCCTGGATATCATATGGTTAAACAAAGTAATGTTATTTGAAAAGGTAATGATATACCACAAAGGGATCATGTGATCAGATGAATGGGATTCCTCCAATTTTAATTAGAGATTTAAGGTTCGAGTCCTGAAAATGTATAAACGAAAATGATAAGAAATGTTTCCTCCTTAAAAGAGTGCTTTTTTGTTTCATTGCTTTTTATTTCATCCAGTCCAATAAAATACCGCTTATATATTCTGGTGAATTTTGAAACCTACCGGACAAGAAGCTTCTTGTATCCTACCTGGGACAAATTTGGATTAGTTGGATTAATGAATTCCGGATGGTGCATGATTAACCAAAACATGTTATAAAAAATGAGTTACTTATTTAATTATTACTCCTTCCGTCCCAGTTTATGTGGTACTTATCGCTTTTCTAGAGTCAATTTGACTAAAATTTAATTTGAAGCTAAATTGGATTAGATTAACTCGATATTTTAATAATAAAAATTATATATTTGAAAACTACATGAAAAATACTATAAATTGCAACCTTTCTCATATCAATTTGATGAAAAAATGCATCTTAAAATGATACAAAGCTCATACAACAATCTCTAAGCAAAAAGTGCCACATAAATTGGGATAGAGGGAGTATTTGAAAATGTCATCACATCTGGAAATGTTATTTAAAAAAATGTAGGCTTACAACTGCTTATGATTCATCAGTTCCTATTATTTATATGCTAAAAGGGAAGCAAATAATGGATGAGGATTGCTCAAACTAGTGTACTTTGAGACTGTTTTAAGTATATGTTTGGTGACCTGTTTATTCATAAATGAGATAAGAATTTAAACCATGTTGTACATACAAGCTAAATATTCTTTCATTTATTGTTGAAGGAACCATAGAATTGAATTGAGTATAATTTAGATCAAGTTGATAGTTATTTTTAATCAAGAGCCAACCCAACGACGGACCCCGTTGTACTTGTACTACTACTAGAACATACCTAGTGAACCCATTGTACTTGTACTCTTGGAAGAACTATCCAAATTATGTGTCTTTTATAATAGCCTTTTAGTTTGATCAAGGACAAAGTTTAAGAAATTTTTTAATCTTGTGATTTTTTTTTATTTTTCTTTTGGTATTAAAAGCTTGTATTAGTCACCAATGAAGAATTCAAAACTCACCTAAGCTACAACACGATCAGTTGTTGCTATATGACTAATCTCTTAATACTCACTGGCAGCTATCAGAAAACAGAAGCTTGTCACTAAGGATTATTGAATCTTCTGATCTTAAATTAAAAGTGTGAATAACATGTGAAATATTGATGGAATCCGTCGAATTGACTTGTACTGAAAATTATGTCCACGGATTTAGACTTTCAGTCAAAAATCCCATACTTTTCAACGGCGTTCCGACGTGAACGTCTGTCAGAAATTCGCATCTTGTAGTGGTGAATAAGACACATAAATTGAATCGTGGACTAGTACTTTTAGAACAGAATAAGAATTAGGTTCAAAATAAATGATTTATACAAATACAAAGCTTGAACCAAAGCTACTGACTTTTATCGAATCCGTAATTGATAGTGTAGATCCGCCCCTGACAATTATCACTCGTTACTCTTAGAAGAATTTGCCCAAATATGTAGTTTTCGATCTAGAGAATAATGTAGTTTTTAGAGGTGCTATTAGACCCCAAAACGTGAAAAACACTTAAAATATAGTTTTAGCACCTAACGTTCTTCACATAACAGTGTACGATATAGATGTATTTCATCATGTGTCACCGAATTGAACCTTGTTTATTTGATAATAAAGTCATCAAATTAATTTTATCACATTAAAATAATTTAAATTTCACAAATAATAAAATGATAAAACTATTTTTTATCAAGATGCTAAAAGCCAAAAAATAATATTGGATGACGATTGCTAAAACTAGTTGACCTTAGGGCTTAACAAAATTGTCACATTCTACATTTTACTGAAATGGAATAAGGTTTTTTTTTTTTCCAAAAAATAATATTGGATGACGATTGCTAAAACTAGTTGACCTTAGGCCTTACCAAAATTGTCACATTCTACATTTTACTGAAATGGAATAAGTTTTTTTTTTTTCCAAAAAATAATATTGGATGACGATTGCTAAAACTAGTTGACCTTAGGCCTTAACAAAATTGTCACATTCTACATTTTACTGAAATGGAATAAGTTTTTTTTTTTTCTTTTTGCTTTATGATGTCTGGTAACATGTTTCTTTCGAATGAACCGTTAGATAAGAAAGCCACCAAATAAATTAAGGAGATGAAAGTGTAATTTTTTTTAACGAATAAGATGTACATAGCCAAAAAACAAAAACAAAAAAAACCATACGTTAGGGCTATAAATTGCAAAAGACTCTCTACTTTTTCTATCCTCATCAGTACTCGTCATTTCCTTCTCCTTTAGTCAAATAAAATCAGAAACATCACTCCTCTATGACTAATTAAAGTCATTTTTCTTATAATCATTTTAGTTTTTAAATTCATAGTATAAGTTGACAACTAATACTTAGACGTTATCGTAATCTTTAATCTTCAAAAGTTTCAGAAGAACGCTAGCTCTCTGGTTTGCTAATTTTATTAGTAAACTTAAATATATAGTTTGTCTAAAAAATACCTCTCACTTACCAAAACCATGCTTAAGTTATTACATGCTGCCAAGAAGAAGCTGGTTGATAATTAGAAACTTGCAAATTTTATATGTATTAGGTGTTATGTATGTCATTGAAAGAGAATAATTTATTTTGAGTTATGTAATAGATTTTAAATATTAAGAAGTAAGATTCAACTGCTATTGGATTTAGTTATATGGTGTCAATATTTAAATCCATATTACTGACATCATGACATATCTTGTGACATATAGATTCTTTATTTATTTTGTTATGTAGAGTCATGTTAACGAAGATATTTTGCTCAGACCATATAATATATAATTTTTCCATTCTCTCTTATTCTTAGCATTGTCCTTACGACTAATGATTAGACATAAATTAAATAATTTATTTCTATTGTAAGCGCTCTTTATTTGAAGAAAATGGGAACAAATGCGCTTGATAAATGGAAAATGCATGCAGAAAATTTTGTTTCTTCACTCTCGATCCGCCAATACGACTTGATGAAGACATTATTATCACACCATGAGGTGTGATAGAATAGATGAAATTACGTCAGTCTTAATCAGATGCCGGTTCGAAGAGAATGAAGAAACTTTTGGTTGGGACGCTTCCCCCTTTATAGGCCTTATACGACGCAAATACAAATGTTGGCGAATTTTGAATACCACATAATTATGCACAAAAGAGGGCTAAGATTTTGCGTAGTTAGTTGAAGCAACTTATTTATTTTATTCC
The DNA here is from genome assembly GCF_029784015.1 of Lycium ferocissimum. NCBI lineage: Eukaryota > Viridiplantae > Streptophyta > Magnoliopsida > Solanales > Solanaceae > Lycium > Lycium ferocissimum. Next base: position 23,413,215 of record NC_081349.1, read on the forward strand.
ATTTTATCAATGGTTTAATAATTGTTTCTCTTTTTCTTATTATTTGCTTGTGTAGTGTAATAGGTAGTTTTGTTTTCACGCCTTTAACTAAATGTAGCGTATAAAGTAAACTTAGATCATATAGGTAATCGCATTTAATTTTTAATACGAAGCTTAAGAGATACCTGACACTTTCTCCATGGTCAGATGAACTTTCTATCTTAGAATTTTTAGTTGCAAAAGAATGGGATAAGCCGAATTTGAAATAGTTATTTAAAAATAAAATAAATTAGAATTTTCAAAAGAATTAGTTAGTCAGCCTAACACGCTTAACCCATTTATTTCTTTTTTGTTAGGTGTCTAAATCATAATGCTCTTAAATTGCCAACTCGTCGCGTTTAAAAGCCTTTACATTTTCTGTTTATATTTTGGAAATAATTTTTCTACATCATTTTTGTGGTGTGCGACAATGAAAGACACACAAAAGGGAAATACAAAAAATGTGAAAGAGCATAACGAAAAATTAAAGCTGGAACATATAGAGAAGGAAGAAGCAGAGTACCAAAAAAAGAAGTAATCACTTTTTAGCTCATGTAATTGAAAATTGCAGAGTCATATATAGTTTCAAATTTCATTGGTAAAATTCCACGAATTGTCACGGAGTTTCACCTATGAAAGTTGAAACTCTATGACAATGGTTATTTTCCAAAAATAGGGTTAAAAAGTGGCCAGCCGGCAGTATTTCTACCAGACAATTGACACTTCAATAGCAGAGCCCAGCTGAATTTGGTAGGCCCAAAACATTTCGGCCCAAAGAAAAAAAATGCAAATCATCCAATGAAAAAAAAAAAAAAAAAAAAAATATATATATATATATATATATATATATCTGCTTTCACTAAAAAACCTGACGAAATGGTTTCATCCTTAATCTTCATTAAAAAAAAAAAAAAAAAAAAAAAAACACGCGCACACACACACAATGAAAAGAAAAATATAGAGAATGTAGAGAGTACGGGTCAACGTAAAACATGAGTTTTGATTTCATGCGAACTCAGTAGCTTTAGCTCAGACGCTGTATGTGTTTTTAAGAGATTTACTAAGTAGAAATAAAATGAGTTGTCGTAAAACCCTGCTCTCGAATTCATAATGTCCAAATCTTGAATCAATCTTGAATCTGCCTATGCTAGAGATTCTCATACACATCAATATTGTCTAATTACAAAGAATTATAGTTTTATGCTTCCTCACTAGAGTTACCTATATTGGTAATAGGACCTTTAAACCAATGCCTAGCACTGAAAATCCATGAAGAAACAACAAGAATGAGAAGGCCACCTACCGCAACGGGAGTATAGTTGAGAGTTTGATCTGTGATAGGGTAGGCAACAGGCAAAGAGAAGAGTACTGAGATGAGTGCAACCCAAAATATTGCAACCCAACCTACAACAATCCCATAGCTTCCCAAGTTAAAAGGACCTGGAATGAAAGATTTCCGAGCTAGAGTCACCCGAAACAGGATTGGAAGGGCATACGCAATATAGAGCCCGATTGTTGCTATTGATGTCATGGCTTGAAATGCCACCAAGCTTCCGAGAGACTACAATTCAAATAGACAGAAAAAAGGAAGTTTATTAGTAACAAGGAAGGGCAGGAAACAAACTAACTAACTGAATCAAGAAAGCATATTAAGCAATCAATAGCGTTAATTCTGGTATGAATCGAATGAGAAAATGACAAATATGGTCCCTTATGTTTGAGGATAGGTTCAAAATAGTCTCTTAAGTATGCACTTAACAGTTTTGATCCTTTATGTTTGCTAAAAGTTAAAACACTTTTAGTCTCCGTAATATATTTACCAAATTTTTTGTCCTTCTTTTTCATAGTTCTCGTCAAATCTAACAGACAGTTCGATAAAAATATTTGACGGAAGCTAAAAGTGTTAGCTTTTGGTAAAATATAAGAACCAAGATTTAAGTGCATATTAAGGAACTATTTTGAACCTATACTCAAACATTAAGGGATCATTTTTGTCAATTTCTCTGAATCGTTTGTTCTTATTTTACTTGTTTTTCTGTTTGGATGGTGTTGCAGGTGGACAGGTAGGTTTGGTGTGGTGTTTTTATGATGCGAAAATATGAAAATCTTGTACCGTCAATGCCATGCAAAATGCTATAAAGGACGACGTCCAGACTGCATTTAGCGGAACCTCTTGCTTGTTTACTTTATGCCAGAACGACGAGTATGGCATCGCTCCGTCTCTGGAGAATGCATAAGCCATCCTGCAAAAGATATTTTCATCAGTGGCTCTTCTAAAGAATCTTAATTTACACAACTACCAAAAAAAAATGGAATTAGCTTTGAACTTCGTCGCTAATCTGTCACTAAATTGCTCGCAGCTAATAGAATTTTTTGATAATCCGTCACTAAATAGGATTAGCGACAGATTTTGTTGTTTAGCAACAGATTTGTCCGTCCAATCCTGCTTTTTAGTAGTGCAAGGAGAATCTCTGATCAAGCATATTTACCTGGAGTTGCTAGTTAGTGAGCTCATGCCACAAAAGAATACGGCAACAGCAATTACACCTAAGCAAATAATTCCACCAACACCACTTCCATATCTACTCTTGAATACATCATAAAAGATTTGAGCAATAGCATAGCCGCCAGAATCATTGTTTTTATTCAACAGATGTGGAATATCTGTAACTGCAAAGGTTATACCAAGTATGTAAGCCCAGCCAGCAAGAACTGATATGCCAATCGCACTTACAATTCCTTTTGGCCCATTCGTATCTGCATTTTTCGTTTCTTCTGTCTGCAGAACAAAGTCAGTGGATAAGAACAAAATAAAAATTTACCTGCAATCACTTTGAACCAGAAGTTCCTAAGTTTAATTAGGTCAAAAGAGGAAATTACAAATTCATCGCATTATTTTCAATTTGGAGGGCCTCAGTAAAAAGAGTTAACTGCAAAATAAGCTCAAACCATGTCCTCCAGACAACATACTCTAAAAAGTTATAGGAAAACTATTAGGCTTGCAAAGTAAGAGCAGAAATTTTCACCATTGTCCCTTTCTCGGACAGTTGTTTAGTAAATGACCTCCTTTTTATTTCTCCTGCAACTTATGGACCTTTTAGACCACGTGGTCTAAAGATCCCTTTTGAGCAAACTGGAGTTCTTATGAGAAAACGTTAGACCACAGTGTAAACTTTTGTAAGCTATTGCAAACATTAGATGGCAGTCTAATATTCGACCGAGTCCAATGTTGTCCGGAAGGGTAAATTCCTAAGGGCTATATTGCACAACTTCTAAAAATAGGAAGAAAATCTAAATGGTAGCCTAAAAAAAGGACATTTGCGTAAATGAGCCAGCGTAAAAGTAAGCAGAACTCACCATATGGGCAGAAGCGTCATAACCTGTCAACGTATACTGGCTCATAAGAAGTCCCAAGACGAATATATATAGGTTATTGTTGATTCCATCTCCATTCTCAGTATTGAAATTAGTAAACACAAATTCAGCGCTGGCTCTTTTTGTTGCGACAATTGGGATCAAAATCATAAGAAGAAAGACACCTGTAATCATTAACTCAGAGTTGAGCAAACGCACAATTCCATTATTATGAGGTCGAACAGAGAAAAAGGAAAATTTTATTATGTGTCTCACACAACTGACAGGAGTTATGTGAGCTTACTTTTTGTCTCACAAACAAGTGGACCCAAATCTCACACTTTAGGGTCCACAAATTTGGGTCCACCTTTTTTGTGAGATAAAAAGAAGTCTCACACAACTAATGTCAGTTGTGTGAGTCACAAAATATAGTTATTTATTTATTGAGAAAAAGGCGTAATTAAATGTACCTACAACATTCCATGCAGCAGCTAGTTGTCCAATGAGGGACAACCATGAGATCGGAAGACTGTTTAATATAGCATGTAAAAGCAGAATTCCACCGTGAAGGGCGATAACCACATATTTGGAGGCCTGATATCCACCTCCATTTAATCCACCAGTGCTAAGGAGAATTATTACCTGAACTAACTGTGCCAATGAAAAATCTACACTTGCTGTGACAGCCCACTGCAATCAGATTTTCCGTTTTTTATTAGAGTTGTTTTATTTGGTGAAGCAGCTAAACACCAGTTAGACACTAATAATTGTGAATGGTTATATATGAGTAATTCTTCACGATACCTGACCAACAATGTTGAACCTGCAATTTAAAAATGAAAGAAATTTTACTGAGAAGGAAGCAATATGAATATAGAAGCCATCATTTTTGTCAATAAATAACTTATGACTAAGCTAACAGAAGAGTGTACTATATATGCTGATGATTCAGAGAAACAGAGTAAAGCATAATATGAATAATGTCATATTCCATTAAGTTTAACGTTGAAAGTCGGTAGATGACAAAAGGTACCAATAAAGAATTAAAAAGAGGTCAGCATCCCAGAGGTTTCAATATTTCATTTTTCTTTTGTGTGTGTTTCCTGCTGTTTTACTTTCTCTTTTGTCACTCTAGCCAACAAATCCTTTAATTGTGCATTTCTCACAGTACAGATTGCAGAACAACAGTGTTTTGCTGAAATCAAGCATAACTATGGATTGGGTAATTGTCTCCAAAAATGCAAAGCAGACTAATCAAATCAGCAATCAACTAATCAATCAAATATGCCTTGAACCCAAACTAGCTGGGGGTCAACAACATGAAACCTCCTGTATCTATGTATTTGGCTCCATTTGCACCCATTTCATTCCAATACATGGAGGGTTCATTACTATGAGGTTATATTATAATTTGACTACCTTAACGTTGATCGTCAACCTACCACAATGGTCCTCCTTTATCCGCACTAGGACCAGTCATGTGGAGGTAAATACAAGTTCACATACTTGTAAGATTAAAAAATCACGCTAAAGCAAAAAGCTTGACCTTCAATCAACACAAAAAGCTTGTCCAGAGTGGAATGCCAGTCCCATGCTGGAATTTTTTTTGCTTTGATAACTGAGAACCCCGAGAGCTAGTGGTGCACAGTTCGAAACTCGTTTAGATAATGGGCTCGTGATTGATTAACACTAAGAATAGTTGTAGGGCAGTTAAATTATGCGCTGCTAAACTGTAAGGAGACAAACAAGTTAAGAACTTCACAGCCTGAACTGCTACGAAAACTTGCAACTTGATCTCCTCCACGTTGTGCTAACGCCAGATAAACTCTCCTCTATAAACTAGACGATGTCAAGATATGAACAAGCCGAATGCAACGAGAACTTAGAAAGTTCAAGAACTGAACAGAGAAAGGGAGAAAATGGCATGAAACTTTTAGAAAAATAGAAAAGTGGAACTGATGAACAAACGCTTTGCTGTGAAAGATCATTGTCCTTAAAGAGATATTACTAATATACGTTTAGGGGATTAAAAGCAATTCCCTTCCCAATTCAACAAAGTCTCGTCATACTACAAATTGAGATTCGCTACTTCAGGGAGTCGTTGCATTTATAGAACTGGAGAAATGACTTCTCTGAAAGTCATTCTCTTTCACAAACAGATGATATGAATGTTCGGTCCACGAGTTTGGCAGAATCCAGTAGCTTTGATCTAGATCCTATATTTGTGTTTAAGTATCCACTTAATGCGTATAAATAATTTATTCAAAACCCAATAATCTATCTTTCCTACAATCCAGAACTCAACAACAACAACGTACCCAATGTAATTCCACAAGTGGAGTCTAGGGAGAGTAGAGTGTACGCCAACCTTACCCCTACCTTGGGAGGTACAGAGGTTGTTTTCCATAGACCCTCGGCTCAGGGAAAAGCATAATAAAGCAGTACGAAAAAGAAATATGGAAGTGAAGAGTCCATGGCAAAAAAAATAAAGAAAGCATGACAAAGTATGTGGAAAAAAAGAAAAAAGAAAAAAACACAGTAACTACGACAAAGTAGTCAGCTAATCGAAATACGAGAAACAACAGAACGTAACAGAAATTGAAGGACGAGGAACTACGAGAGTAATACTAGTACTACTGGTATGAAGTTAGAAGCTAGGCAACGGACAACTACCAACTAACTTTCGACCCTAACTCCGGTTCTGACTGTTCTGATACATATAAACTTCAAAAAGTACAAACTAACTCAACAGAAACAGTGCAAAGACCAAAACAAGAAAAGCAAAAAAAGATTACCAGCCAGTGATCCAAGAAGCAAAAGGTGCCCAATTTGGACCAGCAAGCTTAGCACTCCAATAATAAAGACCTCCAGAAGTAGGATAAGATGAACAAATCTCAGCCATTGACATTCCAACAAACAATGTGAATGCACCAGCAATTAACCACCCATAAACATAAGAAACAGGGCCGCCATAATTCAAACCAGTACCCATTAATGTGTTAACACCAGTAAGCACTGATATAATAGAAAACGAAAACGCAAAATTTGATAACACCCTGCAACAACAAAATCCCAAGAACCCAAAAAACCCATTAAGGAAATTTAAAAAAAAAAAAAAAATCAAATTCTTTTAATTCCTCTATCCCAATTTACGTGATACAGTTCGGACTTAGAGAGTCAAACTTTTTTTATTTTAACCGTGAATTCAGACATACAAAAAAATAATTTACATATTTAGAAACTATATAAAAAAGTAATATTAAGTCACAACAACAACAACAATAACAACATAACCAATATGATTTCACCAAGTGGGGTCTGAAGATGATAGAATATACGTTAACCTTATCTCTACGTACCTTATAAAGGTAGACAGGTTGTTCCGATAGACTCTCCACTAGTAAAGATAAAAAGGCAACAGTAATATAAAGCACTTAAGTTACAATAATTAATAGTTTAAAATATTTAAAGAATATACGAATAAATTGTATCAAAAATTTCTTGTTTGATGGAAATTCGAACTGTATCTCGTAAATTGGGACAGATGTAGTAGTTTTTTGGAAGAAATAAGGAAGTGGGGTATTTACGAAAGGTCTCGTTTGAGTTCTTGTTTATATCCTAGCTCATGTAGTCTTGCATGGCCTGTATCAATTTGTTCTTCAAAACCCATTCTTGATTTTTTTTTTTTCTCTGCAACTTTGCCTTCTTTGAATTCCTTTTTGTTCTTCAGTTTAGGAATTCTGTAAAATTGGTTGGGTTTTACACTCACATGGGAAATGAGAAGTTTGCAAATGATTGGTTGTTTATTTGTATTTTAATGCGTTTTTTTGTGTGAACTGAAAAGAGCAGAGTATGGTCAAAGAAGGCAATTGGAAAGTGTGATAAAAATAGGAAAAGACTTGAGCACCTTGCGTTATTTTTGGACACCATGTTGACAACGGAGACTCGTGGTGTATACTATTTTTATTGGATTTGTGTGAACTCATAATTGTAAGATGGGAAAAACTGAATTATTGGAAGTTTGGATTTTGTACAGATATGAATATTCTCAAGTCCTAGCTGTCTTTAATTCAAAGAATAAAGCATAAATAAATAATTTTCTCCGTTTCAATTTTTGTGATATTATTTTACTGCCCTGTTGAGTAAATCACGTATCACTTAATACGGAGGACTTTTCTTTTTCTTTCGGACCACAATCTTGACCTCCGATCGAGCTACGAACACAAGTAGATAGGCGGTTACGTGGGAGAAAATTGGTTGGGCCTGTTTTTTGAGTCAATTTTAGATCGCTCATTGCTGCTATTGGTGCGAGTTGTAAGAAATCTTGTTCTCAAGTCAAACTGGGGCATCATTTCATTCTCGTAACGGGAATGAGCAGTGCAAAATTTAAAAGATTTTATTTTGTAACCTATAACCAATGATATTTTAGTTATATAATGATTTTCATAAGTGATTCGTACAAAATAACATAGGGGATACATAAATATTATATATGATATCTTTGTAGAGTAACTTTTCCATAGGAGATTATTTCCTCTGTATTTTTAAATATATCATAACATTTGTGTGTTTATAAAATTATTGAAACTTCCGATTTTAAATATATCATTACTTTTTTGGGGAAGTAAAAATTTTCATCAAAAAGTAAAATACAAAGTTTAAGTAAAATTAATTTTAAATATAGAAACGTATCATTCTTTCTTGCCCGAACTAAAAGGAAAATGTTAGACACATAAACAAAAACAGAAAAATTAATAAATACATACTTGATACTACAAACAAGTAAATTAAAAGACTCTCTAGGATAGATAAAGATTTGTTGCATTTCCACCAGTAGATATATTTTATTAATTTCATTTGAAATAATGCACAAGTTACCAATATTCGGGTTGTTGGCATGTGGGAAAAGTCAAGAGTGACTGTATGTACTACTGTTTCTCACTTGACAAATTTTCCCTCTATTTCAATTTATGTGAACCTATTTCCTTTTTAATCTATGTCAAAATGAATGACCTCTTTCCTAATTTAGAAATAAATTCACTTTATGAAATGATTTACAGCCACACAAATATTTAAGACTTATTTTGAACCAGAAGTTTCAAAGTCTTTACGCTTTCTTAAATGTCGTGCCCAGTTAAATAAGTTTACATAAATTGAAACGGCACGTGCAAAGGGAGTATATTTTTTTTTTCAACGGCACGTGCAAAATTGTCAGATCCAATACAATGGAATTCCAAAGATTCCTACACAATTACTTACCGAACTCCCTTTTTTTTTTCTTTTTTTTTTCTTTTTTTTTTTTTTGTTCATAATGGAGTTTTATTATGAAATCAACCGAAAGAAACGAGATTTAAACAAGTTCATTACTGTTTTCAGTGTTTGAATTTCTTAAATGATGAAAAACATGTATTTAACATTAAAAAGGAAGAAATGACTTTTTTCAATTACGTGCGACAGTTATCTTCTTCTACAAAAATATTCCAACTCTTACTATATCACTAATTACAAAAATATATTATTTTCTTTTCTTTTTTCCTCAAAGAAACAGTGAAATTCCACAATGAATAAAACTTTAAATTGCTAAATTAATTAGTGCGGTTAAAACATTAAGTATGCTCTTTATCTTAGTAACAATTCTCACAATATAGATGTTGCTTTTTTTAGTTAGTTGAAGAAAATTCAATCATCTGACTTTAGTACTCCTAATAATAGCTTCCATAAAGTCAATATTTCATGTACTAACAAAAATAAAGTCAATACTTCATGTCATTCTACTTTTGGATAGACCTAAAATTGGGATCTGATATACAGTAGGCCACGTTTTTTATACCCTTCTTAACTTGATGAAGACTTTTGAAGTAGTTTTTGGTTTTGTTAGTTATACCTGAAGTACAAATTTTTCTATAATTGAGTAGTCCCACAAAGTTACTCAGAAAAATTAAATTATATTTCAACTAAAATACAAATTATAATGTACCCTAATTATATTACATAACTGAAACAGATGAAGTATTAGTCATTATTTAGGTAGGGGAGAACTTAAGATTGGTTATGCGTGTTTTACTAAAACTAATCATTTTTTACTCAAATTATGTACATACAAGCTAAAAAATAGTATATAAGGTTAAAATTCTTTTCAAGTCTTTTTTTAATTTCTTTTCACAGTTCCCTTACATGGGTATCTTTCCACTCCCTTCTCCCAAATAAACAAAAGTAAAAATAAAATTAATAATAAAAGTTGCAACGAAGTACTTAGTCAAAGTAATTTAATTCGTTAGGTAGGAAATGCCCTAAATGAATATTGTCCATAAACTTGGAGCTAGAAAAACGAGGACTGACAAAGTTATTTATTCATTACTGAATAAATAATAGTACTGGTGGTACCATCTGTGGTAGATATTTTAAATGAATGAACCATAACTAAGTGCACTTTTATGATATGATAGAGATATTATTTTTGGTTTCTCTTGGATGTCCGATATTCATATTGAAGTTTCGATTCAATTCATATTGAATAAGGTCCAATAAAGAAGAAAGCATTTTCTATCAAGACTTTCTTCATACGAGTGACTCGAACTTCAGACTCATAATTAAATGTGGATGGATCAACATATACCCACATAGACAACGCTCTGAACACGAAAGTGTGTAGTTTCTCCGCTTCTCCGATGTTAAGTCACAAACAACGCCTCGGAAATCACGAATGAGCCACTTACAAAAAAAACTTGCACGTGTGATTTTGACGGGATAATCTAAAAACCAAAGAAAATATGTCCACCATCCAAACTCGTCTAAACTAATCTATTCCGTTGGTCCTTTTGTAGTTTTTGTACAACAAAAAAGATGAGAAACCAATCGTCACATACCAAGTATTTAGCAAACAGCAATGGCATTAATTGTTTACTTTAAAAGGTCATTGTCATCATATATTATGATTTATGTGAAAGTTATTTATTGTCGATTCTACATTGTTAATGGGAATTATATGTGCTTTATGATATTGTTAGTAACCTGTCCTTTCTGACCCATCTTTAAGATGAGACAGCAACCAATTTAAATATGTGATCACACTTCACACGTCAAAAAGAAAAACTATTTAATTAAAAAAATTAAGTAATCTTACGTTTGTCCAATATAGTAGATAATTTAGATTTAAGTTGATAAGTGTGAACCTATAATACAACAATTCCTAGACAAAAGAGTGAAGCCCACCACACTATTCTTGCAAATATGGTCCAATAAGTTGGAATTTTTGCAGAACCCTTAAAACAGCTTCTTTCGTTTTCTTTTCTTTTTTATCATATGGTATCCGGAAACTTATAAAATTCACAAACAATCACTTTTCAGTTCTTATAATTAAAAAATTAGCCATTATTATGATATTTCAAATTTCAAAGGTGAAATTATAAGATAAATTTGAAACTCATGATAGTGACTAATTTTCAATTACAAGGCCGAAAAGTGGCTAGCTAGCGCATGCTATTACTACTTCAAAGCTCAACAACATATCCAGTGTAATCTCACAAGTGTTGTTTGAGGAGTGTGGTGTGTACACAACCTTACCCCTACCTTTTAAGGGTAGAGAGGTTGTTTCCGGTAGACTCTCAGCTCAAGTATTACTACTTCGAAACCCACTAGCCCAATATCCTGGAATTCACCTCTGAAACATATAAGCTTCATGACAATAACTATTTTTCAATTACAGGATTTGAAAATGGTTATTTGTGGATTTCACCCCTAAAATTAAAGAACAACTACTACTATTACTATGCATCAGTCTCAAATAAATTGAGATCGACTATATAAATTCTCACTTCTTCATTGAAACACATTTCATATCATCATCATACTAAATAAAGTATAAGAAAATACAAAATGTGAATAAGCATAAAGGAATTAACAAAAAAAAAAATGGAACAACTAGGGAGGAGAAGAAAGGGAAGGGAACATACCAGCCAGTAATCCAAGCAGCAAATGGGCCAAATTTGTTTCCAGCCAATTTAGCACTCCAATAGTAAAGCCCAGCTGAAGTTGGATAAGCTGAACATATTTCAGCCATAGCAAGGCCCACAATAATTGTCATTAAACCAACTACAGGCCATCCACAAACAATGGTTACAGGCCCACCAAAAGTTAAGGCCTGATTGTACAATGTAGATATGCCAGTTAGAACTGACACAATGGAGAATGTAAGTGAGAAGTTGGCAATGAACCTGTTTAAACAGCACAAAACAAAAAGAGTGAGTTTCTTTTTCTTGGGATCAAATTTTTCCGAGCCGGTATATATAGATTACACACTAATTATACACGATCATACACATATTATACATGGATTATACATATGTTATACAAGCTCCAGCTATTTTTAGATTAATATTACTTCTCTTCTTTTTTTGAGGGCGGAGGAGGGAGCGCAAAAGTATATTCTATTTTCCGCTTGAACTATATATGCGCATCCAGAGGCTAAAACATTTACATTTATAACGTTGGACTATAAGTTAAATTCCATGCAAAAGATAAAGAAGAATTTCCTAGTGATTGAAGAGTTTGAGTTAGAATACTATGGACCAAAGGCGAGATTAGTTATCTAAGATTTAATTGGCAGGCACACTTATAGCTTTTTTGGCCAAGCTTCTAAAATCAGATTATTTTGAAAAGTGCGTCAAAGTGCCTTTCAAGAAAATACTTTTAGGAAAAAACAGTTTGTGTTTGGCCAATTAATTTCAAAAGAACTTTTGAGCAGCAATTAGTGTTTGGCCAAGCTTTTAAAAAGTGCTTTTAAGTGTATTTTTCTCAAAAGTGCTTTTCAAAAAAGTACTTTTGGGCAAAAACATTTTTTTTTTTTAGCTTATGAAAAATTGTTTCTCCTACTCCCCAGAAACACTTATTTTCTTCCAAAAGCTTAGCCAAACATCTCACTTTTTTCAAAATAAGCACTTAATGAAAAAATAAGTACTTTTGGAGAAAAAAAACTTGGCCAAACAGGCTATTATCCCGTATTTTTCTTGGTAGAAGGGAAAAAGTATTTTGTGACCAATTAAACGAGGTGTACACTCAAGCTGAGCAGGATTCGCTCAACACCAAATAAAGCAAAATTATATAGAAGAACCACCTAGCAATTGAAGTGTTAGCGGAAAAACACTGTGAACCAAAATTGGAATTCAAACAAAAGGCAACACTACGTGAATTCATATATCTACTTAAGATTTAATTGGTGGACTGAATTACCTTATCTATTCAGACCTTTCTTTAATGCATCATCATATAACAACATGTAAACACCTCTCTATAACGATTTTTTTGGAACTGATTTTTTATGTTATATTTACCTCTATAACATTTTTTTTACTTATAACAGTAACTATCATTTTATAACTGTACGTTCTTTGTACAATTAACCCCTCTATAACAACTATCTTTTTTCTTTGATAATATAACGATTAATCATCTTTATAGAAATAAAATTTCTAATATTGTCAATAATAGGTTTAGAAATTAGTTATGACAAAGGATGTTATATGAAAATATACTTCCATAATTAAAAGATATTTTTCCGTTATACAAATTGTCATTAAGCTTGAGATTTGATAATTAAAACAGAAAAATTAGATTTTATGCATCTTTTTTGCCTCTAACAGCGAAATATTATTTAAATCTCACTGTTGTTATAGGTATATAATAACCAATCGCTATAGCAGCCAAAAAATTTCGGACCAACGATGTTGTTATAGAGAGGTTTTGACTGTATATATAGTGGGGTAACAAGTGCTTTGTAGGTTAGTTAAGGTGCATGCGAGCTGAATTTGATTGACCCGTTACTAAATAAAGCAAAAAATAAAGAAAGATTAGATTACATTTTGCTCTCTATTTAATGGTTTACATTTTCATCTTAGTCCCTAAAAATTAGATTTGTCCCCACTTACCCTCAAGTCCCAAAAGTCATGCCAGAAGAACTTCTTTCTGTTTGAACAACTAAATATCTACCTGCCCTTTCATTGTCAGCCCTTTTTTCCCTTTCCTTCTTTTCTTGCTTCGGTTATCTTTCTCCAAAGGAAAAAGAGAGAAACACACACACTCAATCTAGTTTTTAAGATCTGGTAAATCTGAATTGGCTGGCTCTGACATTATGATAAGAAAATAAATAGTACTAATTTAATTCAACCTCAAAACTAACTCAAGCGGAAAAAACCTGTCCAAAATCATATAAAGAGAAAATGATTCAAGCCCCAACCAATGTGGGACTTGACATAATAAGACCACTTCTTTAGATCATCAACAACAGCAATATAACATCCTAGTGTATCTTACAAGTGAGGTTTGGGTAGAATAGAATGTACACAAACATTACTCCTACTTTTTTAAATCATCGACTCTAAATTATGGATACGCCTCCAATAAAAATGTAAAAGAACAAAAAACCATGAAAAGGAAAAGATGAATATCAGAAAAGTAATGAACTTACGAGAGACCACGATAGAGTTCTTGCTTGTAACCCAATCCTCTGAGAGTACGAGAATCATCATCATGATCATTAAGTGGATGATAAGAACCAGTTGATACTGAGGCTTCTGCTTCCATATTTCTCATATTCTTTGCTTTATTTAGTTTCTTGAACTAATCACCCCGCTCAACACTTTGTTTTGCTGATATTAATGTTCACATATATAGGTGATAGGTACCTCTCAAAGTATATAACTTATCAACTACGTATCTTTCTATGACAATATATGGATATTCAAAATTTATTGATCCAACTAATTTAGATTCAAGCTGAGTAGGGTCTATTAAAGGTGGATGTGCTTCCTACCTAGACTTTCTCTTTACCACATCTCGAGCCCGAGACTTTTTTGGTTAAGGATGGGGAAATTTCATTCATCCCGTCCTTTTGACGCCGAACATAAATTTATGTGTAAAAATTTTTAAATTTGCAAGAAATAGTAGATCTGAACGCATGATTTTTAAATTATAATGAGTTTAATACTAAGATCTCGAAGATTGAACCTATAGAGTTTAAATGCGAATTCGCTTCTGATCCCATCGTGTCCCTTGGTGTGGTATAATTTATTTTCTAATTATATTCGTCTCCCTCACCTTCCATTCGTTTGTTTTCTTCTACTTTTCTTTAAAATAATTCTTATGACGTTTGTGAGGAAGATATACATATTTGTAAAAATATCACATGAGGTTGATTGAGAGGCCCACCAAACAGTCTAGGACCCAACCAAAACAAATGATTTGCTGTAAAGCGAGTTTGTTATTAGTTGATTTAGTCTAAATATCTGTGCTGTGCACATGTCTTTTTTGATGAGTGACACGGATAACCACGTAGTCAACTTTTTTATTTCAATACTTGCAAATATTTTTATTTTCTAAGTGTGGTTTTTTAAGAAATTATTGTGTTCCATAAAAATAGTCCTATTATGATTTTGGCTGTTCATGTTCATTCAAAGACGAGCAATAACATGTTCTTTTTTGTACGAGAGGTCATTTGTTACCAAAAGATAGCAAAATAAAAGGGACGGGAAACATCTTATTCTTCATCATTTATTAGGCAAAAATTATTGGTTGTATATAACTATATATTTTATTATAACCCCTGTTACTTTTACAACCTCGATTTGCTTTATTCTCAATTATCCTACGGAAATGTAAGTTAATCATAACCAATTTAAGATTAGAGTTGTAGTTTACTTACTGTTTGTCCGTCATCCTAAAGTAGTCCTTGCAAAGCTCTCAGAAAAAGAGGTAATCTTATGTATAAGCATAACATTTCTAGTCGGATTTATAATGGTAAAACAGGTTACTTAGGCCACATAGCCTTTAGATACTTAGCACAATTTTAATATTTCGACCCTCCTACTCTACAAGTTTTCATCTAAACACCTCAACTTGATGAAAATAAATCTTTTAAACATCTCTGAAGTATGAGCGTCGATTAGGTTATTCGGCCATTTGTGAAGAAGCTTGAATTTGTTGCTCTAAAACACATTGGGTCAAGAGCCAACAAAGTAAAGAGACGAATGGTCTTCTCTTTTTTCTGAAAACAAGGTTGGGGAAGATATTGATCTTAACAATTGACATGGTATATAATGAAAAATCGATCATCATCTAACCAATAATTACTAAAGCAAGTATAATAGCATGATTTATAATGAAAATACATCATCATCTACAACAATATTACTAAAGAGGCATCAAATTTGGATAATACTTTACCATTAAACACTATGCCATTATGGCAAGTTTCAAGCTAAGGAAAACAATAGGATTATTAAGCACCTGTTTTGTAATAATTACCAAGATAAAAATGTTCTCTGTTGCTTAAAACATCTTATCATCACTCTACTAAGAACCAAAAATATTCAAAACTATGATGAACCAACATATTATGTATAGAACAAAAGAATGGCCTCTTTTCATCTATAAAATATAAAGCAACCTGCCTCACTCCAAGCCAAATCTAACAGGTCCCTAAAACCCGGGGTTTCTTCGCGGCTTCAGATTGGAGAAGAAGCCGATGTTTCCTAGGAAAAACAGAGCAATGACAACTGCACAAGAAAGAGTTAACCAAATCCACTGCTGCAATCTCCTTCTACCTCTGTTGCGAAGCGGGGGAGGAATAGCTTTTGGCTTCACCTGCTTTGTATATTGAGACGGTTTCTGAGGTTTCTTAGCGCTTGTTTGAGGATCAGTAGCCTCGGGTTCCTTGACAATCTCTCTCGGGCTGGTGGAAATCAGAGAAGTTTCACCATCGTTACTTTCGCTCTGTATTTCACATAGAGAACCCTTCTTCCTTTCCTTCTTCCGCAGTCTTTTCTCCCTTTCCTGTATTTAACAAGATATGATTTCAACTACGGGATAAAAGAAGAAAACATAATTTATTGAGTTGATCCTATTACTTCATCATAGGATCCGTGCAGAAAACTAAAAATCTGCTTTGAAAAAGCTGAAGATATACCTTCAGTCTCTGTTCTTCTTCCTTCTGGGCTCGCAATTCAGCCCTCAGTTGGGCCTTTTCTGCATTGCGTTTTTTCCGTTCTAATGCCTCCTTAGCCTTTGCAATCTCCTCCAACCGTCGTTGCTCTTTCAACCTGGCCTCTACTTCACGCTTCCTCAGTTCCTCCTCCTTTCTAGCAGCCTCTAGCTCCTGAGCAGTTTGCAGACGCTCGGCCTCTGTTGGCTCATCAACCGTACTCATCTCTCTTTGAATTGGTTTCCGAGCCTCTTTCGTTTTCTCAACCTGATTCATTCCTTCCGCTGCTTGCAGAACGTTATTGTCATCCTTAATTTCATCTTTAAGAATTATTACTTTCTTTTCTTGCTGAGAGATCGGAGGTTGTGACACACTATTAACTTTATCTACACTAGCTACCAGCCTATTAACTCTTTCCACCCGGTGATAACTAGGAACAACAGTTGGCTCCTCATCAGGACCAAGTGTACGACCATCCAAGGTCCCAAATCTCCTTACTGTACTCCTTGTATTACACCTGATATAATCCTTTCTGAACTCATCATTCTTGTTCCAAAGTTCCATGTACCTTTCAACCTGACAGAGTAACAATTAGACACAAGCGAGAGTGGAATTTCTCCGGAAGACGTCAAAGAATATAGTTGCTGACCTACCTGATTCACACAGAGATGATTAAGAGCCTCCATTTCTCTCTTTCGAGCATGATCACTCGCCAAAGTCGCATCATCCTTGTATGTCCGGAAATGAATATTCTGCATTTTAGGCATTATCAGATTCAGTAAAATTTTCCCAGCCAAACATGATTTTTGGCTTTGCTTAAACAGTTAATTATCTAGCGAACAAGTTGCATGTAAAAGAAACAAAGAAATTCAGAATTCCGCCAGCTTCAAGCATTACTAAGTACAGACTAACCCAGTATACAAATAATTTGGAAAGGAAAAATGTTTGTGGCTGTATTGTGAAGTAAGAAATGTAGAAAAAAGTTTCTCTATCATCAAGTGGGCAGGAGAAGAGAGTATGGTATCCTCAAAAGGAGAACAGATTATAAGAGTTTAATGCTCAATCTACTCAGATGTGATTACAAACCTTCTCATACAATCCCTTTTTTAAACTCCGCAATTCTTCATAAGCTTCTTGGCGAATATCATCTGCAGCTTTAAACTGTGCTTGCAATTCTTTGAGCTTTCGACTCTCATCTTCAAATTTTCGGCTAGCTGCCATCGCAATTGCTTCAGCTTTTGAGGCCTTCACTTTGAGGTTATCAAGCTCTTTCTTCAAGGCCTGCACACATTTGTCCAGGTTAAGGCAAATCAAAAGGAAAAGAAAATCATAAGCCGAAGTCTCAAAAAGTGACAGCATGTTCGAATAAGTGCAGCTGCCGAGCATTCAAAATTACTCTTGAATGCACAATGTTAATGACACCACTAGATAACAATCAATTATATTTATGATAAGCAGTAGCAGGTTGTATTCAGAGGAACATTAAAGCATCTTAGTGGGCCCACCCTCAATCGCTCTTCATTTACGTCTCTATCATCCAGAGACTTCTGCACTTCATCCTGGTTTCCAATGTTAGAGGAAAGCTGTCCACGAAGCTGCTTCAGTTGCTTGATTTCACGAATTAGAAGCTTTTCCTCCTTTAGGGGTACAGTTTCATGTCCAATGATGTGTTCCATATTACAAATCTGCAGGTCATAGATCAGGTAACATAAAAAACAAATTCACAGAACGAAACAAAACAAAACACTACAGTTGCTGATTAGGACTTTTTTACTGGGAGAGAAGCGAGACATTGCCGCAAATCCATACCCTATTATCAATCTCACCAACGGCAACTGCATTCTTTGCTTTATCAATTACATCTTGAAGTGTTGAGATATCTGCACGCTTTGTCCTGACTTGCTTTCTAGCATCTCTCTCTTGAGCTTTGGCAGCTTCGAATTCAGCACCATGGGTTTGGCAATTGGCCTGCTCATTAAAAAAGCATTTCGTACTAAGGTATATGAAGAAAGCCATACTAAAGAGATTAAAATATGTTGAATCTTGGAGACATACTCTTTTATTTCTGATTTTTTGTCTAAAGGCATCCCTATGCTGTGTCTTCTCATCAACATTTAGCTCAGCAACTTTGATGCGTTCTCGGATTTTTTCATCATCATATCTTGGCATCCTGATCAGGAAGTAAAATCCCTTCGCTGCAGTCCCATTCATATCCCTTACAGCCGCAACATCCACAGAGGAACATTCAGCGGAAGTGGCCAACACTTCGTTAGTGTTTGAAATTTCAGCATCCCCACTTTGTTCACATATTGGTTTGTCATCATTACTCCTGTCTGAATCACCTGTCATTTCGTCAGTGCCTGTGATCTTTGTGCTCTTGTCGGCTGACTCTTGATCAATTTCGATGGGGCAAGTCAAAGTCTCATTTTCAAATGCCGCAGCATCATAGCTAGAAACATCTCTACTGCTTGAAGTGTTTCCCGCTTCAGATAACACTAAATCAGCCCAAGTAGCCTGATCGTGGCATATTTCATCATTGCAAGACATCCTACAATAATAAGAGCAGATGAAATTTTCCAACCTCGATAATCAATTGTAAAACAACCCATCAGTTAAGAAGATCACATATATTTAAAAAAAATGTAGACATATATTTTAAAAAATATAGTAAACAAGCAGAAAAAATAAACTTAATAACTAATGAGTCAAGAACACTAAAAAATGAGAAGAAATTGACCTTCATCACTGAAAACTAAGAGGTAAAGGCAGCCAAAAGTACATTGCCGGTCTACCTCAATGTGCTGCTGCAAAATTAATGCACTGAAATCATGACTGACATTGCTGCCATGACCATTTGATACATGCTCAGAGCATCAACTACTTCACCCCAAAACTCGGAAGAAAAAGTTAACAAGCATGAAAAATATATTTCCTCTCCTGAGAAGAGCACCAGTTGAGTAGCTGAAAATCACTACACTGGATAAGTTTTATTTTTATGAAAAAGTTTTATTTTTGATGAAGTAAGCTGAAAATCTTTTATTCCAGAACAATGCTGAACTCAGAAATTCAATCAACTTAAACTCATACCACACGTGGACATGAATTTCTTGTTTAAGTAATTAATACTCCCTCTGTTTCAATTTGTTTGAACCTTTTAGTCCGTGCCAAAATGAATGACCTCTTTCCTAATTTGGAAACAAATTCACTTTATGAATGATTTACAGCCACACAAATTTTCAAGGCTTATTTTGAACCACAAGTTTCAAAAGTCTTCCCTCTTTCTTAAATGTCGTGCCCAGTCAAATGGGTTCAAACAAATTGAAACAGAGGGAGTAACATTTTTCTGATGGACATGGAAAATGGAAAGGGGATCCAGTGACAAAAACAGTTTGCTTTTTTCGAAAAAGTTTCACCAGCAAACAGGATGAAATTAGCTTTGTCAGGGAAATAAATGATTCATCAAACTGTGTAAGTTTTTAGAACAAGAACCATGCCGTATTTAGTAATCCAATTAACATAAAACTCTATTCCACCTGGATATAAGTAAGACAGCTTCTTAACTGCCGAAGTCATGAAAATTGAAAGGTTCTGCGAAACCAAAAACATTTGGCTTTTGTTCTAGATAGTTCACCCTGCAAAGGGCGATAGTTTTTGCTTTCTGAGGGAAATCCTCTGCTTAGTGTTCAGATTGTCAGGTGATTTACCTTTCATCAGTATTTGTGCTCGGTGGTTTTTCGGCATCCTCACTTTCACGTATAAATTTGCCATCACTGGTTTGGTCTGCAACACTAGATTCACCTTCTTTCTTAATGTCAGTGAACTCTATAGCCATATTGGGCACCATTTTAGAGTCATGAATGGAGTCGATCAAAGTATTTCCACGCACAGCATCACAACACTCATCTTTAATGCTTGAAGCAGAAGAGTTTCCAGCTTTGCACAATTTCATATCAGCTAAAACAGACTGGTCGATGAAAAATTCAGCCTCACCATGTGTCCTACAAGTAAATAAAAAGCAGCAGCTTACTTATCGTGTCCATTAAATATACAGCAAAAGAAATTCTGATATACTATAAATGACCAGGAGAGACCAGGAGACCAACTTAGTTATGCACAAAGATTGAGGTTTTTAAAAGTTTAGATGAATGGCACAGAAGAAACAGATATTCCATTTTGAAATTTTGTTATTCAAATCAGAAAGCAAAGGGGGAATATAATATTACCAGAAAGGTACATATTAAACTAGGATAGCCTCTTTTATCAGCATAGAATTATATCCTTAAGTATGTTTAGATAGTGCTAACGTACCCCACATTATCTGAACTGTTGTGTGATTTTTCAGGATCATCGCAGTTGTTGTAAGGTATTTCGTTGTTAATACTGTTGTCACCATCATTCAGTTCACCTTCCAAATTTTCAACTCCAGGACCCTCTCTAATCAAGTTAGGTACCAGTTCGGAGTCATCCACAGAGCTATTCAAAGCTTCATTTTCGGCCCCAATAGCGTCGTTGCTAGACACGTCTTTAGTACTTGAAGCACAATAATTGGCCAATTCAGAAAATTTTGAATCAGCGGAAGTAGAGAGGTCTTGGGAAAACTCAGCATTACAAGACATCCTACATCACAGGAGAAAATAGTCAAACACTAAATTTTTACTCTAAAAACTATTAAAAAATGAAGACCATTTTCAAACGAGCAAGAAAGAATTTTTTACTCTAATTACTAATTTGCACATCAATCATATATGCATACCATATTTATACGTGCATTAAAGGCTTTAACTTGCATCAACATAGATAAAGACTTTAAGTTGCATCACCAAATCAAAACATTTATCTTATACCTAGAATAAGTCGAGAATTCAGAGATTGCATTGAAATCCAAAATTTTGTTTTGTTTCTTGCCTCGACTAGGATTGTAGATAAATCTGGTTACCAAGAGCCTTGGACTATAGTTTATGTGAATTAATCATCAGAGGAGGGAAGGCCTCAAGCTATTATGGTTTGACAATGTGGTAGTATATGCCAACATACACACAGAAACACATGAACACTCACTCCTAATCGTGTTCTTCCCCCGTAGAAATCATCAAACTCATCAAACCCCACGAGACAAGAAGACTATATCTCTTATGGTTTTGGGTTGTCATTTTATTTTACTTACCTTTTTCCACTTCATTCATGTCTAGATTGACGTGTAACAGCCATTACTGAATATACTCATTCACAACTCTGAAACTAATTATTAATTTGCACATCAATCATATATGCATACCATATTTATAGTGCATTAAAGACTTTAAGTTGCATCACCATAGATAAACAACAGATACAAAAGATGATTTTTTCGTTAGTTAATACTTCTCTATTTGCATGGGACAGACTGTTCCGAGCAACAAAGGGGGGAAAATAACTTACAAACTAATATATTCTAAACCAACAAGCATCTATTTCTACACTGCAAATTCACTGCAGAACTGTGGTCCTTATTTCTCAACATAACAGACACACAATGGACTATGCCTGAACACACTGCAGATTTACTTAGCTGTTGGATGAAGAGGGGAGGCAGTAAGAGTCAAAAGAAATGGTGGAGGACAATCCCATACTGCATATGGTGGACAGTTTGGAGGGAGAGGAATGATAGGTGTTTTGAAAATAGATCCAGTTCCCTTCAGAAAGTCAAATGGAATTGTATAGTATCTTTCTACTTTTGGTGTAAAGAAATAGGATTAGAATATATAAATCAGTTTGTAGATTTATTAAAATCTCTGTAAGTATTTCTATTTCCTTTTTATGCTCCTGCTGTAACACTTTTGAAGGTCTCAAGCATGTCCTAAATGCTGATGAATACACAATTACCAGTTTAAAAAAAAAAAAAACTAATATATTCTAAGTCACCATCAACCAGAAACATTTAGGTGCCGTTTCGCCATAAATACCAAAAAATATTTCACTTTTTTTTTGGAATTTTGGAGTTGGAGTTGGAGTTGTGTTTGGCCATAGTTTTTGAAATTGTAGTTTTTGGTGAAATGTAGTTGTAAAAAAGTGAAAAAAGTGAAATTTTTTTGAAAAACAAGTTTTTTGAATTTTTGGTATTCCGGAATACAACTTCAAGTTGTATTCGGAATTTTCATGGCCAAACGCTAATTCCGGAAAAAAGTGAAAAAAAAATCCGGAAAAAAGTGAATAATTTTTATGGCCAAACGGCACCTTATTTTATAAAGATGTGTCTTTATTTGGGGAGTTTTTGTCCTCAACCACACAGTACAATTGAAATTTTAAAAAACTCTATTTTTTGGAACCCATATACTCACCCTTCAGCAGCTGGACTACTGCAGTTGAATCTTCTGTCATCCTCAAATTCTTCACACATCAATTTATCATCACTACTTCTGTCCACACCATTAGATTCACCTCCAACTGCTTTATCAATGACCTCTTGAACCATATCAGCTGGACTTTGACCATGAGCAATACAGCTATTACAAGCTTCATTTCCCAATTGAATAGCATCTTTGCTAGACATGTCCCTGCTGATTGAAGTAGAAGAATTCTCTACTTCAGATAACCTTGCATCAGCCAAAATGGAGGGGCCATGCGAAAGTTCAGCATCACTGGACATCCTACAGTCATAATACAAACGGATCTTCAGAAAGCTATCCAAAAATCTACCAATTAGGTGAAGCGTAAATGATCACTAGATAGTAAAAGCAGAAGACAACATATTCCGAACTTCATAACTATTTAACTGAGGCAACCAAAATTAATCAGCAGCCATAAGATGAAACTCTTGGAAAGAGTGATAGAACATAGACTTTACAACAAGAGTGACAATGAACCGGTTTGGATTTATGCCCCGTAGATCCACAATGGATGCTATATTCTTGCACGTTGGTTTTGATCTCATTGCTTTGCTAGAAGTATTTTGACCTTATCATAGATATATATACAAGTAAAAATAAAGAACACTTAATATTATTAATAGTATTATTACTAATATTTATTTATAAATACTCCCTCCATTCCATAATAAGTGACTCTTTTAGCTCATGCACACCCCTTAAGAAATTGCTCACTCCTAGAAAATTAGGAGTGTTTTTACCAACTTACCCCTAATTATATTTTAAGTTAACATTGGGTATTGAGTATAGTAATTAATGAATCTTGATTATTTAAAAAAGGCAATTTTGGAAGAATCTGTCCAAAATATTCTTGAAATCCTAAAACGTCACTTATTTTGAAACAAAATAAAAAGCCTAAAAGGTCATTTAATATGGAATGGAGGGAGTATTTAAGTTTCACTTAATTTTATTTCATATAATGATGGCATGGGTTGAGTTTAAATGGAAAAACATGGACAGTGAGTATTCGTAAAGGCAATCTCAACTTGTTTGGGACTGAGGCGTAATTGTAGTTGTAGTAGTAACCAAACCTAACCAGCAAAGGATTCGTCTACTGGACAATAGAATGTTGTTTGGTATACGAAGTATGACCAAAAATATATAAGCACCTATATGATCACAATGAATCACATCCTCTTTTTTATATATATAATGGTGTCTGCCTCCTCTGAGATCTGATCACTGGTTTCCAATGATCTATTCTAGCTTAACGGTCACACACTAGGGTGCGTATCAAGCCGAAATTCTAAAAGAACTTTCTTCAGCGGGGATACAAAGATTTCTCATTAACTGCTAACCCACAAAAGCTATATCCACTTGACTCAGTCTAGGTCTCACTTTAAGTTAATTTGGATTTCAATATTTATAACTAATGACAAACAGAGACAGAATGCATTTAATCATAAACCACTTATTTGCATTAGAAACATAGGGAATCCAAAGGAATTCATTTACTCCTTCCAAAATGTGGTTGAGATATTTTCGGTTTAAGTTTCTCATCCTTAACAAGGGGAGAGTGGAGCTTCAGAAGTTAGGAACTCACCCTTCACTAGCTAGACCATCAGAGTGCAATCTTTCAGAATCCTCATCTCTTTGGTGCATTGCTTTATCATCTATATCTTTGTCACCATCAGATTTACTTCCAATTTCATCATTGCTTATAGCCTCGAACACTGTGTTGCATACATTTTGAACATCATCAACCGAGCTGTTAAAGCTCTCCTTTCCAAATGCGACAGCATCAATGCTGCAAAGAATTTCACTGCTTGAAGAAGAATTTAAGTCAGCTAAATAGATGAGCCAGGGGAAAATTCAGTATCACTATGTTTTCCTAGTAATTAGAATCACTTCTATGGCGGTCGGACAAATTAACATGAAGCCCTTCAAGTTGGTTAATCAGTTTAAAATCTTAACTCACTTTGAAAAAGAAAAAAATATAAATGCACTCCGAATATCAAGCTGCTAAACAAACATCAAGTCTAATATTCAAATGGTACAAAGTCATATACATTCCTACACTGAAAACAACACTGCCACTAATTGCAAATGGGATATCAGTCACATACATCCAATAGCATATGATCGTGAAGGAAGAAACATATCCTGCCTCCCTGCACTCATATGTCTTAATAGAAAATGTGATTGAGGATAGAACCATAAATATCTGTCTGCAGACTATGAACCCTCTCAGTCAAAAATCAGAAACGAATCAGTCAAATATTTTCTTCTTCAGAGAGAAGAGAGTATATTTGGATTCTTCATATATCAAACATAAGGGCATAGGTTACAGGTTGCAATATACACTTCACTGCCACCGGAGTATAAAATAGCATATCTAGTAGAGTCATGGTAGAGCAAAAAATTTGAAGATATTGACTTGATCAATTATTCTTTTTAAAAGGACCACGGATCTCTCTTAGCAGCAAAATGAACAGATATTTTCCCGCTCATCTAAATCTGCTCACAACTGTACTTGTCAACTAAATTAAGTCTAGGGAAACCCTTTTGATCCTTTTGTGTGGGAGAGGGGGGTGGGAGCGGGCAGGTCCGGGACCGCTTTCACTAAATCATGCCAAAAGAAAGATAAAGGAGAAATAAAACATTTAGATATTTAGGAACACACCCTTTATGAACTGGACTGCTACCATTCGCTACTTCGGCATTCTTTCTTTCTTCAGATGTTGAGTTTCCATCTGTCCTTTTGTTTGTGACATCAGATTCAGATTCTACATCTTCAATTGGTTTGATTTCACTTACCATATTGGAAGACGTTTGACCTATGTCTGTTTTTTCAGTGTTTGTGCTCTCTTGGTGTACTAGTCTATCATCACTTAATTCATCTGCACCATTAGACTCAGCGTCTATTCCAGTGATCTCAGAAACAATTTTGATTTTGTCCGCACAAGTAACAATGTTGGTAGACATTGAATTCTTGCTACCAGCCTTTTCAGCATCTACACTCTCATCAATTTTACTAGAACCATTAGATTCAGAGATAATCTCTTCAATCTCTGTAACAGTGCTAGGTGGCCTTTGGTCATCGATCTCTACTTTCTCGGTATCTGCACTTTCTTCACATACTAATTTGGCATCATTAGAATCACCTCCTATTTCATTGATGCCTTTGATTTCTGTGATCAAGCCGGGTGCCGCTTGACCATTACTGTCTTCATTTCCAGCATTCTCACGCTGGTCAGATAGTGACTTGTCTTCGCTACTGTCTTGTACTAAACTAGATAGACATCCCATTTGTTCCAGTCTCGTTATCTTCGTGGCTAAGTGAGGTGCCACTTGACAGCTGCTGTCTGTTTTTTCAGCTCCTGCACCTTCTTCACTTAATCTTATGTCATCATTACTTATGTGAGGGCCACTAAATTCCCCTCTCGATTCTTCCATGCCTACTGTCTCAGAAGCAGGGTTGATAGCCATTGAACTGTTGATATCTCCCTTTTCAGCATCCACACTCTTATCAATTGTACTTGAACCATTAGATTCACCCCTGATTTCTTCAATGGCCTTAACTTCTGTAACAGTGCTAGGTGCCCTTTGGCCATCACTCTCTACCTTTTCAGTATCTGCATTTTCTTCACTTAATACTTTGTCATCATTACTTCTGTGAGACTGGTCGCCACTCATTCCTTCCATACCTACCTTCTCAGTAACAGGGTTCATAGCCATTGAACTGTTGATATCTCCCTTTTCAGCATCCACACTCTCATCATTTTTTCTTGAACCATTAGATTCACCCCTAATTTCTTCAACCGCTTTAATCTCTGTGCTAGCTGCCCTTTGGGCATTGATCTCTATCTTTTCGGAATCTTCACTTCCTTCACATACTAAATTGTAATCGCCATTAAAATCACCTCCTCTTTCATTCACGCTTTTTTCGGCGACCATGCTCGGTGCCCCTTGACCACCATCTGTGTCTGCATTTTCAGTCTTCTCGCTTTGGTCACATTGTAGCTTGTCATCACTGTCGCCTGCATCTGCAGCTTCTACGCTTCCGTTACTTAATTTTTCGTTATCATTACCTTTGTCTGAACCACCGGCTTTGCCGCTCATTTCTTCAATGCTTGTGATCTCTGAGGCTGAATTATGTTCAATTTGATCCTCATCAGCAGGGCAGTTCGAAGTATCTTTTGCAAACACAACAGAGCCATTGCTAGATGCATTTTCACATGCAACAGCTGAATTCCCCACTTCAGGCAATTTTTCGGCAGTTAAGATGGATGGACCATTGGAAAACTCAGCATCAACAGACATCCTACAACCACAGCAATGATGTTAGGCTTAAATCCTTTTATCCCCCAGAATAAACTATCCCAGAGGTAAAACATCAACAAAGTTATAAATACAAGAGAAAATGAAATGTTAATAATAAGAATAAGTGAGAAAGACTGAATGAGCTAAATAACCAGTGCAATCCCAGGTACTAGAAATACCCAGATTCATTGACAAAGGTTTGCCATTTGGCTTCTTTGGAAGCCTCAATAGATTCGTCCCAGTGAAAGAGCAATTCCCACCAGCTTAGTTTCATAAATATTTCTAAACGACTTGGGGCAGAGAATTGCTATCAACGTGATACTTGCTTCTCTTTAATTATCTTTCTCATAACATGAATAAGCTAAAACCTCCTATCATAAGAGTCGTGAAGTAGAAATTATATTTTTATTGGTTTGAGGATTCCGACCTTGAACAAGAGATTCTGTTTGCAAAACCAGAAAGAGAGATTGTGATGATGGAGACTTAAGAAGTTGGTATAAATAATCTAGAAGGCTGAATTTACGCAATAGTCAGAAGTACATTGTTCCTTAATTGAAACAACCAAGGAGATACTATAAACAAGTTTATGTAAGATTTGTCAACCTCGTCTTGTTTTTATACCAGATGAAAATATTAATATACCAAAAATCTACTCAACTTATAAGGTAAACTATAAGGCATTAAATTTCTTTTGAGCCGAGGGTCAATCGGAAACAGGTAGGGTAAGGTCAGCATACATCCTACCCTCATAACAAGGTATGTTGTTGTTACAAGGCATTAAATCTAGCACACTTCAGGAAATCCCTAGAATATATTCCAGCCAGAATAAAAACGGAAACAAGAAGAACCACATCAGACTAAAGTCTTAATTCAGGATAACTACTAATATTGACTTTAAGTGGATTTACTGAAAAAAAGTAGATCTGCGATCACACACAACACTAAAAGAACTACAAGATAATTCCAAAAACACATTTACAGAACGTTTTGCTCAGAATATCTCCTAGAGCTTTCTTTTGCTGCTAAATTGACATGTAAATTATATAACTCTTACAAGACGAACTGATGCAAGTAACTAAAATCGTATCTTTCAATTTCAACGAATTTCACAATTAATTAGGCGTTTCTCTGGCGCCAGCAACACATGATATACCAAAAATTCAATATTTTCCACGCGTAAAACAAATGAAATACTAAAATTAAATCCAATTAACCTTTCACGTCAACTTCAAAAATTACAGATCATACGTGAACACACAGATCACCATCGCCACCAATACAAACTCAGAAACGACACCGACAACAGAGTAAAACCAAGTTAAAACAATGCATGTACCAAACTCAACATTAAAAACACGATTACTTAAACTGAATTAGCCTCAGATCGATGTAACGGATCTAGATCTCAACTAAGTCACACAAAAATACAAGCAGTTAATGTTTTTCCTCACCTTGAGAGAATTCAAACACAACAACGACACTGACAACAGAGTAAAACCATGTTAAACAATGCATGTCCAAAATTCAAAATCAAAAATTACTATTTCTAATACATTCACATTTACTTAAACTAAATTAACCTTAGATCGATGTAACGGATCAAAACCTCAACGAAATCAATGAACAAAACACAAAATACAAGCAGTTGAATTAATTTTTCACCTTGAGAGAAATTGAACATAAATTTTTACGAAATCAGTGAACAAAACACATATAAAAGCAGTTAAATTGATCAAACCATGTTTTTTTTATAAGGTTGATCAAACCATGTTAAAATAATGCATGTGCAAAATACAACATCAAAAAAACACGATTTCTAATACATTCACATTCACTTAAACTGAATTAACCTTAGATCGGTGTAACGGATCAAAACCTCAATGAAATCACACAAAATACAACCAGTTAAGATCTAACTCTTACAAGTCGAGACGATGCTACAACTTAAAATCGTATCTTGAGTAATTTCATCATTGAATTCACATGAATTAGGTGTTTCGCGTGATTTACCAAAACTTCATTCTTTTTCACTCGTAAAATAAATGAAATACTAAAATTAAATCCAATTAACCTTTCACGTCTACTTCAAGAAGTACAGATCATACATGAACACACAGATCACCAAAACTACACCGACAAAAGAGTAAAAAGCCGCTATTTACCAAAAAAAAAAAAACATGTTAAAACAATGCATATACTAAATTCAAAATCATCATTTCCAATACATTTCACATTTACTTAAACTGAATTAACCTTAGATCGATGTAACAGATCAAAACCTCATCGAAATAAGCGAACAAAACACAAATACAAGCAGTTAAGCTGATCAAACCATGTTAAAACAATGAATGTCCAAAATTCAACATAAAATTTTACGATTTCTAATACATTTCACATTTACTTAAACTAAATTAACCTTAGATCAATGTAACAGATCAAAACCTAAACAAAATCTCACACAACAAAAATAAAACTACACCGACAAAATAGTAAAAACAATGCACCTACCAAATTCACATAAAAAATTACGATTTCTAATACATTTCACATTTACTTAAACTAAATTAACCTTAGATCGCAGTAACAGATCAAAACCTAAACAAAATCACACAAGCAGTTAAATCAATTTTTTATTTTCACCTTTACAGAAAGTGAAAGCTTAAAACGGCAATGTTGTTAGGCAGCGCGTGTACCGCCGTAAGCGCGTGATCTGATCTGACTCACGCTCCGTTATTGTGATGCATGAATTTGAAGAAACGAAAGAGAATTTGGTAATTGTATGTATTGTATGTATATATCAGTTCTGTTGGGGTTTAACTGT
Organism: Lycium ferocissimum; assembly: GCF_029784015.1. NCBI lineage: Eukaryota > Viridiplantae > Streptophyta > Magnoliopsida > Solanales > Solanaceae > Lycium > Lycium ferocissimum. The sequence goes on from NC_081349.1 coordinate 23,443,048, forward strand.
AAAAATAAGTCCAAGTTTAGAGAGACAATCTGGATCTAAATAGGAACATAGTTGTAAGGGTATTTTTGACTTTTTGTATAATATCTAACAATTTATCTAGGCAGGTAGATGTGAGGGCATTTTCGACTTTTTAATATAAAATCTACAATTGATGTAAGTTGGTGTAGAATATTTTTTTCAGATTTATATTATCTGCATTAATAGTGTTAATTTGTGATAGCATGTTAATTATTGATTAATATTTGTTACATGAATTTATTTATACTCCCTCCGTTTCAATTTATGTGAATCCATTTGCTTATTAGTCTGTGTTAAAAAGAATGACCTTTTTCTAAATTTGAAAATAATTTACATTTATGCAATGATTTATAGCCACGCTAAAGATATGTGACTCATTTAACACCACAAGTTTAAAAGTCTTCTCTGCTTTCTTAAATTGTGTGCCAGTTAAATGGATTCACATAAATTGAAACGGATGGAGTATATATAATATATTATAATTGATTCGGTCGTTTAAATAATTTGTACACTTCAGGTGCATTGAACTTAAATTCATTTTATTTTTTTATTTTTCATGTAAAATCAATAATTGATAAGGAGCCTGTTTGGATTGGCTTGTTTTAGGTGCTTTTGGGCCAATAATAGCTTTTAAGTAATTTTGTAGTGTTTGCGTAAAATAAAAAAAGTGTTTTTATGCACTTGTTTTAAGCCAAAATGACAAAAATAAGTCAAAATCCATAAGTTAGAATTTCTAACTTATGGCTTTTGGCCTATAAGTCAAAAGTCATAGCCCATCGAAACGGGCTCCAGAACTACATCGGTAGATGTAGAAGATTTTCGAATTTAAACTATATGCATTGACAGTGTATTTATATTATCAACGTTTCAACTTGTGATAGCGGATTAGTTATTAATTAATCTTTGTTATAGAGATATATAATTATAGTGAACTGATGTGTAAACAATGAATAACTTATCCGCGGATATAACTTCTTCTTCTTCATTTTATTTTTTTATTTTTTTTATTTTTATTTTTTATCTAAAATCAACAATTGATCTAGGAGGGTAGACGCAAGCATAATATTGACTTTTCGGTAAATTAAAATTGGAGTTATAATTAATCTGATTACACTTGCTTTAATTACTATGTTTTATCTAATATGTCGTCATTAGTCGTTACTCTTTTAGACTCGGTAGATGTTTGGCTATTTTTGACATTTTAATAAAATGTACAGTTGATATAGGAGGGTATATGTAGGGGTATTACCAACTTTTTTGTAATGAAAATTAGATTTGGATTCCAATTACCCTTGTTTAATTATGCTTTATCCAAATTTACTAGAAAATTATATCGGCCATAAGTCATAACTGTTTTTAGATGTGATATATGTTTGGTTACTTTTGACTAACACAATTGATCTAGAAGATTAGATGTGGTACTGTTGACTTTTCAACTAAAATAAACAATTGATGTCGCAAAGTAGATGGAGGATATTTTCTTACCCTTTCAGTAAAAAAATAGAGTATATAGTTAAATCTCTTTATAATTTTTACTCGTTATAACAGTATTTCAATATAACGGGCTAATTTTTTTCAAAACCAAATTTTTATGTCATATTTACTTTTCTATAATAACATTTTATCTATAACAGCAGTAACATTTATTATAGCGTAGACTCTTACCTATCTATAACACTCATACTCAAATATTGTATAATAATATTTTGTAAGAAATATATTATGTATAAAAAGAAAATTTTAAAATATTTATGGTAATTATCATTAATGTTATGCATATAGAATTTCAAGTACGAATATCTAAAAGGAAAAAAAATATTTCTCATAGTAATCAAATTTAGTCTTGTAAAATTTCAAAATCACGTATTTCCTATCTACCAATTTTGTATAAATTTGATACTATTTCCCTTATTTTGGTAACTGTAACTACTCTATTTTAAGTTTGAAACTTTACTAGACTAAATGATACTACTATTTTAAGCTCTTAGACAACATTTAAGGGAAAGCTATTAAATTCCCTTTTGCTGAAAGTTGAACAAAAATCTTCGTCAATTCAAGTGTTATAACAAAAATCTTCGTCAATTCAAGTGTTATAACAAAAATCTTCGTCAATTCAAGTGTTATACTATCACTAAGAGACGAGAATTTACGAAACAACCTACAATAGTAGAATTCTTACGTCAAACTTGAAATATTTAAATTTTGAATTAATTTTAAATGCATATGTTCCGGTTATTGAATTCCCTTTTGACGAAAGTTGAACAAAATCTTCGTCAATCCAAGCGTTATACTATCATTAAGAGACTAGAATTTACGAAACAACCTACAATTGTAGAATTCTTACGTCAAGCTTGAAATATTTAAATTTTCAATTAATTTTAAATGCATATGTTCCGGTTTTAATTTCTTATCAGTATGGTACAACTAGTTATGAATTTATTAGTCTTTTTAATTTTCAATTAAAAAAATGTGAAAATCAATTGAGATTTTAATAAAAACAAGAATTTTGTTTTCATTTATCACATAAAAGGTACATAAAATAATTTTTTGCGAACTTTTGTTTATAACAGCCAAATGAGATTCAAACACCAGATGTCAGTATACATACACAAGACCTCACTATAGCAGTCGAGAAATTTTCATAAAAAAGCTATCATTATAGAGAGGTTTGAGTGATCCACTCTTTATTTTCAGGGATAATAGTAGTATCTTTATTGTCGGTAAATTTTAATTCTATTCCTTGTGCTATTAAATTAGGCCGTTTACACTTTCGATTAATTGAAATGGTGAATTTGTATCCTTCTGCTAGTGACTTCACAAATTCGTCGCATTATCAATCGTGACACTACTTTTTTAGGTATTTAAAAGAATTATTTTTTAATGAAAATATGTACATCTCAGATTTTTAAATTTGTTTAGCTAGACAAAAGGCCCCAGTTTACAATCTTGCTCCTACCAACATCTAAATTTCCAACAGATATAATGTTCATTAAGGAATCGTGGCACTACTTAATTATCTATATTTAATGTTAAATTTGTACTGTTTCTCAATATTCATTAAGGGATCAAAACTATATATTTTTGTTAATAAGGACTAAATGTGCTAAATATATATTATAAGGATCAAAATCAGAATTCAACAATAACCGAAGGATTAAAAATGATATTGTGCCTTATTTTTTTAACTAAAATTCGACAATTTGATCCTGCATCCAGAAAGGTAGATGTAGGAGTATTCTTGACTTAGCTGGATTCTGATTAGACTTGCTTTGACTGTATCTGCTTTTAATTATGCAATTATCCAAATTTACGAAGAAAATTAAATCGTCGTTACTAGTACTATTTTTTAACTTGGTTATAGGTTCAATCACTGATGGAAAACTTTGTAAGAAAATGTTAAACTTAGGAGCAGTGTATCTAGTCTTGATATCAAATTAATTAGCACCAATCATCAAAGAGACAACATATTATTTTTGGAATACATTTAATTTATTTAGATTGGAAGTACGATGGGATAATTCTCAATCAACGTTTTCCTAAGAACCAAAAAAAGAAATCAATTGAAATATCTAACTTCAAATCATCACATGCAACAAATATTGATTATATGTCATTTGAATTACACATGAAATCTTTTTGAATATGTAATCTAGTAATAATATCAGTTATTTTTCAAAAGGGATGATTGATGGATCGATTTCACATTCAATATTAGATCTTTGCAGTGATAGAATAATTTGCAGGAACCACTCAAGTTACAAAAAAAGATTTTTGCGTGAAAATTTTATTAATATTGAAAAATCACATACAAGAAAACAAATTTAAGAGTCTTATACGCCTTACATCATATTTAGAGAATAAGAATTCTTGACGTTATCAATAAATTGTACGATTGAATATCTTATAACATGATATAGTAACAATCATGGACAAAAATATTACCGGTCATCGTAGTAATAGGGACTTTTCATCAATTCTTATTCTTTTTTGGAGTTCGATTAGAATAATTAAACACGAGTCTTTTCCCATATCCCTCAATATATGTATATATATTTTTTTAATGATTCTTTATATGTATGTATATATATCGTGTGAACAACTTCTTCATAGCTTCATTCGAGTTCTATTCCTGCAAATATTATATAATGTTAATAGTAGTGAATAAGATGTGTCAATCTTATTTTGTCGTAAAATTTTTTCACATCCATTTTATTGTCCTATTTGCATTGTTTAGCGCAACAGTAAAACAAAATATAAGAAAAACAATTGAAAACACTAGTTATATTGTAATTTGGATAATTATTTGCGTCTAAATTGTGACGATTTTATATTAACTAAATCAAAAGTTTGTTCAATTTGGATTACATGAATATCATAAATTAAAATATAGAATACTTTGCAAAATTAAAAGAAAATCTATTTCAATAATTTCATGTAGTCTCGCAAAAAAAAAAAAAAAAAAAAAAAAAGGAAAGAAAAATTTGTGTTTTAGTATGAATTTGATAATTAACAAATTCTTAAAAGAAACAAACTAGTGGAAAGGAGGCTTTGACTTTTGAATTAACCGATAAATTTTGATCAACCATTTAACTTAATATTCAACTTATATTATCACGATTTAAGTTTTGAAAGTTATAATCTACATTTAACAAGAATTTACCCTACTAAACGAAGTAACAGGCGAGCTTCTTCATATCGTATCATTAAAAAATATAAACAACGTATCAAAACATAAATATCAACACCAATACTATAGCCATAAAATATCTCGTACGTCTAACTACAATATTAATGGGTAGTTGCTCAAAGTCATAAACTGAAATAAGCTAGAAGCAACCACATAACAAGTGGACTCTTAGCTATCACCGAGTAAATGCGGTCGATCGTCTTATCGATGAGTCCTTTATGAATCACGATCAGTCACTTGGTTCGCTTGTACTTTAAATCGAATATGTAAAATTACATAGGAAGAGAAGGAAAAGGCGGTGATTGTATCAATAAGTTTCGTACATCATTCTTAAAGATCGTAATGAGACTTTTGTAATACAGAAACTAATGATATAAGTATAACGCCCTACCCACATGCAAATCATAACCATATGCACTATAATTTAAAGAGGAAAAATGTCAAAAAATGTTCATTTTCTTTGGGTAGGTTATTGTCCCTTAAATATATTCCTGAATAGTGTTGATCTTCTAAGTTTGCTAAAAATGAAAACCTTAGATCTATATGAAATAAGTAACAAATAATGGATTGTCCAAATATGCCCTAGCTCCCTCGAAACTCAAGTACAATCACACCGACAAGCCACAAACAATCATAACAACCTAAACACGTACTTAAAACACGATAAAACTTTCCGTATCGGATGTTTACACAATAGCTGGTGCGAATAAGTTTTTTTACCTTCAAACACCGTATAGAAGTCAAACGGATAAGTTGTAGGTCGGAAATTTTGACCCGAATAAGTTTTACAAGTTGGATCATGACCTATCTTTTGGCATATTGTTCGTCCAAATTTGATTAAGCCAGTCAATTTAGTAGTCAGACTGTTTTGATCTCCAATTGTCCATTAGGATTAGGAGTGACGAATTAGCCTATAAAAATAGGGCAACTTACATATAAAGAGAAGAAGCTGTGAAAAATATGTAAGAAAAATAATATGATCGGCTCGGCGCAAACCTACGCAGGCAAGGGCAGAGCCCACACCCAATAACCACTCCAGCCACGGCCGCCGGATGTATCATGTATCTACGAAATGTAACTGTTACAAAAGGTAGTTATTATCAATAATCACCTCTTAGAAGAACTTACACCAAATAATTTTTCAATAAAAAATATGACCATCCAACCTGACTAAATTTGGACAGTTTATTGACCCACCTATTTATTAGCTCAATCATATTTAATCCGTCTAAATTTTGCCCAATCCGTCCATATAACACCTCTATTTAGGATTAATCAAGTTTAAGTTTTAAACAATTCATTCAACAAAAAGAATTCTTCAATTACCCATATGGAAAAGGGGAGAAAAAATATCATCAGCCTCACCATGCATCGCGGGCCATGGCGGAAAGTTGTAATTTGCTGTCTTACTAGACTTTTGAGATTTATAATAATAAAACGCTGAAATTCTCAGTTGTACAAAAAACAAAAAACTAAAAAAACAAAAATAGAGAGAAAAAAAAATTAAAATAAAGAACCCCAAAAAGAAGAAAACAAAACAAACAAAAAAAAACTGTTTTCAGCTTCTGGAAAATTTTGATGACCAAATTGAAATACTTTAATTTTGTGTTTTGACGATATGGGTATTTCTGTTAGAGGTCACATTCTTTATTGACAATTGTTCCTTTTAAAAAAAAATAAAAATAAAGAAAATTGGGTAGATTTGTGTCAGATATTTCAAGAATATTCAATAGCTATGGAGAGAACCCCAAATGAAAATGGTTTTCTTGAAAATAATTCTCCAGAAAATATACCATTTAATTCTCAAGACTCAATTTTTAGCTCAAATATGTTCTTGGATGGTGATGGAGAAGTTATTCTTACTCAATCTTCTGATAGATTGTCTTGGAAATCTGTTGAATCTGTACTTAATGTAAGTTCTTTTTTAATCTTGGGTTTTGTTTCTCATGCTTTTTTTTGCTTTCTTTCTTTCTGTTGTTTGTCTGTGTTTTATTTTGCTGTAAATTTGCCATTATTTTGATTTTCAGCTTGTTAAGCTTATGATATAATACCCATGTTTCATATGTTGTATTTTTTGCTCTTTATAGTAAATCATGTTTTTCTATGATCAGTTCCTCTGGTTTTTGTAGTTCTAAATAATCTGTTGGATTTGTTAGCTTTTATTGTTTGGTTGACATGAAAGAGTTTGGAGGTTGGAGCTTTGGCAGCTCAAAGATTTTTTTTTTTTTTGGTTTCTTTTTGGGTGTGTATTTAGCAATTAGCAAACTCACTTGAAGTGAGGTTTGCTATGTTTGTCACTGATTAAATTGAACAACATTGTTGTTTAAAGGTGCCATGCCGCGCATGCATCTTGTTCTGGCTGGATTTTGCTAACCTGTGACTGGACGACATGTTTTAGATAATCGACGAGGGAGAGTCCTATTTTATGATTGAACATTGAAAATTATAGCAAGTAGGTGTGAGCTGGCATGAAAACTTCAGCATTCTTCAAGGAAAATGGTGGTATTTGAATAAGGTGCTAAAAAATTAGTGCATATAAATACCACAACAACATACCCAGTATAATCCCACAAGGTGGGGTCTGGGGAGGGTAGAGTGTACGCAGACCTTACCCCTACGGCTTACCTTGGGAGGTAGGGAGGCTGTTTCCGATAGATCCTCAGCCCTCAGGTCAAGAGAAGGTGCCAAGACAACAATAATAATAGGCAGTAATAGCAACATATAATAAGATAAATGACGTTAAAGAAAGAAAGAACTAAACAATCAAGCTATATTAGAGATCTAAAAAATAAGCCAGTGAACAAAGATAAATATGACATTTTAAAAAAAGTGAAGTTTGCTGCCAGAAGTTCTCTCCTTTTTTCCTTCTTTTTTGGATGAGTAAGCAAAGACAAAAGATACTAGTAGAAATATCTCTTTAGTTCAAGTGGTTTTGTTGACTTGTTTTACACAATTTGTTGAATTAGATAACTAGTATACCAACTTCTTCTCCACCGAAGGTCCAAATAATTTGTTCGACTAAAATACTAAAACTTCAATTGATCCTCCAAATATATGTACATATATAAAGATTGTTGGTAGAATGTTTTCATGCTATGTAGTCTCTGGTAAATTGAGGCTGCCAATGTCTAAATCTCTGTAGTTCACACTGTCAATGACCCGTGAATTTTCTAGGAAGTTACAGGAAAAGGTGCCTTTTAATGTTTCAGATGAAACTAATATGACTCCCTGTTTATGCTTTATGATTTTCAATCCTAGAATAACAACGTGTTTTTGTTCACTTTCCTTAATCTTTACTTCCTTTGATATGTTGGTAATAAAGATGTTTTGCTGACCCTAAGGAAATGGTTTTGACTGTTCAATGTATGGCAGGGGCAGGATCCGTCATCTTGTTTCGGCAAAGAACTTGTTTCTAAGGGTGAAACCATATTGTGTTTTAGTGATATATACTCTGCAGAGTTCAGTGATTGGGGGTTGGTACACGAAGCTGCCTTCTTGGGCCAATCGTTTGAGGTTATAATTATTTAACGACGGTTAAGGCTCTAATAGCCTGTTTAGCCAAGCTTCTGCAAGGCCAAAAGTGTTTTTTTTTTTTAATTACAGTTGAGGTGTTTGGCCAAGCTTTTAGGATAAGAAAACGTGCTTTTGAGTTGAAACAGAAGTTGGTTTTGAGAAGCTGAAAAAAGTAGCTTCTCCCCAAAAGTATTTTTTTTGAAAAGCACTACTGAAAAAATACACTTAGAAGCACTTTTAAAAAGCTTGGCCAAACACAAACTGCTTCTCACCACAAAAATTATCGACTTTAAAATAAATGTCCGCTAGCACGTCGATCGGTTAATTCAATTAAACCTTTTCCTTTCCTTGAGCAGTACCTCCCAACAAGATTGATCCATTTGGACCTTGGTCCATGATGGCCTTTTGATTGATTTTGACGATTGGAACTCTCTATGAATGAAAAAGGGGTACTTCTTATTGTCAACCTCTTTCAGATATGAATCTATCTGATTCAGAAGGGACGAACTTGCAGTACTTTTTTGAAAAGCATTTTTGAAAAAACACTTTTCAAAATAAGTTGATTTTAGAAGCTTGGCCAAACAGGCTATAATTATGTTTCCTTTGATCAAGAGGTAGCAATATGTCTATGTGGATACAGATGTACCGATTTACAATACGCGGAGTCCAGAAATCAAAGACGCAACCTTCTGTTTTGGTGCCATCTTTTTACACTTTTGGACATAAGGATTCACAAACATGTCAGATGTGGGTTAATCGGATTAATGATCTTCTAGACATGGATGCTGAACGACCAAAGAGCCTTCTGGTACGTTTAATAAGTTTTCACTTACCAATGACTCTCTCTGTCCCAATTTGTGTGACACTCTTTCCTTTTTAGTCAGTCCCATAAAAAGTGACAACTTTCTATATTTAATAACAATTTGATTAAAATATCATTTTACGCTTTATGAGATGATTTATAGCCACACAAATATCTATAGCTTATTTTGGACCACAAGTTTCAAAAGTCTTCCTTTATTTCTTAAACTCTGTGCCCAGTCAAACACCTTCACATAAATTGGGCTGTAGTAGTGCAAGTACTCTCTAAATGGTGACAGAAATTAACTTCAGATTGAAGTTTACGTTTCTTCTGACTTTTTCCTTTGTGATTAGTAGGTTTTTATTAACCCAAAGAGTGGGAAAGGACTCGGATGTAAAGTTTGGGACACGGTGGCTCCGACATTTTCTCAAGCGAAAGTGAAAACGAAGGTAAACTTTTCTTGTAATATATCTATGTTCTGAAAACGTGAAACTTATTCAAGTTTTCTTCTGTTTATCTGCAAAATAGTCAATCAGATCAATTAAAATTCGTTGTTTTATTTGTCCCCTGGCTTAGTTTTAGTGGCAAAGGTTGGGGGACTTGTGACTTAGGCCACAAGTTTTGAGCCCTATGCCATGCAAACTAAGCCCGATATTCAAGTGAAGAAGGGTAGAGGGATAGACTGATTATCTCTGAGTTTTAAAGGCTGCAGTTGGTCCTAAGAGTTGGCTCTAGATGGATTTCTCGGTCATCAAAAAAGAAAAGAAATTGTTTTTTTCATTGTGTTAGTTTGAGGACGATTATTCTTGGACTTGGATATATTATATGGCTGTGTTATGTCAGTAAATTGTCAACATGTCAGGAATTTTTTCTCAAAGCGCTTTGTGGTTTCCTAAAGGAAAACTATGAATTCTATCCAACTTTATCTTGCTTCTTGAGTTTTATATGAGCTTGGAGTAACCAGATTGTTTCATGAGTAGTGGCTATTGATCAGATGTAGGGCTGGCAAAATTAGCCCGTGAAAACATGACCCACCCAACCCCCTCAAGTCTAGGCGGGTAAATGACCTGCCCGTTTATTAACTCAGCGCATTTTACCCCAACCCATTTCAGCCCATCTAAATATTGGGCTGATACGTAGCCCTAATTGATTCATAGAAACCTTGTCAAAATATTTTCAATTTTTTATTTATTTGATATATTATATATATCCACAATAAAGAAAAAGAATAATCATTTTATTAGGTACTTAAAAAATTATTAAAAAACAAACAAAGAAATTAAAATTTAGTAAGGATTAGGCGGGTTGGGTTATGACCCACTTTTTAGCCCATTTTAGCCCAGCCCGTTTCAGCCCAAGTAACTTTTGGGGCGGGTCGTTTATTAACTCAGCCCATTTTGACCCGCCCAAATCTAGCTCAACCCGCCCATTTGACACCCTTAATCAGATGAAATGTCTACATAGAAACACAAACAGTTTCATGGGGGTTACTCTTCAATCTTATGGTAACAGGATTTAATTTCCTAACTGTTCTGTCCCCTATCTGTAAATTGAACTTGGATAATTCAGCTTTAAAAGTGGATACTTTCATTGTTTATATTCCAGTTTGTACTCTTTTTAAGTTTGCTGTATTCTTTTCATCAGGTTACTGTGACAGAAAGGGCAGGACAAGCTTTTGATATAATGTCTTCCATTACAAATAGAGAGCTCCGTTCATATGATGGCGTGGTAGCAGTTGTAAGTACTAAGTAGTTAGTGATAGCTACGCTTTTCTTTATATTCATCTTTTTTTGGGAGTTCCATTATTTGGGAGAAAATGACAAAAATGGTCCCTTATCTTCGGTAGTAGGTCCAAAATAGTCCCTTAAGTATCACTTGAGAAGTTTTAGTCCTTTAAGTTTACCAAAAGTGAGCTCTTTTAGTCCCTGTCAGATATTTACCAAACTCTAGTTATTAAACTTTAACCCGGACATTTAATGGAAATACACTTTTGGCAAAGTTAAAGGACTAAAACTGCTCATGTAATACTTAAGGGACTAATTTGAACCTACTACCAAAGATAAGGGACTAATTTGAACCTACTACCAAAGATAAGGGACCATTTTTGTTATTTTCTCCTTTTTTTGGTATCAAACTTGAGCACTCGTTTGGGGTGTATAAATATCATTCATAAGTTCTTGAGGATTTGGAGCTTTTGGCTCAAATTTGCTGTATGAGATGCATAGAGGAAAGTGAAAATCAATCTAATAATAGAGTAATTGTTTAATGAGTCAAATCTTTTTTCCATATACATTTGACAAGTTTAAGAGAATTGAACATGTTTTCTCCTTGTTAGTAGGTTGATATTTTGTTCCTTCATGAAAAGTTTGCTTGCGCTTATAGGAAACAAGAACAGAAATTGTGATCCATAGGATAGTTGCCAAATGATCAATAAATGAAAGAACCTTTTTCTTGAAAAAATAACTGGACACATTGTCAACTTAGTTGACAATGGCTAGAATGACTCTGTAAGTAATTAGCAAACAGATGGAACAAATCATAAGAATTTCTATAGATGCATACAAGTTTCCTGGTACAGTTATCTATAACCTTAAATTTGACTGATAGCTAGCTGAATTGATGTATTACAAGGTTCTAGGGTATAATGCCCTTTATCTATCCAATAAACAGATGCATTGCAAGGTTCCTGTTCTGTTTCAAAATTCATGTTCAGTAGACTCCATGAAAATGCAATTGTACTTTTTCCCCATTTTAGACTCCATGACATTCTTGAACTAACGGTAAAGTTATTCCCGTGTGTGACCATCACCAATTCGAGCCGTGTAATCAGCCATTGTAGGTTGCCTACATTACACCCCCTTGGAGTGCGGCCCGTTCCCTAACCCAGTGTGAATTGGGATGATTCGTGCACCGCGCTGCCCCCTTTTATTAGTCAGTTCATATTTTTTTTAATAACCATGGACCGTGGTGTCCAGGCCAGCTTGCGCGTACCTAGACTAATTCCACGGGATACGTGCCACCTCCCACTAGCAACAGATACTAGTTAACTCTGTCCACCAAGGCTAGGACAGATGGAAAGAAATCACCTAGTGTTTTTTGTCTCTGCTGGGATTTGAACCCGAGACCTCATGGTTCTCAACCCACTTCATATTGATGCATTTGTTCTTCATTTTACCAATGTAGTGGAGTTGCAATGGATTTCACGACTTTTGTTAGTTTTTGCATTTTTTTACACTTCACCACCAAGTTGTTTGGGCTTCTTAGGTCTTACTATCTGACATCATTTCAGGGCGGTGATGGATTTTTCAATGAAATACTGAACGGTCTTCTCTTGTCAAGGCACAAATCTTCATATCCACCGAGCCCTACTGAACTTAACCATCCTGTTGAGAATAATGACAACGAGCCTGTTCTTGATACCAATGTGGATATCAGGGACCCATCTGATAGCGGTGAAGATGAATCTCCTCTTCTGAAGCAATCAGCAAACCTCAGTATGTAAACACGTAAATTCTCTCCTGAACTTGTTTTCCTTTGCATAATCAATATTTGTGAAGTGTGCTTATGATCAGTGTATCCGGAATTACAGGAACTGGAGAAGATTCCTGCCAAACAGGTTAGTTAATTTTATAATCATGATTAATCATCTTAAGAATTTGTATTTTATGTGTTGCAATCCTAAAGTAAATCAGTAAAAGTGCCCTAGATGAGACGGTTCGCAAATTCAAAATGATATTAGCTTTGGTAGAGGTTCTAGGTTCCAGTCTCATTGCTACACACAACAAAATATTTTCATGTGCTACCTGCAAGGGTGGCTAAGTTGGTTGAGCATGGGGCTTTCACAATGGAGGTATCATGTTCGAAACCCCCTGCCTACGACAACAGGGGATTTGCCTTCTGGGTCGAGCTCGTTGCACGGGGCTTACCTAGTGCGGGTTACCTCTCCTGTGTGATTTGCGAGCTATTGCACAGGAGCTGGGTCTGTGCGCACCCAAAGGATAGCGGCTGTGGGTTCCCATGTCATTAAAAAAAAAAAAAAAAAAAAAAAAGATTCAGTTGCTGGACCCAAGAAAAAGAATCTGGCTTGCAAGTGAGGGGGAGTGTTGTAAACCTATATTACTAAATAAAAGCGTCCCTATCCGATTGTTTAGGGATAATAGCATTTTTGGTCCCTCAATTATGGGCAAATTATGTGTTGGTCCTTGTGATATATGACTTAGCACATTTAACCTTCAATTTATTAAATGTGTGCTTTTAGTCCCTTTATGTAGGAAATATGTTATATTTTGATTATTTTAGAAATACACCTCCCTCAAATATGGAGTGGCAATACAAGTTTAACATACCACATGGAAATATGGAGTGGCAATACAAGTTTAACATACCACATGGGTAATTAATTGGTAAAACATTTAATAGTTCAAGAATTTAGTGATTATTCACAAGCAAATGGTATTGCACATGTCAAGTAGTGGAATGTTAAATGTGCTTAGTCAGATATCATAAGGACTAAAACCAGAATTGATCGATAACTAAGGGACCAAAAATGCTATTAACCCGATAGTTTAAGTATTTTGATGAGGTAATACACAATTCAATAATATCTAAAATTTTGTTTGGATGGACATAATCAGAATGATAGGAAGGGAGGGAGACAGATAAGATTGACAACGTTGTATTTGAACACATAATCATTTGTTTTTCCTCTTCTTCCTCCCTTTGAAACCAACCTAAGTGCACTAGTTCTTTCCTCTTGCGAGGAACTTCTTTTAAATGATACAACATCATTGATTTACCCTTTTGCCATCTCAGCAGCGGACGATCTCGAGTTTTCTTTCCCAAATGAAAAATTCAGATTTGGACTTATTCCAGCAGGATCAACAGATGCCATTGTAATATGGTAAGGTCCTATATTAATACTTGTCAGTATAGTTGAATAGTAATTTTGTCGTTAGAGGCTTCATTTTTATGAATGGTGTCTTTGGTATCTACTCTCTGAGTGTTGGACGTTCAGAATTATTAAGGTACAAGCAGCATGACGAGTGGTTGTCCTTGTGTAACGGTCAAAAGTGTGAGCTAAGGACAAATATTATCCACGTTGAGTTTTCTTAATTACACTACAAAATTAACTTAAGCATCTGTCACCTTCCAGATACACAGGCCGCAGAACTTAAGATACCTTTTGCTAGTAGAACCAAATTGTATGGTAAGAAAACCACTGAAAATTGTTTTACATTTAATCATCATAAAATCATCTGTGAAGATTCTAATATGAATTGAGGCAGGATTGTCTTAACTTTCTTGACTGGTATATTTTACCTGCTATGAATGTTGTTGTCCTCGTTGATATTTACTACTCCCCCATCCCTCCCAATTTATGTGATGGTGTTTGACTGACACGGAGTTTAAGAATGAAAGGAAGACTTTTGAACTTGTGGTCTAAAATAAGCCGTAAGTATTTGTGTGGCAGTAAATCATTCATTAACGGTAGAACGGGAAGTTTATAGTTAAATTTTTACTAAATATAGAAAGGTGTCATTCATTTGGGACTGACTTAAAAGGAAAGATTGTCACATAAATTGGGATGGAGAGAGTATAACTTAGTATGCATGTGGGTTTCGTTTTTAAAGTCCTATGTTATCCTTAGCATTTAGCAATTTCGGATATGTTGCTACCTGCAATTTTTTGAAAACCTAGTTAACTTTCATTTTTGCAGTACTACAGGGGCTAGGGATGCTATGACTTCTGCATTGCAAATCATCCTTGGTAAAGCGGTGTGCCTTGATATTGCTCAAGTTGTAAGATGGAAAAAGACTTCTACATCTAAGGACGAACCCTGTGTACGTTATGCAGCTTCTTTTGCTGGGTAATTTTCATCTATCATTGGTAAACTCAATATGCTTTTTCAAACCAGCAGCTCTCTAATTGCTTTAGCTGATACTCACTGTTAGTATGTGGTGCACTTTCTACCTTTCTTTCTGCTTTATTTTGAATCCACCAATATCCAGGTGTAGCAGCCTACTTTCTTTGTTTAAGAGAAATTGACATAAATTGCCTCCCCACAAAGGTAGGGGTAGGTCTGCGTACACCCCACCCTCCCCAAACCGCACTTGTGGGACCACACTGGGTATGTTGTTGTTGACATAAATAGCCTCTGACCAAGATAATAGCCAGCACATGTATATTTTTTGTATATTAATGAATAATATACATTTTTGATACATAATAGTGTATATTTTTTGTATATTTGGCTAGTGAATGTGATTAATTTTTGGCCGACCAGCCAAACGTATAACTTGACCTTTTTTTAACTTGTTGATAAATATGTGGCATTTAGTTGAGAAGTGAGCAATACATTATCAAATTTGCTGGCTTTATTCTACTGAATCCTTTGCTTCTTTTGTTCGCTATGCCTATAATAATCTATGGTTTTACGTCATGGATTTAAACCCCGCTGCACACAAAAACCTGATTTTTAAGTGGAGAGGGGTAGAAGGGTCCACTGAGTTTTGAACCTTGCATTACTGGCCCTTGGGCATTTCAAAGTTATAAAAAAAGATAATCTATGGTATTTTTTTATTTTAAGATTTAATTTCTCTTCTGCTTCATAATCATTCGCTCACTTATCAGGTATGGGTTTTATGGAGATGTAATTACTGAGAGCGAGAAGTACAGGTGGATGGGCCCTAAGCGATATGATTATGCAGGAACAAAGGTGTTTCTTCGTCACAGGTATATGGTTTGCCGACCAATTTTTTGGTGCAAATATGGCAGAGTTTGCCCTATTTATCAGTTTTCCCAATCCCCACTACCTTAATGAGCATCCCCACTTCTTAGCTCACAGGTATTGCTGTCATTAATGAGGTTTTCAATGGGTAATGTTGGGAGGCTAGAGTAGATGTATCAGGGGCATATGCAGCATAGTAGTATCGGGTTCATCTGAACCTGGTACTTTTAACGTGGAGCATAAATTTATGCGCAGAGTCTTTTAAAATTACAATAAATATTGGATATGAACCCACAACTTTAAGAATACAATAATTTAATGCTAAGAACCTTAAAGACTGAACCCACAGAGTTTAAATCCTAGATCCACCTCTGATTGTGTTTATCCGAAAACATGTGCTTGACCTATTGTGGTTGAGCTGATTGGATGGTGATTGCTGGACCTTGATGGGTCTGATGGAAAATGGGTCCAAAATAGTCACTGCTCGTGACACTCCATTTTTCCCTCTGCTGCTCCTCCCCAGGGCTTGTCCGACCTCCCGGGTGGATGATGGAAATCGACTGTATTATAAGAAGTGGCGGATCCACCGTAGAAGTTACAGGTTCAGCAAACACCAGTAACTTTAGTCCAGACCTTGTATTTGTGTTAAAATTTCAATTAATCTGTATAAATAATATATCAAGAACCAGTAAACAAAAAGGGTTGAGGTCCAGAACAACATAAACTTAAAATCCTTGATCCGCCTCTTATAAGACCAACTTGAACTTGGATCCATGTCTTCCCTAGATCACTCGATTTCATATACTTCTTACTGATGTCGGATATTTTATGACTTTTATGTTTTCTTTAGATCGTATGAAGCAGAAGTTGCATATGTGGAAGTTGAATCAGAAAAGAAAAACACAGGTCCTGAGAAAGAGTCATCGGGCAGCTGGACTAAGGGATTGTGGTCCCTACTCAAAAAGTCCGAAAGAGTAGCTTGTCGTGCAAACTGCAATATTTGCAAGACGAAAGCAGGCCACACATCGGCAAAATGTCCCAGCTTGCAGCCCTATTCAAAAGATTCAAGATGGTTAAAGTCAAAAGGGAATTTTCTTAGTGTTGGAGCTGCTGTAATCTCTTGCAGAAATGAAAAAGCGCCCGACGGTCTGGTGGCTGATGCACACCTTTCTGATGGTTTTCTGCATCTTATATTAATTAAGGACTGTCCTCATGCATGTTATTTGTGGTAAAAATCTCACACATTCTTTCTCTCTCACTAAATAGACCTAGTGGTTTAACTACTAAGCTTGTGACTAAGGGTGTGTTTGGTATGGAGAAACATTATTTGGAAAATATTTTCCAATTTTTCCATGTTGGGCTGGTCAAAATTTTTTGGAAAATATTCTTTAGGAAAACAAGTTCCTTAAATATCAGGATAATGACTTCCCAAGACTCTGGATGAGTAGGGAAACAAGTTCCGTAAGTGGCATTTTCAAGATCATTGTCTCCTTCCCACCCCCTAACGATACCAACCCATACCCCTCCACCCCTTTACCATTCCACCTGCCACTCCTGAACCCATCCTCCACCCTATAGTGTTTTCTTAGATTAAATATAAATGCTCTTGGGATAATAGTTTGAAGGGGAGCCTTGGCGTAACTGGTAAAGTTGCTGCCATGTGACCAGGAGGTCACGGGTTCGAGCCGTGGAAACAGCCTCTTGCAGAAATGTAAGGTAAGGTTGCGTACAATAGACCCTTGTGGTCCGGCCCTTCCCCGGAGCCCGCGCATAGCGGGAGCTTAGTGCACCGGGCTCTTGGGATAATAGTTTATTTGCTTACTTACCAAACACCAAAAAACAAGTAAGAAAATCACTTATTTTCCAAGAAAACATTTTCCTTCTTATCAAACACACCTTTACATGCAAGATCGATGTATGTTCACTCAATTGTTATTGATTTTTTTAATGACATGAAAATGGAGAAAGAGACCAAAATGGTTCGACTTGAATGTGTCCGCATTTTTAGCATGGGCATCACTTATCTTGGCCCTGCTGATGTCCACACGATGTTTGTCTATTTTATGCAGTCACCTTCTGCAGCTAGCAAAGAAGGATGGCAACCCGCTAGATTTTGAATTCGTTGAGCACCATAAGGTACGAATTCCCCCGAGAACTCTTTTTTCCCTGCTAATCTTTCCATGAAGCTATTCTTTCATGACATTTTCTGCAATATGCTAAGCAGACTCCGGCATTCACATTCACTTCTTTCGGCAAGGAGAGCATATGGAACGTCGATGGCGAGCTCTTTCAAGCTCATCAACTTTCAGCTCAAGTGTTTCGCGGGCTTATTAACTTGTTTGCTAGTGGCCCTGAAGCCTAAAGTAGCTCAGTATCTCTTCATATAGGCTATGTTGCTCTGACTCTTAGAGAATGCTACTGCACTCGTGTTGGATCCTCCCAAAATGCACTATTTTTGGAGGATCCGACACGCACCCATTGATATTTTTTGAAGACTCCGAGCAACATAACATACAAGTATCGTTTCTTGTTGGAAAGCTATTGAGTATTCCATCAATTGGTTTATGACTAGTCATAAAAAAATTGTATTTGACAGCCCACTTCCTGCCTGAAGGTTACAAAGAGAGGCAGGGGGTAAGCCAGTGATTGTGTTTAGAGAACTGCTGAATTTTCTCATAAGTTGTATAGGTGAAAACAAGTGGACCTTATACATATATAAATAAAGTTCTGACTTAAATGTAGGATCAATATATTCCATGGTATTTCATGAGGTTGTGTTGAAGTGTGTGACCGTCTCATGTAAAAGTGTAAGCTATTAGAGAGCTCATTTATTTTTTTAAGGGTTAATAGCAGTTTTGGTCCCTTAATTATTATTAAGCTTTCTTGTTAGTTCATTTAACCTTATTACTTGAGCCGTATACTTCAAATCTATTTGGTCATGAATATTCACAAATTTTTAGATATATTAATCATTTCATTACACCTTTTGTTATATTGAAATTGTACTGTTATTCTATATTGGGCAAATTGCATGATTGCCCTTCGCTGGACGTGGTCTTTAATTTTCCTCCCTCAAATTGGTGGTCTTGAACTTGCTTTTTTTTTTTTTTTTTTTTTTTTTTTTTCTTCTTGCGCGTATTGGCCTTCATTGGGGGTGGTTTTTAATTTTGTCCTCCAAATTGGTGGTCTTTAAGTTTTGCCCTTCGTCTAATACCCCGAGGTTGTGGGTTCGAACCCCAGTTTAGCAACAAAAAAAATCGCAAGGCGGAATTTAAAGGCCCAAGGCAGAATTTGCAGCGAAATTCTGCCTGAAGGGCAAAAGTTAAAGACCACCAATTTGAGGGACAAAAATTAAAGACCACCCCAACGAAGGACAATCCTGCAAATTGTTGCCCTTAAGGCCTAAATTCTGCCTTCTGCCTTAAGGCAGAATTTGCATGAGCAGATTGGTTAAAGATTATCTAAAAACTGTTTGATTTTGGAGGGGAATGAAGGTTCAAACTCATTGTTATTTTAATTGGATGAAATAGTACCATGAGATCAAATAAAAATCAACTTGCAGAAAGGAGTTTGAGGTTGAATATACCTAATTTTTGCCAAAATCAAAACAATTTCGAGATATGATACTAAGTGGTGTGCTAGGCTTCAAGAAGACACTTTCTTTTATAAATTTCTAAAACCATCCTGCAATCAACCACATCATTGGTTGAAACATCCACCATTGTAATTGGCTTTCCACTTGTAACTTTTTTTCCTCCACAAATACCAATTTTCTTGCTTCCTTCTAAACTTATCATTTTATTAACATAAGCATTGTGAAAACTTGTCAATAGCTTCAATGGTGAAAATAGCTTCCAATGGAGCTTAATTTGTTTCATCTTCAAAAAAACTATTCTTTTCTTGTTTCCAAGCCTAATAATTCTTATCTTCCTCTTGTTATTATCCCTTTTCGCATCTCCTAGTCTTTGGTACTTTTGCCTCCTCCAAAATTTCTTTACGTTATCCAAATATGAAAAACCAAGAATTGCCATTGATGAGGTTTTTTTGTTAGCAGCGACAGATCAGACAAGAACTTGATGAGTGAAATCTCCTGATAAAAGAAAAAAGAACTTTCTACACGAGTGATTTAAGTAGAACCATAAGATATACAACTTAGAAATGTAAAGAATTTGTGTGGATTTTCTAGGAGTGAGAAGGGACACTTTATATAGAATAAGAATGGCATATTATGGTTAGATTTGATAGGATAATGACAATGAAAAACTTCATTTGATTATGTAAGAGTAAGGTATAAACATAAACAAAAGGCTAAACAAAACGACACGATATTTATGATGTATGTATAGTTTAAACACTATAAACACTGTGACCTCACTATTAAGGTGGATCCTAGTTAAAAGGATCATAAGTAGATGATAATAGCCTATACATATTGACTGTTTCAAACATGTAGTAAACGACTGTTACATTGAAATTTTTGCTGCATATCGGATGATAGCACTTTTGGTCTTTCAATGATTAGTACATTTTAATTTTAATCCTTTGATATTTGACTAAATGTGCTAACCTTCAATTACTTGAGATGTGCACTTAATATTTTTTTGCTTATGAATATTCATAAATTTTCAGATTTATTAACCTTTCAACTGTTTTTTTAGCCATGTGTTATGTTAAAATTATATTGTTATGCCATATTTAAGGGTAATATACTTCTAAAAATAGCTCAAACATAACATATTTTCTACGTAAAGAGAAATCATACATTTTAATTAATTAATGGTTAAATGTAATGGATTATATATCACAAGAACCAAAATCAAACTTTCCCAATAACTGAGGCACCAAAAGTACTATTATCCCTACAGTTTATCAGGTTATGTGATATGAATGATAAATTGTTTTATATTCAAAACTATTTGAGGTCACTTTAAGTAGGTTTTCCGGCCATTTTACTTTGAAAGATATATGTATGATCTCGAGTGAGAAAGAATGTCTCTTTTAGGTAATTTCGTTAAGTTAAATGACTATTCGAGAAATGAACTCCGAAACAAGTTATTCTAGATTAGTTAGATCCAGAACGGAAAGAATACTCCTATTAAACCAAGAACGAGTCAATCATTAGCCAAATGTCCACATGAACAAGCTTTTTGGTCCTTGCTAATCCAACCTAGAAATGACATTTTGGTTGCTAAATTATGTAAGTTCCCCACAAATGAAGAAAAAAATTATAAACAAACTTGCCCGAACACTGGGATTATAATTTATTAAAAAAAAAAAAACGTAAAAAAGATAAGCTGGATCACAATGATTTACATTACATTTCGATGACCTCAAGACCGTCCGCTGCTGAGTCAATTGAAAAGGTCCAATATAATCCCTAACACTTGCTGCCAAAGCTTGCCGTCTCTTATACTATATGTGCAACAGGGGTTGTGTTATAAGCAACCTACCCCGACGCAAGCATCAGTGGCTGATTCTATGGGTCGAACATAGGACCTATAAATCATACGGAATCAACTTTACCGCTTAGGCTCTAATAAGTTTCAACCATAAATTGAAATGACTTTTTCAAAGAAACTATAGACGGTGGCACGCACACACACACTTTAGCATACATCAGAGAATTCCATACTTCCGGTAAAAGGTAAACTCATGAACAATCAACAAAATGACCTATCCCTTAAACCAATGCTCATAACCATAGGCCACCAGAGTTTATCTCAATGTCATGTCTATGTATCACATTTATCTTGTCTATTAACGAAAGAAATCACGGAAATTACTTGAGGACTAGGTAGTGGTTAGCACGTCGAGTTCTTGAAGTCAAATCTATGAAGCAAAATGTAAAATTACAAGGGTAGAAGAAGTTCGCAGCAGTGGAAAACAAGGAACCCCTGAAAGAATCTACCTATTCGACGAGAAGCAACTCACCCTACGAAACTAACAGAGTGCAGCATACCTATTCTGATCTATACAGTTAATGCGTGAAACGTGACATCAATGCCTCCATCTTCCATTTTCAACGTCTTCATCAAAGATTGGTCTGGTCTCACGGGCACTGTGTTCTGATATGGCAATGCCATGTTGAGGTTCAGCATACATACTGTCAACTTCGGGTTGCCTTATAGTAAGATGACCTGGATTATTCGACATAGATTGCGTACTAGTTTGCTGTTCTGCCAGCCTCTGTAAATGCACATGGGGCATCCTACCTGGACATGGAATAGGCAGTGTAAAAATTTCCATAAGGAGTTCGATCAACTAAAAATACATGTCATGTCAACTTCTTCTTTCGAGTCTTCAGATCTATATAGTTAGAACTTTCTAGGAACAGTAAAATGTGAATCTCCTCTCAGGAAGATAACAGCAATAAGAGAGCATTATATAGAAAATGCAAGGGAAATTGCCAGTTTAAGAATGGAAGGACTACAAAGCCTGGAAACCTTCGGGGTTTGCATAAACCAACTATGAAAAATCAGCAACAATAGGCTAAGTGATACTGGCTCCTTTAACTTATTCATTTACATTCTTTTGTCCTTCAGCTGGGCAAAGGCTGCATCTAACAACATTTGGAAAGCAAAGATAATTTAGCATTGAGGGTCCCCGCCTTTTCTTTATTAGTTGTTGGAGTAAACTTTAGGGAAAAACAACAGAACGGGAAACAAGACCTTTCTCAAAGGCGCTTTGCCATGTGTTCACCAATGCACATTTCTAGCTGTTCCCCTCCCCCCAAACCCTAAACCCAACAACGGAAAATGTGCAATGACTAAGCAATATTCACCCCTTAACTTTTTCCTTTGTTTCTTTCTCCGTCCTCAGCTGGGCGAGGACTCGAAACTTACACCATTTGGAAACCAAAAACAGAAATTAGTATTCAACGCAACAAGAAGGAATTGTGCTCCCCCATGTGTCATGCCATTGCCCATTTCCAGCACTTCCCCACCCACCTAAAGAGTTAAAAAAAAATAAAAAAAATAAAAAAAACAAAAAAATAACAGTTCCATGCCACCCATCTTGTCTGAAAATACATGTCAGCATCTTTCTTTATGTCCCAAAAGAACTTAGCATTATTTCACAATCACCTTTTCCAGAACAAAGGTTAAATTTAATACTCAATGATAAAAGATCAAACCGATCAAAGGTCCTTATGCTTGCTTGATTTTCTTTTATGCAACTTTGTCAAAGTTCCATTCAGTTTCACTCGTGGGAAGTGTTTGGTGTTGCTATCATAATTGCATCCAGCATCAGTAGAAATCAAATTAAGCATCTGAAGAGCTTTGTTAAAGATATATATGTTATATTTCAAGAGCTGAAGACAACAAAATACCCTAAGGTTACATCTAGGAAATTCAGATGGATAACATAGCAGAATGTAAATGTGAACTCTGTTGTGACTACACCCATCTCTTTCCGCTGGTTTGGTGTCCTTACAGTATCATTTCTTCTAGTTTCTAACTACTATTAGATACCCTTCGATGAGTCCACGTCCTCTTATGGAGATAAATAGAGAAATGTTTAACAACTGCTGACTTTGGTAACACTATATACTTCTAAATCTTAAATTGTAGTTTAAATTATGCAAATGGTTAAACACCTCATAACTTCTAATTACATGCAAATCTGGACAGCTACCTACTCTGGAATAGTTGACGAAAAGGAAAGTCCCATGCACCCATACTTTTGAGGATGAAGAGGCACTCTAATAGGAGAGAGCATGCTTAGAATTCTGCAACAGTAGAATCTGAAGTTATCTGAAATCCTCCAGACAACTTCCATTATGTTTTGTGGGATTTTGCAAGGAAGTGAGAATTTAAAGAGGAAGTGAGGAACTCATTTGCACATCTTTCATATTATCTTTTAGCCAACTATATAAACTCATTATAGACATGTGCCGGTCGAATTGATTTACAATTTACTTCACAATAATCTATAATGCCGTACTGTAAAGGATTATAACTAGTACACTGTCTAATTCTTTGTTTTTACTGATCTGACGTAGGATTACTGTGAAAAGAGAAAATGAAGAAAGAGACCACGTACCATCTATATCATATGGTGGGGGAAAGAATTGTAAGTACACAATTGAAGCAACAGTCAATCCTGCATAAATGGCACAAAGAAAATAAACAATAAGTATCTCTACCCAAGGCAATAAGAAACAATAAAACTAGAAAAAGTACGTGTTCATCTATATTCTACAGACCTAGGAGACCTCCAGCAAATACATCCTGCCAATGGTGCCAGTAATCATCAACTCGGGAAACTGCAACTAATGCCGCAACCAGTAAGGGCAGGAAAACAAGGCAGAGCTTAGCAACATGGCCGCTTCGATCAAATGCCTTGATTTTTCCAGACAGGTACCAAGCAAGGAAGCCAAGACCAGCAAAAGACCCTATCGCATGATACCAACAAATGCCAACAAGGATTCAGTTTTCTCTAAGAACTCAAATTTTACTCAAAGCAAGCCAAGATCTTTGATAAAACAGCCAAACACCCTTACAGCTACATAGAGAAACATAATATCTCCTATTGTCATATCTGAGTGAAGCATAAGCCAGAGTCACTTATTCACTTGCAGGAATTCCGAGTTGCAAGCTAGATGTCTACTTAAGTAGATAATCCAAGCTTAAGTCACTGTCAGCTGTGAACTTGCTATTTAATATGGCTGAACTACTTGAGGTAAAAACTTTACTATTAAAAAATTATAGGTTAAAAATATGGGAAAAAGAGTGATAGGGTAGTGATAAATACAAAACTCTATTATTTGGCATTTTAATCGTTACACAAATTCGGCACGTACTTGACTGAATTATACCGGACAACACAGCATAGATTTTTCATTCTTCCAGTCCTTTATATATAATTGTTTAAGCATCAATTGAACTACTTACAAGTAAAAGCAATCTAAAATGTTGCAGTGAAAATCCGATGCTGAATGGGAGAAGATAAAAGTATCAATGAAAAGGAAAAGAAAACAGTTCACATCACTGAGAGTTTCATCGGAAGAAAGAATGAAAGTGAAGGGTATGTGCTCATTATGTTTAAAGGGACGAGTACCAGAAAGGAAATAATCACAATTTTCTGATGCCAACAATGCAATTGATGGGGAATAGTTATACTCACAAGAACTATGTCCGCTTGGGAAACTCTTATGTCCTTCTTTGATAACACTTTTCAAGCCAGTGCAGTTGACATTGCTTGTGATTTTATCAAACACCTAAAACAAAAAATTATAATTGGAAGTTACAAATGTTGTTATATCAGTTACTGATACAGAAGGGATATTCCAAGCAATGAATAAACACACCCCTTTTCCATCAGGGAAACACCGCCAAAAAAAGTCTGGACGAGGTCGACCAACGGCATCTTTGATTGCATCAGTAAGAACTGCCGTGATGAGTACAGAGTACAGCAATCCTGAACAAAGACACACGAAGTAATCAATCTGATCCAGTTACATATACTTGCCAACATAACTTGCCACCAGCCAAAAACTGATAGTCACATAAGGGACAAAGAATACCTAACATAGCTTGATGCACATCGTAGACATCCCTTCTAATGAAGTAAAAGACAAGGACGACCAGTAAAGGTAAGATTATAGCAATAATCTGATTACAAGGAAAGACATATGGATTATAAAGTGCCCATTGTAGAAGTACAAAAAAAATACATACTACTCTTATGATTGTGTATTGTCCCAAACACAATTTGCCATGAAGGTTGCACTTACCGGAACAGCCCAAAAAGGAATGGTATTGCCTTTCAAAGGGTATCTCAAATCTGTCATCATGTCAGATCCAACAAAACGGTGAAACGGTTCTATCACATTTAAACCTATATCAATCACCACAAGTAGGAAGAGAATAATCCAGTCATGCATGTGAAATCTTGCTACTTCCACTCCCTGAGTTCTGAATGTATGAGCACCCAATTGAATCTCTGGCATTTTACCAACTAACACAACCAGAATATCGGTCAGCAAAAACTTTATGACATTGATACACAAGCAACAAGAAACAGAGATTGTCTCTGGTAGCATATATACAGAAGACATGATAAGATTAATCATGTTCTCTTTATAGTCAATGTGACTCAAAGTATTCTCTACCGCACTTAGACATAGATTCAACATGGGAATTTCAGAGAAAGAAAAAGATATGATATGGGTACGACACAACCACTAAAAGAACAGATAACATCTATAGTGTTTTAAAATCTGATGACAAACACATACAAATATAAAAACAACGACGGCTACTAAGCCTCAATCCAGCGCTAGTTTGGATCCGCTATATAACTCCTTACAATCCATTTTCTTCTGTTTCGTCTCATATTGATATGATCCTAAATGGCACAAATGACTCAACTACTCAAACTTCTCCAAGGATTTGTGTTGGAAGCAGATTCATGGAGGATGAAGCTTTGGGAGCATTTAAATGGAGTCATGGGAGGGCCTTCAAGCTATGGGAGAAGATGTCAAGAGTCCAAGGCCCAAGGCTTGCCTCTTAAAGTGGCTACAATTGCAAGCTTGGATGATTCAAGGCCGGAAGATGGCTATTTGCGCAAGTGGCTACTTTGCGCAAGAAGGCCATGCATGCAAGGTTGATTAGAGGTCCATCGATGCAAGGAGGGACCTATTTGGCCATTGAAGGTCAATCCTTGAATTGAAGACTACACTAAGAAGACTAGCCAAACAAGGCCCTTGCCTCATTAATGACATTTTTGTAATAACTTAGTCTTCTTTAGTCTAGGAGTATAAATACTAGACTTAGACATTTCATTTACTTAGATTATGATGAATTGAGAATACTCCTTAGGAGAGATAGATTGTTTAGCTAGGATTAGCTTTAGATTAGTAATAGTTAATGGTGGATTCCATTGTTGGTTTTGAACCGATTTCCATTGATTTCATGAAGGGTTGTTCATTTGTGGATTCAATTGAATTTCCCTTGATTTCAAATAGTATAGCTTCTTTGAATTGAATCAAATTGAGAGGGTCTAGGTTTCATATAATTAGGTTTGCTCATAGGTTCGTTATTCATTGAGTCTTGCTTTTATCCTCTATTTCTCATCCCCTTTTCTTCAATTCTCATCCCCAATTTCTTGTTTATCCTTAATTCCGCAGTTTAATTATTCAATCAATCGATCAATTCTGGTTAGGCATTAAAAGTGTTTCTATCCATAAGAATCACGCAATAGAATGTCTTCACAGATTACTCTCTAATTTCATCCCTTATTACTTCAATTTAACTTTGAATATTCATTTTCCTAACAATAAGCTTAAGTACACTAATTTCCACAAGCTTGCAGAACTTTCACATTATTCCTTTTTTTTTTTTTTTTTTTTTTTTTAATTTACCCTTCGGGTGCGCACAGGTAAACCCAACTCCTATACAATAACTCGCAAACCACACAGAGGTAACCCAACTCCTATACAATAACTCGCAAACCACACAGAGGTAACCCGCACTAGGCAAATTTGAACACTTACGTACACTCAAATTTCCACACAAGCTTGCAGAACTTTCACATTATTCCTTCTTCTTTTTTTTTTTTTTTTTTTTTAATTAACCCTTCGGGTGTGCACAGGTAAACCCAACTCCTATGCAATAGCTTGCAAACCACACAGAGGTAACCCGCACTAGGCAAATTTGAACACTTACGTACACTCAAATTTCCATAAGTTCACACAACTGTGAAAAAAAGTAATTAAAACTAACTTAAACAACAAAAATGAACAGAATAAAGTTTTACAAAAAAAAAAAGTTAATCAGTGTGAAAGCGAAAACTGAAGAAACTGCAAAAAGTTCATTAATAATACTTACGTACACTCAATTTAAACTTTAAATCCTCATTTTCCTAACAATAACACTTAGGTACACTCAAGTTTCCACAAGCTCATACAACTGTGAAGAAGTAATTAAACAACAAAAATGAACAGTTTTAAAAAAAAAAAAAAAAAAACCTTAATAGCTGCTAAAGCGAAAACTGAAGAAACTGCAGAAAGTACATTAATAATAACATAAATGGAAGAATTTTCACCTGAAAATATCTGGAGAAGAGAAATGGGTTGGAGATAATGATTTTGGGAGCGTTTTTTTAATTTTTGTTTTGGAAATTCAAATTATGAATTGGAGAGATAAAGTAGTGGAGAGGAAAAGGAAAGCAAAGGAAGAGTCTCCTTTATTCAAAAGCAGAGATTGAGAAAATATAAAAGTGAACGCAATTTCAACTTTTGATTTTTTTGATACAAATACGAAAACGTTAAGCGAGATAGAGACAAAAAGGGACAATTATTAATTACTAGTAAATAAAATTTGCATACATTTGGGATATTTTTTGAAAAATAACATTGCTTTATTATTATTTTTTTTGGTTCTCGATTCTCGAATAAGAGAGGCGTTTTAAAAAAGGAGATATTTTTTTCCAAATAAATCTCCTTTCTTGTTTAATCAAAGGTTTAATATTTAACAGTCGGTGGCAGGACCACATTACTTAAGGAGTGCAGCTTGAAATTCCTTCGTCAGAAAATTATACTGTATAGTTTGATAAAAGTTTTTCCTTTTTATGTATATATATGTATAATTTTTACCCCCTAACTTTACTTTAAAAATCAAACTCCCTCCTCTATTATAAACAATAGTCATTCTTCCTCCTTTATCCTAATTGACTTTTTAAAATTTCTATTTTGCCC
The DNA here is from genome assembly GCF_029784015.1 of Lycium ferocissimum. Taxonomy (NCBI): domain Eukaryota; kingdom Viridiplantae; phylum Streptophyta; class Magnoliopsida; order Solanales; family Solanaceae; genus Lycium; species Lycium ferocissimum. The sequence goes on from NC_081349.1 coordinate 23,471,492, forward strand.
TTACATTGTCAACTTGACTTTTTTTTCTTTTACTTCTTTAAAATTATGATTGTTATATCTTTAATCAATGTAACAAATTTTCTATATAAAAAAAAATATTATTTTCCAGACGAAAAAAGAAAAGTGAGAAAATACTAGTTGAGTATATAAGTTAATGACGTTCTGTAATGAAATAAATGAGAAGAATAAGATTTTTTCTTTAAATTAATAATAATCAAAATTCTGATATCTATTTATACAAGTTAAAATAACATGTAATAATAATTTTATAAATATATTTCAATGCAGGTAATCAAAATAATTAACAAAAATAAAATTATATTCTATAACAAATTCTTAAAAGATTTTATTTTTTATTATAAATAAATTTTAAATTATAATTTAAAATATTTCATTAATGGCAACCAAAACTCATTTATATATTGACAATAGAGATAAGGGAGAACTGAAACTTAAATATACATATGCATATATATGTAAAAATAACGGGTAATATGAGTGTGTGTGTGTGTGTGTGTATACACATATATGTGTGTGTTTGTGTATATATATATATATATACACATATATACTTAATGCATGTAATATTAAAATATAATCATAAAAAGTAACATTAGATTTTGTGATAAATTCATAAAAGGGTTATTCTACTTATAATATAAATTTAAGTAAAAATCTATAAATACCTAGGTTAAAAAAAATTACGTAAATAGAGGATTGAAAATGTTAAGGGTAGAATAGACATTGCATAGGACAAAGGGGGGAATATGTCTATTGTTTATAGTTGAGGGGGGCGTTTGATTTTTAAAGTAAAGTTGGGTGGTGAAAATGATTTTCACCCATATTATATATTGACACTCATTGGCTTCTTTATGAATTTACTTTTTTATATTTTGACCATTTTAGTGAAAATTCTGATTCCACCATTGTAATAGTGATGGTGAAGTTAGCCCATAAAAATATGACTCACTCAATTTGCCCAAGTTAATGATCCGGCTATATATCATTGTTTTGCGCGGATTGTCCTTAAGGTAGATTTTGAATCCAAAACTCTACCTGTTAGAGTTTCATAGGCAAATTCTGTTTTGCGAATCCAAACTCTGCCTTGCGAATTTTTTTAAATTTTGGACTAAGCGGGAGTTCGAACCCGAAACCTATGAATTTTTTTAGGCGAAGGGCAAAAATTAAAGACCAGTAATTTGAGAGGCAAAAATTAAAGACCATCCCTGAAGAAAGGCAATCGTACAAATTATTTGTATTGTCACGACCCAACCCGTGAGACACTAGTGCCGGCTAAAAGGCACTGCACACCTATTAACTAGAATCGACATACAAATAACATACATACGTAGTGCAAAAGTAATGCGTCGCCCCAAGGCGCTCACAAATATATATACATATCGTGGTCACTACTTTCGGCGGATGATACGTATACGAAGATCGGATGTGGGTCTCAAGACCGCGATATAAGCATATATATCGCATATGTAAGCCGGGGGCCATCATAATACGGGGGGACGGTCCGAACACAAATCACGCGGAACGGGGCGTACGAATAACGCGCCACAACCTACACGTGTATGTCTACGGACCTAAGAGTAATAACAGAATCATATGACGGGACAGGGCCCCGCCGTACCCCTGAACGGACATATACATACACATATATAACGAAAGTGTCTGTACCCAAAATATAGGCTCGGAACAAGGGAGCGCTCCAAAATAAATAATAAATCCTAAGGGCGGCGGATCACCAAAAACGGTATCTGTATCTGCACGTAAAACGCGACCCGAAGAAAGGTCGGTGCGAAATATGTGCGGTATTAAAGTGAAATATAGTAAACGAGATCATAATCGGAACAAAATGTACGTAATAATAAGCGCAATATCCGAGAATATCAAAATGCTTACTTTTAAAAGCACAAACCATGCAAGGGGCTCAAGGAATATGGTCGCCCACCCGACATTGGCGCCATAACACATCATACTCTAGAAGATTTCATATCTCCGTAACCCGACATAATCCCATAACACATCATAACGCCATAACACATCATAATGCCAGAACATATATACGGTACCCGACCCTCTAGCGAGGGACTCGGTGAACCATAACACATCATACTCCGGAATATAACATAGTGCGCACGACAACATAACCGGCCCCGGACTCGGCGAATGATTTATAAAAATAGAATGCACGAGCAGAGTCGTGAGTAACCATATGCATAAAAATCATCATTACAGACTCAACAGATAAGTAAATAATCAACGCTCGGATCGGAGGTCGGGATGATAGCCATATTACGTTCTTTCAAAAAGTCGATAGAGCTATACAAAGGAAAGTCTCGGGGACCACGGACAAGTATCGAACCAATCGCAAGGCACTTTATGAAAGTTAAATTCGTGCCGCTATAGGAGGATGTTCTCTGAACGTATCGAAGCAATGGGGG
>NC_081349.1:23474044-23576604 GCF_029784015.1 Lycium ferocissimum
GTCGGAAATTTCCCTTTTTTTAGGTCGCAAAATCCAGTTTTTTTAGTAGTGGGCACTTAAGAATTCAATCCCAAGCTAGCACTTTATTTACATAAATTTGGGCAGCACTTCCCCTGTAAATTCAACAAACCCCGAGAATTAAACTCGGCCAAATCATCAACAACAATACCAACAACCATACTAACAACATCAACAATTGATTCAAAACGCATTCTAACGTTAGTAACTCTTTTCTACATAATTCGACAACATTCCATTTATATTCAAATCAACCACATATAATCAAGCCAACATCAATGCTCACACATTCAAGCACTAATCCGAAACCATTCAAACACGACTCAAGAACACTCCAACCAATCCACACAATATTCAAAACAACCCAACCAATATGCAACATAACCCGAAACCTTCCAAATTCAATAAGAACAACAACAACACATTTCTTTCTTCCAAATTCATGAACTATACCAATAATCCACACTTTAACAACATTATCCCCATAAATACAAGAAACTATATTAGAATCACATTAGTTCCTAAATCAGCCCACAACAATTACAACTCCAACTTGAATCATTAAACTTTCATTATCATCATAGAATCCACAACAACAACAACCAAAAATACTAAATAAAATTAGTTCATCACTCCTACACAACACACCACCCACACGGCTTCACACCAACACCCAACATTTCATGAATTCCATCCATTTCTACATACTACAACATACACAAACCATCCATAACACATGTAAAAGAGGATTGACCCTTACCTTTTCCACTTAGTTCTTCACTTGGCTAGGGTTGGTGCTTTGAACTAATACTTGTTCTTGCTATTCCAACGACCACTCCATGTTGTTATACACCTTCTAAGGAGTTGAAAGGCTAGAAGAAATTATTTTTTTGATCCATTTCCATGAGCACCAATTCGGCCAGCCATGGCCGAATATGCTTCTCTTTTTTTTCTCCATGTTTCTCCAATCTTCTAAGTGTGGAAAGATGATAAATATGTCTTGTTAGTCATCTAATATCCAGATATATCATTCATCCATGTGTACCATGGCCCACACATGGCTTGGATGAATTAAAATTTGCCAAACCATGGGTGGGAACCCACACATATCACACGGCCACATTGGCCTTTGTTTCATGAATTGTCAACTTTCCATAATTCACTTTTAACCCCAAATTTTCCTTAATATTCCATACCAATAAAATCATAAGCGACTTGTGCCCTAAAATAAAATCGGAGGTTAAAAGTCTCTACCTCGTATCCCGAAATAGTCTTGTCCTTAACTTATCGTAGTTAGCTCGGAATGCCCCAACGTACAAAATACGGGATATAACACATATATTAATTCAATTCATTTTCATCTGTTTAATCCAGCTCATCTAAAAGTTGGGCTGACATGTAACCCAAATTGATCCATAAGAAATCGTTTCAAGATATTTCTAATAAGACATTTTTATTTTTTATGTTATATATAGTCATAATAAGAAAAAATTAAACGGTAAACAAATTATGAAAAGAACAATAAAAAGATTAAAACGTGGTAAAAATTGAACGAATTAGTTATAACCATTTATTTAGTCCATTTTAGTCCAAATAACTTTAGAACGGTCATTGACCAGTTTATTTATAATTCAAACTCATTTTGAACCATTCAAATCAATTCAACACGATCCACTTGACATCGCTAATATCTAGTTTACAAGCCCGTCATTAAAAGATTATGATTTAAAACTGGTCGAGTTCTAGTGACGATCAATCTATTGTTGCCTAATTGATTATTCGTAAATACATTTCTCACTTAAATTATGATATATAAATTCTTATTTTCTATTCTTAATTGATCAGATAATTGCTTGGTTCAACTTCAATGTAATCATCGAGTGTAAATAAATATTTATTATATGGTCTATCTGCAATGCTTTTGGGGTGGTCTTTAACTTTTGTCTTTCAAATTGGTGGTCTTTAATTTTTGTCCTTCACCTAAAATTTATGGGTTCCGGATTCAAACCTCCGTTCATCAAAAATTTTTAAAAAAATCGCAAGACAGAGTTTGAATTTCGCTCTGCCGAAGGAGACAGACTTTGCCTTGAGGCATATATTTTATTTTTTTCCTTTTCAAGGCAAACTTTTAGTCATGCCTTAAGGAAATGCTTCGCCTTATCGAGCAGACTTTTAGTTATGCCTTAACTAAAAGTGTGCCCCATAAGACATAACTAAAAGTATGCCTCGTAAGGCGGAACTTTTTCTTAAGACATAACTAAAAGTTTGCCTTATAAGGCAAAGTCTATGACTTAAGGAAAAATTCTGTCTTATGGGGCATACTTTTGGTTATGCCTTAACTAAAAGTTTGCCCCATAAGACATAACTAAACTATGCCTTAAAGGAAAAGTTCGCTATGGGACAAACTTTTAGTTATCTTAGGATCCGGCATAACTTTAGTTTTCCTTAAGGAGTGTATCTCGGATCCGGCATACACGCCCCTACCACCTTGCGAAATTATTTTTTTATTTTATGCCTAATCGGGGGTTCAAACCCAGAACTTTAGGTATTTGCCCACCTTTCCAAGCAAAGGGTAAAACTTAAAGACCACCCCAAAAGAAGGGCAATCCGTGCAAAAAAATGTCTTAGTAATACGAATCTTAATTCTTAATGTTATAACTTTGTTTTTTTTATCTTTCTTTCTCTGTAATTGGCCCAAAATATTGTGTTCGTGGAGCACAACGAGAAAAATGCAGGCTGCGAAGTTATAGGAGTAATCTTAAGATAGCAACTACAGCATATATTTTTTTTTGAGCTCAATACTAACAGTAGAAGGGTTTTATATTTTTATAAAAAAAAAAAAGTTTAATTTAATTTGACCAACCCCAACAGGCTATTTTTCCTGCTTCCATGTTATATTAACAGAAATTTTGTTTTTACATCATCAGTGAATAAAATTTAAAGCTCATACTACTATGTATGACTTAAGTATAAACAATGAAATATGACTAAAGTATAAACAATGAAATATGTCCTTTGAGAGAGTACAAAATACGTACAAGAAGCTTGGTATATTAGTATTATCACCCCCACCCTCTTATTATAAAAATTCTTAAAAACAAGATATGCTATTACAAAACTAGCTTATCTTACTTGTAATTATTTTCAAGGCTTTCCCCATTGTTCGATACTCATGGAAATATAATCTTTGCTTTAACTCTCGATCTAAAATTTATCAATACTGATTTATAGGATATTTTGTCTATAAAAATCTATTATTATGACAACCTTCAAAAAATCTAATTCTTTTAATTGTTTCATTTTAAAATTATGATATAATATTCTTTTTAATTAAATTAACATTTTCATCATAATATTTATAATTTTTTTTACTATCAGTAATCTAATCAAATCTCGTGCCTAATCAAATATTTCCTTATAATATAAAATTGATGAGTAAATAAATTAATTGAATCATAGGGTCATTGTCAAGACCTCTTCTCGATTCTTTACTTATTCTTGGCGTGAATTGGTTTCATTTTTTGATTCGATTTCACATAAAATGGCCCTATGATTCAATTCACTTTCAAATCCTTTCTCGTTTGGTATGCGGGATGTAATACCTAAGGGGTTGTTTGGAATTTAGATAGATTGTATCGTTTTCTGTCATTACATAATGACACACATCAGTAAACTCACATTTTATAAGAAAGGATATAAAGTAGGTTGTTATTAAAAAAAAAAAGATAGAGCAAAGGATAAAACAGGATTATTAAATAGCCAATAAAATCAAAATGAAAAAAATAAAATAAGGTAACGACGCAGCCGCACCAAATCGGTGGCTGCATAAAATGACTTTTCGTCGTTACAGAACTGTGGATTTAATGATACATACAATAAAATTTAAGTAGTAGTCAAAATAAATATTGTATTTTAAATAACCATACACTACAAAGGTAACAACCAACCAAACAAGTTGTAAATCCTCTATAGAAAAACACATTCAAGAAAAATTTCAGTGCTAAAAAGATTTACAAAATACTAGGGTCTTCCTCCTTCTTATAGGAACCACCGGCATTAAAAAAAAAAACTGAAGTTAGCTAAGAAAGGTATTGACGCTCATCTGTATGTTGAAGCAACAATAACAATAACAATAACATATACAGTGTAATTTCACATAGTCCTATTATTTTTTTAAAAGTGCTGATAAAGAGGGTAATTATGAGCCTAAAGTTACATCTATCTATATAATATAAAGCTAGGCATAGACAAGGTGATGTGGCACCTCTCTATGGCGAGGATACTATTTATCTTTTTTCTCTTTTTTTTTTTTTAACTTTTCTCTTTCATTTCTCTATTTGTTTTATTTTTATTTTATTAGCCCTATATTCTTATTAGTTATTTCATCTTATTTTATTAATAGGCAATAAAGTCCATCCACGTTAAGCAATACCGGTCGTTTCCCTTCCCTAATTGAAAGCTCAAATTGGCTGAACATAATCTTCAGTTACACTATTAATTTTTGTGTATATGAGTGATCTTGAAAACCTTAACAAACCTCAATCGAAGAACTTGAAGGGCTCTTTAACAAACCTTGAACCCCACTATATATACCTACTCACCATATGATCATATCTAGCATTTTAGGATATATCTTCATCATTTAGTCTGTTTATATGCTAGGACCTACGACATTAAGGTGGTGAGTATGAGTAAAAAATGAATGGAATTTTGTTGTGTCTGTATCCTTTTGGGACAGGGTATTTTCTTAAGAAATTATTGGGTTTTTGTTGCCCATTCAATCCTCTCTCTTGGGTAGCAAAGGAACGGTGGCGGTGATATCGTTGTATACTACATTTTTTTGTGCCTGATTATATCTTGGAGTACTTCAATGACCGATCTGTCACTCAACCTACTTTAAAAATCTAAATGTTTGGCCTCGTCCCGTTTGGAGAATGACCACGAGTCGTTTGAAGAGAAAGTTAATTTGTATATAAAATATTGCTTATCTATTGCATAATAAGTCTAATCAGTTTTACGACTATGAAGAAAAAAAAGTTTTACTACAATTAAATTCTACACTTAGTGTTGGGTGCTTCTTTACCAATTTCTACATACTCAGTTAATTCCTATATTCATATTCAATCAAATGTAGAATATTTGTATGATCATATATGATGCATTAAAGAAACACCAAAAATGTGTATTATGCTATTACGTATTACAACTATAATAATATGTTTGCAAAATTCATATATTTATTAAAGAAGTTGAAAAACGTCATGAATGCCGCCAACGACCTGTGACGGCACGAACTCAAAGCATGACAGAATAACATATTAAGAATTTCTGTTTCCTTTTGTAGAAAATTTGCAATTAATTTATGCAAAAACTAATCTGAAAATTAATAACAAACACATTTCAAACTCCAATATATTTATATTCTCTGGGTGAGGTGTGAGTAAAACACATCGATGATGAGTGAAAACCTTTTTAACAGACACACAAAATGCTTTTGTTTTAGGCTTTTTGTTATAATGTTAGCTGCTTCTAATAAATATGCTCATAATAAAAGTTTAGATGATGTTTTTATGTGATCTTTGGTTTATATTTGAAAAGTTAAGTTTTGTAAAAGACCTTTGGTTGACGTTATGATTTTGTTCCGTTTAGAAGAAAATTAAGAAAATATTTTTTTGCAGAAACATTTTTTTTATTATTTCAAAATTCAATTATTAGAAAAAGAATGGTTCCTAAATTTAGAGACGCTCTTTTAGGAACCATTCTTTTTCTAATAATTGGTTTATAACTTTATATGATAGTAAGACTCACCAATGCATCTTTTGCAAGTACTCTCTTTACCTTTCTGTTATAAAATCTTAGTTTCAGCCAAAAAAAAAAATAAATGAGACTCCTACCGTAGCTCCTATACTTTAGTTTCATAACCACCATCTTCATTGGTACTTCTTAAAATAATAATGAGACTCGCTAGATGTGCCACCCAAAGCTGATTTTGATATTAAGTAATTCAAGAATACTTCTAGGACATTAAGCGCCCGTTTGGCCATAGATTTCGGGAGCTTTTTCAAAATAAAAAATTGTTTGTTCTTGAAATTTGATCAGTTTTCGTTCACTCACAAAATTTCAAATGTTATTCAAGTAAAATGCATGTTCAAACACAACTTCAAGTTCCAGAGTTATTTTTCAACAAAACTTCAATTTTTTTTTTTAAAGTTTCACAAAATCTATGGCCAAACGCTAGCTAAGCAATTTCGAGGAATATAAAGGGAAAACCAGAGAATATCAGTGTATACAGAAATCCTTGGACATTTCAATTCTTACACAGAAAAATCTTTTTATATAAGGAATTTGCCACGTTTCCCACGTTACCTTTTTCTTAGAGTCCGGAATCAAAATGACCCAAAAAAAACACTGTGAACCAAAATACCCCAAGAAAAAAAATTAGTACCAAAGTACCTTTAATGCAGTAAAATACTGTGTTATTGGACTTAACTATAACGGCTCAGTTCAGTCCAATAACGCAGTATTTTACTGCGTTATTCTGGGTATCCTTTTTTTTTTATTTCACACTTTTTCCGTATTTTGGGCATAGATTAATCATGCTTCGAGTCCGGAACTTCAATATTTTATATAGAACCCTACTTATTTTTGATTGATTAATAAGGTAGGCTCAATACATCAAGGATAAGCAAAACTTCGGGTCGTCGTTTTAGTGGTTGAAAAGTGCTCGAAGTCCATTTTTATTTGAAGACTTGTTGTCATTAGCTTAAAGTTTTTTATTTTTAGGGTTTAGTGTTATTTTTTAATACGTAACTTTATTTCGAAAATGTTGCGATCTTTTTAAAATAAGATTTATTATTAAAAAATAGATACACAAAAAATATACTTAATATTTACTAAAACATGCACCATGAAAAGTGCTCGATTATTAGTGATGTTTGATGTGGCATGAACTTAAGTAGTTAAATAAATTGATAAGAAAAAATTATCAAATAATGAATATAGGGAGAAAAAGTAGTTGTAAATTGGTGAAACTGTAAACGGTCATAACTTTGAGCTCGGACGTTCGATTTACGCGATTTTTTTTTTGGGTATTTTTAGGAGATCTAGCCCCTCAAACAGCCGCAAGGCGGTTTGGCCGGCCAGTTTTTAGAAAAACCTCTTTTTTCCCATTCAATTTGAATTTTTGCCCTAATTGGTGCACAATTTTCATTCATCTTTAGTAAAAATCTAGTGATAAAAAATATATTTGAAGATGGTAATCCCGTAGTAATGATGTTTTGAATGTCAATTTCAACGTTCAGAATTCAATTTATGAAAACAAGTTAGATGGCATTAGTGAACTTTATAAATAATAAAAAATGTCTCCCTTTGTCTCTTTCACAAACTTGGCTTGGTGGTTTAGGCATCTCTTTTTTTTATCCCAACCGCCAGGGATCAAACCTAGGCGGATGCATGTTTTATTAAATATTAAGTATATTTTTTGTGTATCTATTTCGTAATAATAAATCTTATTTTAAAAATATCGCAACATTTTATTTTAATAAATCTTTTTTTTTTGCAACACTTAGTGTTTTTTTTCCATACTTTGACCAACGATTAGTCGTGTGTCAAGACTCCGAAATGTTGATATTTTATATAGAACTTAATATTTTTTTCTGCATACGATAATGTAGGCTCACTACATCAAGGATACGTAAACGTTCGGATCTTCGTTTTAGGGGTTGAAAAGGTACCCAAAGTAAGTTTTGTTTGGAAACTTTAGGTTTAAGTGTTTTATTTTTTAAGGTTTTGGTTTAAGCGTGTTATTTTTTAATCAAGACATAACTTTAAAAACGTATTTAAAAAATATAGGGAGAAAAGCTAGTTGTAAAGTGGTCAAACTTTAGATGATTATAACTTTGGGCTCGGATGTCCGTTTTACGCATTTTTTTTTTATTTTGTGTATTTTTTCAAGATCTATGCGGACAAACAGCTGCAAGGCGGTTTGGCCAAGCCGATTTTTAAAAGTAACACCTGTTATCCCATTCAATTTCAATTTCCCCCCAAATTGGCGTGAAATTTTCAGTTTTCTTTACTTATAATATGATGATACGCAATAGATTTTAACGTAAAAATCCCGGGGTAATGTAGCAGTGAATGTCAATTTCACTTTTGTGGTTTCAATTTTCGAAAACAAAGCTGACTAATTTTCTCGACATATAAAGTTGACTAAAATAACCTTACAAAAATAGAACACTTAAACTTAAAGTTTCAAACAAAACTTACTTCGGGCATCTTTTCAACCCCTAAAACGACGGGCCGAACGTCTATGTATTCTTGATGTATTGAGCCTATATTATTGTACGCAGAAAAAAATATCAAGTTCTATATAAAATATTGGCGTTTCGAAGTCTTGACACACGACTAATCGTTGGTCAAAGTATAGAAAAAAACATTAAGTGTTGCAAAAAAAAAAAAAAAATGTTAACCAATTTTTTTTTCTTGGTCGCTATTACGTAGTATTTTATTGCGTTATACCAAAAAAAAAAAAAAAACTTTAACGCATTATTTTTCTACGTTAATGGACTTAACCGCGCCGTTATGGTTAAGTCCTTTAACGCAGTATTTCTTTGATACTAGTTATTTTTTTCTTGGGGTATTTTCGTTCACAGTGCGTTTTTTTGGGTCATTTTGGTTCGGACTCCTTTTTCTTACATGTAATGAATTTGGTCCTTTTGCCAAAAATGGTGATACATTTCTCAACTATCAAATTTGCTAGAAAACAGTAAATGGCGAATGAATTTAAGTAGACTTTAATTTTTATATATCGGTAAATAATATCTACAAGTAAGTCTTCTTAAAGTGTGCGATTTGAAATCATGAAAATAAAATATGTTACTCGCTATAATAGAAAAAGATGATTTGATTGCGTAAAGTTTATTTATATTGACAAGTGTATATTACTTAAATTCTTAAATAATATACCTTATTAGTGTAAATAATTTTTAAGTTATAATGATTGAATCGTTTTACTAAAATCACATTTACTCCTATACTGTTATGTTTGATGTCAAAGCTAGTTGCCTTTTGAGAATTTCAAGCAATGATCTACAATCTATATTGATTAATGGTTTTGGTTTCAAAATTGATGTCAATTAAGTTGAAGATGTTACACCAAAAACAAGAGCAAACTACAGAAGGTGATGCCAAATGTTTATAAGCAAATTGTTGTAACTTTGTTCCTAGGCTTCGTGAAATGATTTAAATTTGTCCTCCGTTAATAGTTAGGGTCAAATCTACCTTTGCCGCTATAAAAATGGGCTAAATTTGTTCTTATAGACTAACTAACGACATGAGATTTTCAACACTGAACCATTTCACGAGGGAAAGGGTCAAATTCATCATTGAACTATGCAAAATGATCCATATTTGTTCCTAAACTTTGCGAAATACTCATGATTGGACCATCATTTTTCTAAATCAATTACCATCATAACAGTTGATTCTATCCACTCTTGACAACACAACCTGAGGACCATCATTACTCCACCATCACTTCTTATTCACACGACAGTCACAAAGAGAACATACAAAAATTCCACACAAAAATCACCCCGTTCACTTAAAGACCACCGTTGCTCCACCACCACTTCTCTTGTTTCTCCTCATTTATTTTCCATTTAAAGTGCCAAAATTTCAGGGTAACATTGAGATTTGTTAAGTCATTATCCATACTAACAGAATAATCATTAGGTCCAAGGGAGAAACAATGACAACATATTTATCAACCAATTGAACTAATTATGCAACAATTTACACACACTAAAAAAAAAAACTTAACACTGGTTAAACAATTTCAGGTCCCCAAAGCTAAAATATTTAAGAACATATAACAAAAGCAGTCTAAATATTCATAAGAAAATAACAAGCTAGCTAGTTGAACAAAGATCTATGTCTCACATTCTGCCATACTCCATTTCCTCAAAAGGATTGGTGGTTGTACCAGACCGCTGATTCAAGTGTACCTCGGGATGCTCTACCTCTAATCCTCCGTTAGTAGGCTGGACGTGTTGTCTGTTTCTGCGGACCTCTTCCACTGCCCGGAAATATGCATAAGGTCCCCATCCTGAGACCAGAGGGAAAAAACACGTAAATGTAACAATATCTATATGCCTATCATATCGGGTTAATTTCATAATTTTATCCAGTATAACAGTAAAGTCACATAAAAGAATTTTCGTGCAATGCCTTCTTCTAGAATATTAGCAACGAAATCGAAATCCCTAAGAAATTAGCAGAAAACGCGGTTGTGCTTCGGGACTTCTACTGATACGATATGTAGGCAAAAGCAAAGGCCTAGTAATCTCAAATGTATTAAAGCCTAAACATAGCAATTTTTTTTCTATGAAGTAGAAAACGCGGTTGTGCCTTGATCTGTTTAACGGCTCTGTTATAAAAGGAAGTTGCATCGACGAATTGACTACGAGTGTAATAAAAGCATCCATCAACAAAAGGATAACCCTAAGATACTGAGATTTTTCTTGGCTAAAGAAACGTGTTGAGAAATTCTCAAAATGGAGCCAGATTAGTCAACGTTTACTTCTTTCCATGCAACCAGAAGATCTTATTTGTAACAAGTGGTTTTGTTGATTGGTTTGATCATATTTAATTCGTGAAATGGCTTAATTTGGTATTAGTTTGGTTACGACAAAATCATTCTATTAAAGTACTAACGAGCTAGAGAAATCAAAAAGATTGAAGGAAGGTTTGTCGAAACGCAAGAGTTGATACACAAAACATAGTACCTTTAGAATGGTATGGAGCTGGGAAGAACTGCAGGTAACAAAGTATTGCAACGACAAGGCCTGAAATGTGAAAGGCGCGGAATATTAAATATTAATAAAAAACGAAATGCAGCACCCATTTACTGCTAAATTTAGAATTTTAAGACGAACCTATCAGTCCTCCAGCGAACACGTCTTGCCAATGATGCATGTAGTCATCCACACGTGAAATGCCGACAAGAGATGCCATAAGGAGAGGAAGAAGAACTATGCATAGTTTTGCCACATGCCCTTGACGATCAAACGCTTTGATCTTCCCAGCCAAATACAACGATAGAAACCCGAGACCAGCAAATGACCCTGCAAAGAAGAACCCAAATTTTGTTGGATCGAAGTCTTTGAAGATACTGCATGTCATTACAATAAAGTCTGTCAAAAAATTCTTCGGAATAACCAAAAATATTTCCAATGACAGAAACCCAAGACCAGCAAATGACCCTGCAAAGACGAACCCAAATTTTGTCGGATCAAACTCTTTGAAGATACTGCATGTCGTCATCCCAATAAAGTTTGTCCAATAATTCTCAGGAACAACCAAAAAGATTTCCAACTCAGACAGTAAAGGAATGAAGGTTCATCAATAATTCACACCAGGGGCGGAGCTAGAGTGTAGGAAGCTAGTTCAGCACAACCCAGTAGTTTTGGTTCAAATCTTATATTTGTCTTAAGAAATTCATTTAATACGTACAAATTATTAATTTAGAAACCAGTAACTCAAAAAGGACTAAAATCCCGCTTCAAACCTTGGCTCCACCTCTAACTCAGACCACTTATGAAACGAAGTACTCCTCTTGATGTCTATAAGCAATCTTTATTAAAGGTTTCAACTACATAAAATCTCGGAAATCCTGATTTAATGTACTTGGAAATAGTGGAAACGGAGAAAGTCAAGCTACATACCTGAGGTATGCCCGCTCGGGAAGCTCTTATGTCCTTCCTTAATATCACTTTCTTTACCATGGCATATCACGTCTCCCCACTGATCATATTCCTGAAAAGAGAACAGCAAAATGAATCAAATGAACCAGTTAGCACACTATAATTACAATTGAAGATAGAGTTGAGCACCAATTTAGCATTTTCAAAGGAACTGTTTGGACATAGAAAGTTTTTCCTTTTTTCAAAAATATTTTCAAAACATTGTTGGGATGATTTGTTGGTTAGTTTTTTCAGATGAGTTTTTCAAGTTTGAAATACTGGTTTTGACCACTTTTTGATTGAATATTTTTTTTTCCACTCGCAAAACTTCAAAAAAAGTAATTCATATAATACAAGTCCAAACACGACTTCTACTCCCAAGTACCATTTTTTCAACTTCAACTTCAAGAATTCTTATTTTCAAGTTTCAACCAAATCGATGTCCAAAAGGCTAGTGTCCTTTTAGTTACGCTAATCATGAAAGGAGCTTTTAATATCAGATAAATGTCCAGACACTTTTACTAAGTCAAATAAAAATGCACTAAGAAGTTAATCCTTTGTTGCGAACTAGGAAACGAAGGGAAAAATGGTAAAAAGGGGTCCTTGTTAGAGGAAGAAAACTTAGGGAGGGCAAGTATTGATACATACATCTTTACCATTGGGAAAGCAACGCCAGAAAAAGTCTGGTCGAGGACGGCCTACTGCATTCTTGATGGCCACTGTGATTACAGCAGTAATTAGGATGGCAAATAAGAGGCCTGCAATTTTTGAACAAGTCTAGCGCGATTAGTAAAGTTACTTAGCAAAACAAAGGGTAAACATTCGTTGTACTACAACTAAGAAACTCAAAGTCATAGAGACAAAAAGCACTTTTACTCTATATTCCAATCCTTACTCAGGTGAAAATAACTCTTACCTAGAATGCTGTGGTGCAGATCATAGACGTCCCTCCTCCGAAGATAGATGAAAACGAAGATGATAATAGGCAATAAAAAAGCATATAGCTGTTCATTAGAGAAATTTGTTAGAAACTCCAGGATTTGACTGAAAAAAAAAATTGAATTTTTGAAATTTGCGAGCACAGTGGAAGAGAAAATGATAAAAATGGTCCCCTATGTTTGAGGGTAGGTTCAAAATAGTTTAAGTATGCACTTAATAGTGTTCTCTAAGTTTGCCAAAATTAACACTCTTAGTCCTGTCAAATATTTAACAATTTATGTTCGTTAGATTTGACGGAAATACTGGGAATTTATTGAACCATAATCACCAAGAAACCTTAAAATCCTAAAATAACAACACAAAAAAATGCACCAGACACTAAAAAGATATAAAACATAGCAAAAATTATAACTCAAAAAGCTGCACTAGACCATCACAACAACAACATACCCTTTGTATTCCCACATGTGTGGTCCAGGGAAAAAGTTGCACTAGACTCTAGAAATAAATAAAAATACCAAAAATTACAAAAATTGTACCTCTAAAAGTAAGTTCCTGGTAATTTCCTTTTTCTTTTCATAGTTCACATCAAATCTAACGGACGGAGTTCGGTAAATATATGACAGAGACTAGAAATATTAACTTTTGGCAAATGTAAAGGACCAAATTATTAATTGCATACTTAAGGGATTATTTTGAAGCTGCCCTAAAACATAAGGGACCATTTTTGTCATTTTCTCCATACTGTAATCTGCACTCCTGAAATAATTGTAGGCCAATTCTATTGTAGAACAGAAACATCAAGGTCCTATTAGAGCGGTTAGTTAAACTTTCTCTACATTACATTGATACTGGATTCAACAAACAGCAACAACAACATACCCAGTGTAGTCTCACAAGTGGGTTCTAGGGAGGGTAGGGTGTACGCAGACCTTACCCCTACCTTTGTGGGATAGAGAGGTTGTTTTCGATAGACCCTCGACTCAAAAAAAAAAAAAAAAAAAAAAATTGAAGCATGGTATCAAGAAAAATATGGCAAGACAATAATAAGATACAGCAAATGAAACAACAGATAGTAATACACAATGGGGAAACAAACTAAGTGATTACTAAGTAAAACTACTAATTAGAAGAAAGAAAAGAATACTCACAGGAACAGACCACGACGGGACCGTATTATCTTTCATGGGATATTTCAGATCAGTCAACATATCTTTTCCAACAAAACGATGAAATGGACCGATGGTATAAAGGACTATCACTATGACTACAAGCAGCAGCAATATAAGCCAGTCATATATGTGAATTCTTGCAACTGATGAGCCATGAGACTTAATGGTATGTCCACATCCGAGCTCTATCTCATTTGTATTGCCCTGTTTCATTTGAAACAAAAATATTAATATGTGCTGTTGCAAACCATAGTATTCGAATTGATAGTTCATATGATAAAACATTGTAACAAGGAAAAGTTCTTTGAACTGAGCAAAACCAGGAGAAAATGACAAAATTGGTCCCTTATGTTTGAGCGTAGGTTCAAATAGTCCCTTAAGTACGCACTTAACGTTTTAATACTTTGAGTTTGCTAAAAGTAAACACTTTTAGTCTTCATAAAATATTTATCAAACTATGTCTGTTAGATTTAGCGGGGACTATGGAAAAACACTTCGTTTTGAACCACACAACATAATAATCAGAAATGGGAATACAACAACAACTGCGCCTTGAAAACAAGCAAGTTGGGGTCGACTATGAATCCTCACTGCCATGTCGCTCCATTTAGACTCATCTTACTCTAGTGTTATATAAAAAATATGAATAAAGATTAAAAAAGAATTGGAAATTCCTTATATTTTCAACTGGCAAATCAACAGAAATGGGAATGACTAACAAAATTTGCTAATCAATTACGATGATTTAAACGTTTTCAGGATAAAACAAGACCACTTTGACCACAACATGCTGACTTTTAGACCCTAATCTTGTAGAAAAAATTGATCAGAAATATACAATTGCGCTTCAGTGCCAAACAAGTTTGATTCGGCTCTATAAATCCTCGCTGACCAAGTTTCTCCATTTAAACTCATCTCAAAAAGTATTCGAAGTTTTATACATTCTCTAAACTGGAGCAATAAATTGCACTGCTTGAAAGACTTCACTTATTTGTTTCCACTCTACTTGTTAATCTCTAATTCAGTATTTGAAAAGCAACCATTACAATGCCCAAGCCAATCTAATAAGAATCTAGATAATCAGTGCCCTGCAACCAAAGAATAACACAGTACAATCCCCAAATTCTACCATACAAAATTGGATTTTCATCATAAAATCCACTGAGAAGTGAGAACTGCTAAACAAGACAGCCAAAACTATTAAGAAACACACATCATATGAGTAAAGGACAATTGCAATAGAATGAAAATACAAGCAGCAACAACAAATACCATGTGTAATCCCACAAGTGGGGTCTACAAAGGATAGGATGTGCGCAGACCTTACCTCTACCTTAGTGGAGTAGAGAGGTTATTTCCGATAGACCCTCGGCTCAAAAGAAACGTAGTCAATGCAGAACAACAAAAATATCAAGATACAAAACAAATGAAGCAAAACATAGTAATACACACGTAAGAGTATGGTTCTACGGGATACCTAAATAATACTACTAAGAAAAGGAGAAGAGGAGATGAAGAGGCTAGCCCCCTACCTCTCCCACACACAGTGCGACAAAACTCAACTACCTACTAACCTTCTATCCTAATCCTCGACTTCCAAATCTTCCTATCTAAGGTCATGTCCTCGGTCAGCTCAAACTATGCCATGTCCTGTCTAATCACCCCCCTCCCCCCCAATTCTTCTTCGGTCTGCCTCTACCTCTCCTAATTCCTGCGACCGCCAATCTCTCACACCTCCCAACAGGCGCATCCTCACACCTCCTCTCCACATGCCTGAACCATCTCAGCCTCGCTTCCCTCATCTTGTCCACCACAGAGGTCACTCCGACCTTATCTCGTATAACTTCGTTTCTAATCATATCTCTACTAGTATGACCACACATCCATCTAAGCATTCTCATCTCTGTTACCTTCACCTTCTGAACGTGAGAGTTCTTCACTAGTCAGCATTCTGCCCCAAATAATTTGGAGCATTTTTCTGATTTGTGTGTGTCATCCTTTCGCAGGGGGCATGCTAATCTTCTTTGCATCGTTCCAACTTTATCGGAACAACAGTTCATAAGCAGAAGCAGAAATCAAAAACCAAACGCAAAACCAAAAGAAAAATATATCATTAGAAATGGGAAAATGAACAAGGCAAAAGGACCAACAAACCTGAAACACAGTCTTAATCTTAGAGTTAATTCCTCAAATGGTCATTGAACTTATAGAAAAGTTCTACTAAAGTAACTTTTGAATTTTTTTGGACAATAAGGTCATCAAACTATGTCCTTGTTTCCAATAAAGTAAATTAACCCATTTTTAGACATAAAACCCCTTAACCCATATATAAATTATAAAACCCATTACCTAGGCACAATTTTTAGATACTCCAAAATTCTTGTTCAAGTTTTAATAATAAAATAGAAATATTCAAATAATATTTCAAGCTATAAGAATAAGACAATATAATCGTTCAAACTTTAAGTATGCTATAAGCTGATTTTCTTTGTTATATCAACTTCTTTCGAACTATTTTAATATTTTTCTATTGTTCAAAGTCGGAAGTTAAATATTTTACTGAATAGAAGTGCTTGGACATAATTGAAACACATGAGACGTTATATAAATCCATGATGCATGTAATTATTATTTTCGGTTTATATATTCTACCAATAAACACATGAGACGAGATTGGTTTTATTGGTAGAATATTTGGATAAATTTTCTCAAGAAAAAAATTGTGTTGGATTAAGACATCGCAAAAATGAAAACACTTTTACAATTAGTTTTTTATATGCTTTCTAAAAATATAAAATGTTTACATTAATTGTAATTCACTTATTTATAAAACTTAAATAAAATCAGAATATTACAAGTTCACCTCCAAGAAAATAAAAATACTAAATATTTTCTTTTATTATTGAAAATTTTATATATCAGGGAGAATAATTTACTATCAGTTAAAAAACCTATAATTAAGCTTTGTGCTCAGTTCTATTATCATTCAACTGTATCCTCTTATTGTCCACTGAGATATAATTTTGCAATATTCTGAAATTTTTATTAGAATTAAAATTTCACATTTTGAAAGTAAAATAGAAATATTCAAATGGGTTTTATAATTTAAAAATGAGTTTAGGGGTTTTTATGTCAAAAAATGGATGCTTTTACTTTTTTGGAAACATGGACATAGTTTGATGACATTATTGTTTAAAAAAATTCAAAAGTTACTTTAGGAGGATTTTTCTACAAGTTCAATGACCATTTGTGGAATTGACTCCTTAATCTTATCTTATGGGAAAATGAACAAGGCAAAAGGACCAACAAACCTGAAACAGAGTCTTAATCTTATCTTTCCAACCCATTTAAGCACTGCTGATACTTCAACTCAAAATAGCAAACTCCAAGCTCAGAGAGAATCTTGGGACCTAAAACCAAAAAAACCACCAAAATTAAGAAAGGAGAAAAGATTTTTTATCAGCAAATAATCCTTCTAGATATAATACCAAGACTGACTAATAGCATCAAATAAGAACAACTTTGAGTTTTTAACAGAAAATAACGATATTAATTCAAACATCAAGAACTGTAAGGTACCCTTTTAGTTTCTGGTTTAAAGATTCAATTTTTCAGCAATGGCAGAAAGAGAAGACAACAAAGAAGAAAGATAGAGTATGAAATAAAAGACTCTAGTTTAGAGCCAGAAACTAAAAACCCGCCAAAATTAAGAAAGGTGACAAGATTTGTCAGCAAAAAATCCTTCTAGAAGTTATACCAAGACTGACTACTGGCAATAAATAAGAAAAACTTTGACTTTTGAAAAGATAATAATGGTATTAAATAAAAAATTAAGCACTGAAAAATACACAGGTCGAGAAAGAAGAAAATGTAGAGAAGAATAAAAGAAATATACTCTCTCAAGTTCAAAAAAACTGTCCATTTAGCCTTAATACCTCTTAAGAAAATACTATCTCTTATAACAAAAATAGATAATATGACTAAATTACTTCTAATTAAATAAATATTAAGATTTAATCACTTAACACTTAATAAGGACAAATTTGAAAATATAATATTAATTTTTTCTTAATTTAATAAGTGAACATTATTTTTTTTAATCAAAAAATAAAAACTAATTGAACTCTCTTTTTTGAACACGAGGGAGTGAAGAGTATGAAAAGAATTTGTCTGCTGGTACAGTTAAGAATTTAAATTTTTTTTCCAACAACTACGTGGAAAATGGTGCCGAGGTACATGGAAAGTGCATCATTTTTTATTTTTTTTTAAAATATGAGAGAATACAAAGATCAAATTTGATTACAACCGTGAATGTTGTCAAATATGTTAAATTCTTGGTCAGATGATGACGGCTTGGTAGTTGGTTACTGGGAATCCAGGCTATAACTGTCGAAGTCTGGGACCCACAAAAGAGGGGGTTGGTCCACCTCATTTCCACATCTTTTTCAAATTCTCTTTTTTTTTTTTTTGGAATTTTAGAGTTTTACTATGTAAAAAATTAATAACATATAGAGTAAAAACATATCTAAGTATCACTTTTTTTTTTTAACTTCCTACCTAAACTATCAGATGTGAGAGTTTCTTATCTAACCTATCACCAATTGATTTGCAAAACACAACTCAATTATCAGTTGTTCACTTTTCCTACCTAAACTATCACCAATTAGTTTACAAAACACTCATCGACTATTAATTTTAATAGTTCAAGTAGGAAACTCAAAAAAATGTGATACTTGAGATGTGTTTTTGACCATTACCGCTAAAAATTACACTATATAATATAATAACTACTATACCTCAATCTCAAACAAGTTGACGTCGATTATATGAAGAAATGGAGATTCATATAGCCGACTCCAACTTGTTCCGGACTGAGGCGTATTTTTTGTTGTTGTTATTGTATATAAAGTGTAACTAGTGAAATGGTCCGCGCTTTGCGCAGTTATGAAGTATTATTTTCTCTTATAATTATGAAAAATATAAAGAAAATTATTGTAGATAAGTAAATATAGATATGCGATTAATAGCTACATTTAGTTTAATACATTTATTTCTACCAAAAAAAAGAAATTTAACGATATAAATACACAAAAATTAAAACTAATATCCTAATAATCAATACAACAGTATACTTAAAAGAATTTTTTTTGGAGTAAAGGAAAAATAAAAAGAGAATAATAATATGACACGTGGTAGTTAGTCACAAACCCCTCTTTCTCAGATCATCGACTTGATACCAAAACAAAGAAAATTAAAACTTCCTTTAATCAACCTTAATCACGAATCGAAATGTTATTAAAGTAAATATAGAATATTGTAAGTTCATATATATGAGTAATATAAAAACTTAATTCAAACTTTCAAATATAAATAAAAGTCAATATTGGAATATTTGATCAATATTGAAATACTTTCTTGACTTGTAAGAAGTTGGACCGCTCCTTGACCGCTTCGGCATCATCTGACGATAATATCTCTTTATCTTCAATTGTCTCTATGCCTTTAAATTTCTTGAAATCATCTAGCCTTTTTGATAATGATATCTCTTCACATCTTATTTACCTTTCTTATCGTACTAATAAACTACTGTATGCAAATTAAAAAAATATTGTTACATTCAAAAATTAGTTGGAAAAAAAAAAAAGGAAAGGAAAAAATTATACTCCTACATTTCAAGCGAGAAAGCAAAAGCGACCGAGGAAAGAATTGTTACATAAGCAAAAGAATAAACAATGACATCATAGATTAAAATAAGTTTATCTTTTAGTGATCTCTGTGATCAATAATAAAAATAAAACTCCTCATTGTGTGGTACCAATTAAAAAAAAAAAAAAAAAAAAAAAAGAACAACTTTAACGCAATTATGAACAAATAAAACAAATTGTTTAATTAAAATATCGCAAACACAAAATGATGAACTACTCATATAAATATAGATGAATACCAAATCATCTTTTTCCATCTAAAGATTACTACCAACCATAGAGAGCTGCTGCTGGATTATGATATGGACTATAGAATTAGTGCTTGGTGGGGAAAAAGGAGTAACTCTCTGTTGGGAGCGAGACAAGATTGTTGGTTAAGAAACTGAAGAAACTTGAGAATAGCATAGTAGCATAGCCACAAAAAACAAAAAACAAAAAAAGAGAATAAGAAGATATATATAGTGCAAATAGTAGAGTATCAAGAGGCAGAGGAATCAATTATCATTGTATATCGGTGATTAATTTCAAAGGAAAAACGGTTTTGGGCTTTGATGTATCAATAAATATTGCTATTGCATGGCTGAATCAGACAATTACTTTGGATTAACTACAAAGTTGTACGCGGGCTGCATTCCTGCAAAGGGATATTTAATATATGGGGCTTTTGTTAATTCAATTATTTAGTAAATAGTGTAGAAAAATGTCGGAAAAATTACCAAAAAAAGAAAAATGTCAATGCTGGCCACAGAAAGATGTCACATCACTTTATCTATGCCTAACTTTATAATATATATCAATTTTTATGTAAACTCCCTTGAGGCACTCTAGCTCCGCTCATACGTAGCTTTTTCCTTTGTTTTAGGTCAAATCTATAGGTAGGTATAGCTAAAGAAGGGAATTTCTGAAAAGTTTAATAACATAGTAGCAGAGGAAGAGAAGTTTTGGGTTTGAGTGTCACTTCCATCTTTGAAAAAAATATTCACTTGCTTGACTAATAGTATACGTATACAATTAGTCATGTAGTACTACAGTTATTGCAGAACGCATATAACTTCCTTGTGACATTTTCTGAGTTTGATTTTCGTTTACAATAACAACCATTGAACAAGCAACTGTAGCTTTGTCCATTCTCGCGGAATGGATTGATGAATTCGACCTTGTCATGGTCGATTTCAACATGCCAGAGATGGACTGCTTTGAGTTCATCAATTGCACTCAACTCATAACAAGTTAACAACCATTGAACAAGCAACTGTAGTTCTGTCCATTCTTCGGCAACAGATCGAATTGTCATGGTGGATTTCAACATGCAAGAAATGGAATGCTTTGAGTTCATCAATCACGCTCAACTCATACAAGACATGCCTATTATTTGTAAGACCAATTTTCTCAAATTCGCAATTATGGGAATCTTGAAAACTGTCAAATTTTGTTTGTTTTTGGTTACCTCATTTGAAATTTGTTTATGATTTTTTGCATTTATATTTAGTAATGTCATCAATGGTGAAAAGGAGAATGGTGGAAGAAGCAATGGTCCAAGGGTCAAATCCGTATTGAACTATGCAAAATGATTTAAATTTATTCCTGAACTTTGCTAAATAATTCAAATTTTGATCATCATTTTTCACCATCCTTAATCTTTCTAAATCGATCACCATCACAACAATTTATACTCTCCACTTTTAAAAACACCACCGTGAAGCCCACCGTTATTCCACCACCACTTCTTACTCCCACGACACTAACAAGGAAAACATACGGAAATTCCACACAAAAATCACCATGTTCACTTAAAGACCACTGTTACTCCACCACCACTTCTCTTCTGTTCTCCTCACATCATTTTTCCTTCTAAGTGCCAAAATTTTGAAAAACTGAGATGAGTTAAGTCACTATCCAGACTAACAGAATGATCTTTAGCTCCAAGAGAGAAATAAATGAGAAGATTATCAACCACTTTAACTAATTATGCAACAATTTACACACAAAAAAAAAAAAAAAAAAAAAAAAAAAAAAAACTTAACCCTGATTAACCAATTTCAGGTCCCTAAAGCTAAAATATTTAAGAACATATAACAAAAGCAGTCTAAATATTCACAAGAAAATAACAAACTGAGCTAGTTGAACAAAGATAAGCATATGAGTACAGTGTCTATGTCTCACATTCTGCCAAACTCCACATCCTCAAAAGGATTGGTAGTTGTACCAGACCGCTGATTCAATTGTACCTCGGGATGTTCTGACTCTAATCCTCCATTAGTAGGGTGGACATGTTGTCTACTACTGCGGAATTCCTCCACTGCCCGGAAATATGCATATGGTCCCCATCCTGCTAACAGAGGAAAAAAACATATGTAAATGTAACATCCATATGCCTATCATATAGGGTTAATTTCAGAATTTTGTCCACTATAACAGTTAAGTCACCGAAAGGAAAATTTGTCCAATGTGCTCTCCTAGACCATTAGCAACGAAAAGGAAAATCCCAAGGAAATTAGCAGAAAACACGGTTGTGCTTCAACATAAGCCTAGTGATCTGAAATGTATTGAAGCCTAAACATGGCGACTCCTTTTTTGATGAAGTAGATTTCGTGAAAGGCATCAAGAAGATGCAATATATACAAAAGATACAAATGTTGATCTGTTCAGCTCATGGAGCCGGCCTCCCCACTGTCCCCCCTGCATGCAACCTCCATAATGGAAGTACGTAGAAATCTTGATATGTTTACTCTGTTAGGAAAGAAAGCAGCATACAGACTAATTGACTGCCAGTGTAATAAGAGCATCCGTCGAAAATAGTATCACCCTTGGATGATCGGATCTTCTTTGTCTAAACGAATGCGTTGAGAAAGGGCACATATATAGTACCTTTCATTGAGATAGTGATTTTTCAACTATCTAAAAATGGAATCTATTCCAAACATAAGTCAGATTAGTCAACATTTATCTTCTTATGATGCAACAAGTGGTTTTGTTGGCTTATTAATTGGTCACATTTTGTTCGTGAAATGGTTCGATTTGGTATTAGTCTGGATACGAAAAATCATTCTATTATTAAAGTACTAAGGAGGTAACAAAATCAAAAAGATTGAAGGAAGGTTTGTTGAAACGCAAAAGACCATACCTTCAGTATGGTATGGAGCTGGGAAGAACTGCAGGTAACAGAATGTTGCAACGAAAAGGCCTGAAATGTGAAAGGCGTGGAATATTAAGCAAAAATGAAATGCCGCCCTTATTTACTGATAAATGTAGAACTTCAAGACGAACCTATCATTCCTCCGGTGAACACGTCTTGCCAATGATGCCAGTAATCATCCACACGTGAAATGCCGACAAGAGATGCCATTAAGAGAGGAAGAAAAACTATGCATAGTTTTGCCACATGCCCTCGACGATCAAACGCTTTGATCTTCCCAGCCAAATACAACGATAGAAACCCGAGACCAGCAAATGACCCTGCAAAGAAGAACCCAAATTTTGTTGGATCGAAGTCTTTGAAGATACTGCATGTTTTTACAATAAAGTCTTATCAAAAAAATCTCCGGAATAAAGAAAAATATTTCCAACTCGGACAATAAAAAAGAAAAAGAAAGGTTGCATGGTAATTCAGACCACTTATGAAATGAAGTACTCCTTTTGAAGTCTATACGCAATCTTCATTAAAGGTTTCAACTAATCAGAATCTCAGAAATCCTGATTTATAGCCTGTTTGGCCGAACTTTCAAAATCTGCTTATTTTGCAAAATGATTTTTGTCAGAAGTGCTTTTTGAAAAAAGTACTTTTGGAGAGTAGCAAACACTTTTTCCAATACTAGAGCAGTACTTTGTGCTTGGCCAATGTTCCAAAAGTGTATCTGGGGAAAAGCTACTTTGTTTAGCTTATGAAAAACAGATTCTCCTACTTCTCAAACACGCTTATTTTTCTCTAAAAGCTTGGCTAAGCTCCTCAACTTTCTAAAATAAGCACTTTTGACTTTCCCACAAGCTTGGCCAAACATGCTATTAATGTAATTTGGATATAGTGGAAAAGAAGAAATTTGAGCTACATACATGAGGTATGCCCACTCGGAAAGCTCTTATGTCCTTCCTTAATATCACTGTCTTTACCATGGCATATCACGTCTCCCCACTTATCATACACCTGAAAGAGAACAGCAAAATGAATAAATCAAATTACAACTAATGATAGAGTTGAGCACCGGTTTAAGCAATATGCTTGTAAGTGTATACAGTTGCGATAATCAAGAAAAAAGAGCATTTTCGATCAGATAAACATACATAGACTTTTATTGAGTCAAAGTAGAAATGCACCAAGACTTTAACCCTTTGTTGGAAACTAGAAAACGAAGGGAAAAAGGTAAAACCTTTTCTCGTTAGAGGAATAAAATTAGAGAGGATAAGTCAAGATACATACATCTTTACCATCAGGAAAGCAGCGCCAAAAGAAGTCTGGTCGGGGACGGCCTACTGCGTTCTTGATGGCATCCGTGATTACAGCCGTAATTAGTATGGCAAATAAGAGACCTGTAAATTTTTTGGACAAGTCTAGCGCAATTAGTAAAGTTACTTGGCAAAGCAAAACGGACAACATTCCTTTTACTACAACAACGAAAAATTCAAAGTCACAGAGACAAAAGCCGAGGTGTGCGCAAGCTGGCTAGAAGAGGTAAAGAAACATGGAGAACTAAGAAGGAAATATACAAAACCAACCTCTAAAAGAGTTACTGTAGTTTAGTGGTAAGAAAAGGGAAAAATGTCTTTGAAATGAAATTACCTAGAATGCTGTGGTGCAGATCATAGACGTCCCTTCTTCGAAGATAGATGAAAACAAAGATGATAATAGGCAATAAAACTGCATATAGCTGTTCATTAGACAAATTAGTTAGAAACTTCGGGATTTGTTTACAAAACATTGAACTTCTTGAAATTTGCAAGCACAGTGTAATCAGCACTCCTCCCTCACACTCCTGAATTCATTGTAATAGCAAATTTTATTCTATCATGGGCAGAAACTTCACTGTCCATTAGAGCAATTAAATAAACTTTCTTTACGATGGATTGATACTAAACTCCATACATTAGAAAAGAGTGGAATACTCACAGGAACAGACCACACGGGGACCGTATTTTCTTTCATGGGATATTTCAGATCATCCAACATATCCTTCCCAACAAACCGGTAAAATGGACCAATGATATAAAGGACTATCTCTATTACGACAAGCAGCAGCAATATTAGCCAGTCATGCATGTGAAATCTTGCAACTGATGACCCATGAGACTTAATAGTATGTCCACATCCGAGCTCGATCTCATTTGTATTTCCCTGTGTCATTTGAAAAAGAAATATTAATATGTGTTGTTGCGGAACCAAATTATTATTCAAGTTGATAGTTCATTTGATAAAACATTCTAACAAGCAATATTTGAAGGCAGCAAAACCAGAATTAATAAGCATTTCATTTTAAACTACACAACATAAGCGACAACAGCTACTCCTCAAAAACAAGCAAGTTGGGGTCGGTTAATCCTCACAGTCCATATCACTCTATTTAAGCACGTCTTAGTCCAGTATCATATAGGAGAAGAATAGAGAATAAAGATTTAAAAAAGCAAAAACGTTAGAATTTTTTTTTTATATATTTTCAGCTGGTGAATCAACAGAAATAGGAATGACTAACAAAATATTTGTTAATCATTTTTATGTTTAAGCATTTTCAGGAGAAAAAGAGACGGCTTTGACCACAAAACGCTGAGATTTCTAGAAACTAATCCTGCACCAAAATAATGATTGGAGATATACCAATGTTATCAATGGTATCTGGACTAAAAGATTTTCGAGTATTACAACGACTTCATTCATATCTTGCCGGACCACTAAATTGAAACCAAAGAATTTCACAGTTCAATCCACACAATTCTACTCAAACCATACAAAATTTGGATTTTTTTTTTTTCCATCATAAAATCCACAGATTGCTGCTAAACAAGACAGACAAAACAATTAAGTACCATATACTTATGTTGCTCGAACTCTCCAAAATTACTATCGTAACTCGTGCACGTGTCGAATCCTCCAAAAATGTACTACTTTGGAGGATCCAATACGAATCCAAGCAACATAATCTTACACCATACAGGTAAAAGACAACTGCAAGAGAATGAAAATAGAAACAGCATTTCATAAGCAGAACCAGAAATCAAAAACTAAACAGAAAACCTAACGAAAATTATAACATGAAAAATAGGAATTAAATGAACAAAGCAAAAAGGCCAACAAACCTGAAACACAGTCTTAATCTTATCTTTCCAACCCATTTAAGTACTGCTGATACTTCACCTCAAAACAGCAGAAACCAAACTTAGAGAAAATCTTGGAACCTAAAATCCAAAAACCTACCAAAACTAAGAAAGGAAACAAGACTTATCAGCAAATAATCCTTCTAGAAATAATACCAAGACAGATAGTAGCATCAAATAAGCACAAATTTAGACTTTTTAAGAGAAAAAATGGTGTTAAATCAAACATTAAGCAATGAAAAGTACCCTTTTAACCAGAAGAAAGCAACAAAGAAGAAAAGTCAGAAAAAAATACAGTATGACATAAAAGAGCAGAAACACAAAAACTCACCAAAATTAAGAAAGGAGACAAGATTTATCAGCAAAAAAATACTTCTAGATAATGCTATCAAGACTGAGTAAAATATAATTTTAAGAACTACTTTGACTAGTTAAAAGAAAATTAATGGTGTTAAATGAAACATTAAGGCTTGAAAGATACCCTTTTAGCAGATATTTTGAGGGAAACACAAGAATGTTTCAAATGGGTCCCACACAAGTTAAAGCATTAATTTTTAGCCATGGAACAACATCAAGAATGGGAAACAAGATTTATCAGCAAATTATCCTGCTAAATATGATACCAACATTGACTAATAGCATCAAATTAGAACAAAGTTGACTTTGTAAAAGAAATTAATGGTGTTAAATCAAACACTAAGCATGAACAGTAGCGGTATCAGAATTTTTAATAAGGGGTTTAAAATATAAACAGCTAAACACACCTAATATGTACATAAAAAATAACTTTAACCTTGTATATATAACGTAATTTTCACCGAACTGAGTACCCTTTTAACAGATACTACTATTTTCTGGGAAGCAAAGCAAAAGGATGTTTCAGATGGGCCCCCATAAGTTAAAGCTTCAATCTTTAGCAATGGCAGAACATAAAGCAATTAAATGAGGTAAATTGAGAAAAAAAAATACACTAATAAATAACAACAACTTTGACTTTTTAAAGAAATTAATGACATTAAATCAAATATTAAGCACTGAAAAGTACCCTTTTAGCAGATATTTGTGGGAAACACAAGAATAATTAAGTTAAAGCTTTAGTTTTTAGTAATGGCAGAACATAAGCCAAGAAAGAACAAAATTAAGAAAAAAAAATACAGTATGAAACAATAGACTTTAAAGTAGCAAAAAAACCCCACCAAATTTAAGAAAGACCAAAAAAGATTTATCAGCACATAATCCTTCTAGATTTGACACCAAGACTGAAGTATGAACAAAATTGACTTTTTTATTTTGTTACATCAAACATTAAACACTGGAAAAAATTACCCTTTTAGCCGATAATTTGTGTGAAATACAAGAATGTTTCAAATAAAGCTTCAATCTTTAGAAATGGCAGAACATAAGGCAAGAAACAAGAAAATTAAGAGAAAAAAAAAATTAGTATGAAAAGAATTTGTATGTGGATTCTTTTGTGACAGTTATTTTGCAACAACTATGTGGAAAATGGTGCCCAGGTACATGGAAAGTGCATAATTTTTTTAAAAATTGAATTTTAAATAATGGATAGGAGATTACAAAGATTATATTTGATCACAGCCGTTGATTTTGTCAAACACGTGAAACGCGTGGTCAGATTTTGACGGCTTGGTTGGTTGGTTATTATAACTGTATACATGTGGGACCCACAAGCATGACTGATTGGTCCAGCTCATTTCAATTTTTTTATTATTATTATTATTTTAGCAAATTCTATTTTCTTAAAAGAAATTTGGAGTTTTACTGAGTAAAAAAAAATTAACATATACAATTATTTTTTGGATTTTATGATTTTCGACATGTTTTATATTCCTATTAGAGTACATCATCAAGAACAACATAAGAATAATATAATTCAAAAATAATTTTCAAATATGAATTTAAATTATATGCACTAATATTTAAGAGGCACCGATTGAAAAGTTAAATGGGTAGTAAATAACTTGGTATAATAGATTAATTTATATTAAGTACTACTTATGTTGTGACAAGTATTTTGCATTGTTGAGTATACAACTTAAATCTTTTAAATATAAAATGTACTAATATTTTGGGACTAAATAAATAAAAGACTGTTGAATAAAAGGTAATGGATAGACTGAGTAGTCCGAAAATGTACTAATATATTTCAGTCGATATCTGATATTAGTATTATGGTTTGAGTAAATTCGAATTGAGCCGGAAAGTTGTGCTTCATAATAAAGACGACTCTGTATAGGTTACTCGTCGCAACCTCTAGTTAAAGATAAAGTTATATTTACCACTATCCCGCAACATAATCTATATTAATCACTTTATGTCTTGAAAAATTTATTTTTTCATCACATAGCTGACAGGAAGTGGGAATATAAACCTAGTTGCTTAACTTATATTGATTTGACTTTTCAAAAGATCCAAAACTACTTCATGTAAATATATAGTTCAAAGTAAATTTCAAACAAAAAAAGTTCTAGACCTTTTTTTCTTTGACTAAATCTAGAAAAAATGGTTAAGTAGAGAATTCTGAAACTTATTAGTTTCGTTGCTCGAGGTCATCACGTAGTTGATTTGATGATGATATAATGTAAGATAATAATTGTTTCCTTAATGTATGTGTTTCGATGGTTAGTTGTCTTTAAGTTATTGAAAATAATATATTTTAAGATTGTATTGAGAATATTTTATTGTTGTGCTAGTCTACCAGAAACACCGTGACAAAAGGTTAAAGAATTTTGTTTCAAATTTTTGAATTCTAAAACAATATTTAGAGATTATTTCATTATAATATGAACCAATAAAGTTATAAGTTTGTGATATTAGAAAAAAAAACTATCACATAATATATGTAAAATTAGTTCTCGGTATTCTCTTTTCTTTTATATTATTCATAGTATAAATTATTCATTTGGTATAAGCGCTAGTGGAAGGTAGCAAGTACATTGTGAAATTAGTTGAGACGCACATATACTGATCCAAACACCACTATTATTAAAAAAGGCATGAATAACTAAAGTTATAAGTGTAGAATCGATCTTCACTATTTCCTTTTTTCTTTCTTTCTCCTATGTGATGATTTTTTTAAAGGCAAAATTATTGTTTAGGTGTGGGTGGGGGTATACTCTATTAAGCCATTGGAGTGGGTGACCATAACACATGCTAAATTTAGGCACAATGTTGGTGGGATACTATTAATTAATTTTCGCAATAATTTTTAAACAAATGCTACTCCATTTATGATGCCAACAAATAAAAATCATGCTGGCTTTAGCATACTCCAACTGGAGAATCAAATACAAGTTGGTTTATCAATTTTACAAATAAATTTCTTAGTAGATAAAAACAAATACAATCCAATATAAAATGTATTGACACATTTAAATAGTTGTGCGATGTTTGTTCTAGAGGAGAAGCTTTTTTTTTTATTTCTATAAACGAAGTCCATACCCTCAATATCATGATCTGGTCAACCAGATGATCTGATCAAGTTAGGAGTAAATAAACAAAAATTGAAAATGTCGCTAGCTTGGAGTTCTCCAAAAAAAAAAAAAAAAAAAAGTTAGCTGACGTGTCTATGAGAAAATACATCACTAGGAAGAGCATAAGAATGTTAAAATTAAATTGCTAAATTTTGGATTCTGGTTCAAAGTTTTGTCATAAAATATTCAATTTGCCCAAAATAGATCTTTAGATCGTGGTCTAAAAGATTTATGCATGAAAATTATTTTCACCCCAAACTTTGCTTTAAAAGTCAAACTCGCCCCTCAACTAATAAACAATACCCCCCCCCCCCCCCCCCCCCGAAACCCCAACCAAACCCTTTATTCTATGCAATGCATATTCTACCCTTGACATTTCCAATCCTCCATTTGTGTAATACCTTTTTATATTATATAAAATTTATTTTTTCACCCTAGGTATGTATAGATTTTTATTTAAATTCATAGAAGTAGAATAATCCTTTTATGAATTTATCACAAAATTTAATGTTATTTTTTATGATTGATCTTTTAATATTACATGAATTAAGTATATATTATGTATGTATATGCATGTGTGTGTACACACACACATTACCAATAATTTATATACATATATATGTGTATGTATGTATGTATACGTATACGTATTTTTAAGTTTTACTTCTGGAATTGTTAATATATAAACGTGTTTTGGTTCTCATTAATGAAATATTCTAAATTATAACTTAAAATTCATTTATAATATAAATAGCTAATCTTTTAGGAATTTGTTATAGAATATACTTCTATTTTTATTAATTATTTTGTATAACCTACATTGAAATATATTTATAAAGTTATTATTACCTGTTATTTTTACTTGTATAAATAGATATTTGAATTTTGATTATTATTAATTAAAAAATTCTGACTCTTCTGTTTTATTTAATTATAGAATGACATTATGTATACTTGTCGTCTCAAAAATAATATTTAATTTTTTTAAGGAAATTTGTTACATAGATTAAAAAGATTGAAAAAAAATCACGATTTTAAAGAAGTAAAAGGAAAAAAAAAGACAAGTTGATAATGTAAGAGAATAATAGGAACCGAAAAATAGTCAATTAGGATAAAGGGAGAGAATGACTATTGTTCAAAGTTAAGGGGGGAGTCTGATTTTTAAAGCAAAGTTGCGGGGTGCAAATGTTTTCACCCAAGATTTATAGGTTATAATTTTATTTTTATTTTTAAAGTAATAATTTACCAAATAAATATCTCAAGAAGACGACCGCCTAGAAATTCACATTAAAAAAATGGTCAAATAAACCGAAATGGATTGACCACTATATGTATTGGCAACTCCAATTTTTGACAACCTAGCTAACAGGAAGTGGGAAGAACAATGTGGCTAAGTTATGTCATCGAAAAATTCCAAACTAAATCTTGTAAATAATTGAAATCAAATAAGTTCTAGAACTATTGATTTTTTCAACAAAAAATATTATGGTTTTTTCTATTTCTTTGTCTAATCTAGAGAGAATGGGGTTAGGTAGAGTATTCTGAAACTTATTATAGTTTCGTTGCTCGAGGTCATCACATATTTGATATAACGGAAATGAATAGCTTTCCTTTTAATGTATGTGTTTCGAAAATAATGGATTGTATTGAACATATTAAGTTGTTGTGTCAATACGAAAACACCATGGCTAAAAAGGTTTAAGAGACATTGAGAGTTGGGTGGGACACCATCAAACATGCGGTATGGTGGACGGGTCTGTTTTTCTCTTAATCAGAGGTTTCGGGTTTGAGCCTTGTGTATGAAAAATTCCTTCGTATGAAGCGCATCCCCTGAATGAGGCCTACACGGAGCGAATTCAAATATAGTGGGGCTCCAATGCGGATATCGGACACTGGATGCGAGGGTGAAGGAACTTCTCTACTTTTATATTATATTTTGAGTTTGAAAATTAGAGAATAGAAATTTTATGATAGGAAACACTTCCCTTTTCAACTGACCTTATGCATAAAAATTTAAAGTCATTGAAACAACTATAGGGGATTAAACTCTCAAAACAAAACAAATTATAGTCTTGTGGTATTTTTTTATTTTTTTATTTTTTTTAGTTTCTTTCTCGGTGTTTGATATTTATATTAGGATCTAACTAAATTCGGATTTGCGCTATAAGTTCGCTGGGTAAATTGCTCCTTAATAAAGGCGACTCCGTGCTCTGCAGACTAAACACTCGGGCCTGGCAGTTAAGGATGAAGGAGTACTTACTACTCCACCAAAAGAAAGGATTCTAGAAATGCTTTCAGTCAGATACTATAAACCAGAATATACTATTATGGCTAGTCCCCAAAGCAATTGGCTATTTATAGACATCTTCTGGATTTGAAACTCCGACTTAAATCATTTATAAGTTCTTTCTTTTAGGTCTACTAGGTGTTCATTGAGCCCGTCAAAAGACATAAGAGAATAAATTCCTTATATTATATCGTTTATTGTGCTCTTCGGTCTTCTTTACTTTATATATATTGTTTACGTCAATTCATTCCTTCCTTCTTTTTGTCAATCCATTCTTCTTTATGTCTTGTTTGTCATTTTTTTAAATGTTTTATCGATGCTAGTTTAATTCAGAATAAATAAAATCTGCTGAAATAATTTTCACGATATATATTAGCAATAAAAGCGGAATGCTAAATACAATTAATCAACGAGAATTAAAAGAGCGGTGATGACACCAAGATTTTACGTGAAAACCCTTCTGAATATGTTGGACTTATTCAGACTAGCCCAGATTAGTCTTAGTCCACTCGGGCCATTTCATTTATTTGTACCGGGTCGGCCCAATCCGGTCAGGCCCAGTTGTATTATTATGTATGTTGATATATGCACTGTACAACAGACGAATTCAATTCATTCAATCTAATACATTCTCTCTCTAAACTTTGAGCTCATTCATCAATTTCTTCAGCTTGTAGGTTTCTTTTCCGCTGTTAACATGGTATCAGAGCGAGGTTTACACTGTATATTTTTGTGCTTTACGGTGTAGATAGTCGTGTTTTTAGTTTCCTTCGTCAAAGGTTCATCAGCGATCAGTTTTTCGGCGAAGTTTGTGGTTCTCCGGCTAATTTTCCGGTGGAATATTATATGTCAAGGCCGTACCTCTTTCGGTTGCAAAGAGGAGTGGTATTCTTTCATTCTTAACATTCTTTCCCCAATTCGATCAAGTTAGGGTTTCTGATTTGTTTTCTCTCAAAATCGATCGAATTCGGATTTCTAGGGTTTCCTTTATTTGCAATTTGTCGATATTGTTCTCATATTATTGGTGCGTTGTATCTCGTGGTTGTTATTTTGCCATTGAGTATTGCTATTGATTAATCGATGACGAACACCGACAATTTTCAAATTCCTGCCTGTAATGGTACTGCTGCTGGTATCAATACTTCAACGACGGGTACAACCCCTATTTCGCATGTACCATTTCATCCACCCCTGTCACCCTTTGTATGTGCACCCATCTGATTTACTAGCTTCGTCTTTAGTTTCTGAATTGTTTGATGGAACTTGCTATGGTAGTTGGCGTAGATCAATTTTGATTGCTTTATCTGTTAGAAATAAGCTTGATTTCATCCATGGCACTACTGAGAAGCCTCCTGAAGGATCTGCCCTCCTTCGACAATGGCAGTGTTGCAATGACCTAGTTGTTGCTTGGCTAGCCAACTCCGTCACTAAGGAAATACATAGGTCTGTTGTATACTCTGAGTTTGCTAAGGATATTTGGAGGGAATTAGAAGCTAGGTATGGTAAGGCTGATGGTGCTAGGGTATTTGAGTTAAAGAAAGCCTTGGCTCACATTTCCCAAGGTTCTCTTGACATTGCTTCCTATTTTACCAAGATAAAACAATTGTGGGATGAGTTAGCTCAATCTCGTTCATTCTGAGAATAGGTGTAATTGTATTGGGGGTGCTAAATCCGAGGAAGAACAAAAGGTCTATCAGTTTCTCATGGGTTTAAATGAGGTTTATGTCCAAGTGAGGAGTAACATTCTTATGATTAAGCCTCTTCCTTCCATGGACACTACTTACAGCATCCTTCTCAGTGATGAAAAATAAAGACAAGTCTCTGCTAGTACTGTTTTTCCCTCTGAATCAGCCTCCTTCCATGCCTCTTTTAACACTGGTGGATCTAAGTTTGCTCCCAAAGTACAATTTGATCCTCAGAAGGCATCTCTATATTGCAAATACTGCAAGAGGACTGGGCATGTTATTGAGAAATGTCACAGGCTTCATGGTTACCCTTCAAACTTTAAATTCACTAAGGGTTCTGGTCCTAATTCTGGTCCTAGAAAGGTTGCTGCTAAAGCTGCTTGTGAGAGTTATCCTACTGATTCATCAACCAGTTTTTTTCCTTTCAATGAGAGTACTCAAATAACTGTTCCTGATTAGACTTATGAGGGATCAGGTTTAACCAAAGATGAGCACTCTCAGTTGCAGTTCCTACTACACAAAACTCACATATCACCTGGATCATCTCATTCTCTCATGGCATCTACTCACTTTGTAGGTAGAGTTGCTACTCATAGTGTTTTGCTCAA
Source organism: Lycium ferocissimum (assembly GCF_029784015.1). Classification (NCBI taxonomy): domain Eukaryota; kingdom Viridiplantae; phylum Streptophyta; class Magnoliopsida; order Solanales; family Solanaceae; genus Lycium; species Lycium ferocissimum. The sequence continues at coordinate 23,507,991 of NC_081349.1, forward strand.
ACCTTGTCTATTTTCAAAGGTCGATAGTTCAGTATGGATCATAGACTCAGGGGCATCTGATCATATGACATCCAAATTGTCTCTACTATTCAACATTAAACCCCTTTCTATCCCCTGCCTTGTTTCTTTACCTAATGGCTATAAGGTCAAGGTAACAAATACTGGATCTTTAAATCTGTTTCCAAATTTTACTCTACATAATGTGCTATATGTCCCTACTTTCCAGTACAATCTCATCTCTGTATATCAATTAGTTTCCCAGTTTGATGGTATTGCCCATTTTACCAAGAATCTGTGCCTTTTTCAGGACCATTCACAGAGGAAGCCACTGGTTCTTGGTAGGTTGGACAATGGCTTATACAAGCTGACTATTCCTCCACTGTCTACTGCTTCTACTGCTGCTACCACCTCTGTCCCTAGTCATTCTCTTTCTGTTAAGCCTCGTTTGTTTGTAATGCTCCAGTTTTTTATACTGTTTTGGCTGATGATTTTAACTCTACTATTTCCTCTAAAGCATCTGTATGTTCTTCTGTGAATATTAATAAAATGGATGTTGTGTGGCATTTCAGGCTTGGCCATATCCCATTTTCTAGAATGAAAACTATTCCTGCTATTAAGTGATCTTTATCTTCTACTCAATCTTTTCCTTGCTCTATATGTCCTTTGGCTAGACAGACTAGGCTCCCTTTCCCTTCTAGTGACATTCATTCTACTGCCATTTTCCAATTAATACATATAGATACCTGGGGTCCTTATCACACATCCACTACATCTAATGCTAGATACTTTCTAACTATTGTTGATGACTACTCTAGATGTACTTGGACCCACTTGATGGGGCTAAGAGCAATGCTTTTGATTTGCTCAAAGCCTTCATTGCCATGGTTGACACTCACTTCCACACTAAGGTGCAAACTGTGAGAAGTGACAATGCCATGGAGTTAGGCTCTAGTCATGCTGGTTCTTCCTTCTTTGCTGAGAAAGGCATCAACCATCAGACTTCCTGTCCACACACTCCATAACAAAATGGGGTGGTGGAAAGGAAGCACAGACACCTCCTAGAAACTGCTAGGGCATTGCTTTTTCAGTCTAAATTGTCCATTTCTTTTTGGGGTGACTGCCTTCTCACAGCCACATATCTCATTAACAGGTTTCCTTCCTCTGTCCTTAATAATAAGAGTCCCTTTGAGATGTTATATGGCATTCCTCCTACTTATGCTCATTTAAGGACCTTTGGATGCTTATACTATGCTACCACACCTAAAGTCAATAGACACAAGTTTGATCCTAAGTCCATTCCTTGTATTTTCTTGGGCTATCCCTTTGCTAAAAAGGGGTACAAATTATACAATCTAGTTTTTAAATCTGTTTTCATCTCAAGGGATGTAGTCTTCCTTGAACATATTTTTCCTTTTTCTACACCACCTCCAGACTCACCTACTACTTGCCCTTTGTCTTCAATACCTGATGATTGTTCCTTTTCCACTTCTCCTTCCCCTTCTATCCACCCTGATTCTGATCCTCATTCCCCATCTCATTTTGCTCCTGCTACATCAGCTGCATCTCCTTTCACTCCTTCTACATCTTCTTCCACTCCCCTTTCTCCCCCTCCTCCACCTGCCCCTAACTCTAATGTTGATCCTGTTCCTGCTGTTAGACAGTCTTCTAGGTCTCATCATCCTCCTGCTTATCTCAAAGACTATCATTGTGACCTTCCTCCCTCTGTCTCTTCATCTGCTGTTTCCTTAGCTACTTCCTCTGAAAATCATGTGTTTGAGCCCAATACTTATTCTCAGGCAGCCTCCATTCCTGAGTGGCAAGATGCAATGAGTAAAGAATTTCAGGCCTTAGAGGCTAATCATACATGGGCCATAGTTGATCTTCCCTCTGGTAAGAAACCCATAGGGTGTAAGTGGGTTTTTAAGGTCAAGTACAAGGCAGATGGTCATATTGAACGATACAAAGCTAGGCTAGTTGTTAGGGGGGACACACAGGTTGAAGGGATAGACTTTCATGAAACTTTCTCTCATGTGGTTAAGATGTCCATTGTTAAGACCGGTTGTTGCTTCATTGTTTATCAAGAAACAGTGGCCTATGTTTCAGTTAGATGTCAACAATGCTTTCTTACATGGAGATTTGGATGAAGAGGTTTTCATGAAGTTGCCACCTGGATATATACCTCCTTCCTCACCTTCCTATGCTCATCCTGTTTGCAAACTTCAAAAATCACTTTATGGCTTAAGACAAGCCTCTAGGCAATGGTATGCCAAACTTTCTCAAGCCCTTTCTACCAGAGGTTAGTCTCATTCTCTAAATGATTATTCTCTTTTTACCAAGAGTTCTGGGGATTCAGTTGTGATATTAGCTGTCTATGTTGATGATATTATATTGACTGGTACTGATGTTGATGAGATTTCCTCTCTTAAAGCTTTCCTTCATGAGCAATTCAAAATCAAAGATTTGGGGTACTTGAATTATTTTTTAGGCATTGAGGTCTTTTCTTCCAGTTCTGGTGTATTACTTCATCAGAAGAAGTTTGTCGTGATTTGTTACATGAGTTTCATTGCTCTAATGCCTCTTCTGTTCTGTGCCCTCTTGAATTGAATGTCAAACTTAAAGCTCATGACGGTGCTCCTCTTCCTAAGCCTGAGGTTTATAGGTCCCTCGTTGGGAAATTGAATTTTTTAACTCACACCAGACCAGACATTTGCTTTGCTGTTCAGCATCTCAGTCAGTTTATGCAAGCTCCTTGTCTTCCACACATGACTGCTGCCCTTCATCTTTTGAGGTATTTGAAAGGCACTTCTGAGCATGGCATTTTCTTCAACAATGGTCCAGACTTGTCTCTTACTGCATATTGTGATAGTGATTGGGCCTCCTGCCCGATTCTGTGAGGTCCGTGATTCGGTTACTGTGTTCTTCTTGGGGGCAGCCTTATTGGTTGGAAGGCCAAGAAGCAGCAGATTGTTTCAATGTCTTCTGCTGAAGCTGAGTACAGGGCTATGAGCAAAGCTGTGGCTGATCTTGTCTGGCTTTCTCGGTTTCTCACTGACTTTGGTTTGTGCTCTTCATCTCCAATTCCCTTGCTTTGTGATAATCAGGCAGCCCTTCACATCGCCAAGAATCCCGTATTTCATGAAAGGACCAAGCACATTGAATTGGACTGCCATCTGGTTCGGGCCAAGCTTCAGGAGGGTCTCATTCATCTTTCACATACTTCTTCTGCTACTCAGTTGGCTGATTTGTTCACTAAAGTTCTTCCTGGTGCTGTTCATCATGGTCATTTACCCAAGTTGGGGGTGTTGGCACCCTCCAACTTGACGGGGGGTGTTGGACTTATTCAGACTAGCCCAGATTAGTCTTAGTCCACTTGGGCCATTTCATTTATTTGTACCGGGTCGGCCCAATCCGGTCAGGCCCAGTTGTATTATTATGTAAGTTGATATATGCACTGTACAACAGACGAATTCAATTCATTCAATCTAATACATTCTCTCTCTTCTTTCTCTCTCTAAACTTTGAGCTCATTCATCAATTTCTTCAGCTTGTAGGTTTCTTTTCCGCTGTTAACAGAATAAGAGAAAAAAAATTCGGGCCAAAAGGAAAGAATCGATATCACTATAATCTCACTCTCTATTTGTCCTCCCGTACTATTTTCTTATACACAGTCAATGTAATCACTCTCTATGTTTTTCTCTCTTTGTTGGTGTATCTTGCAACTAAATGAAAACTGCCTTTTATAGAGATGAAGAACTTCTCAAAGATGTCACTGATGACATCAGTAATAGTAAATCAAACTTTTTTTTTTTTTTTTTTGTATTTTAACTTTTTCTTGTCAGACAAATTTTCGTTTGGCAAAGTTAGATTTAGATAGTGCAATGCTTACCAAAGAAAAGAATCTTCTTTTCACATGAATTATATGGGATAAGACCGTACAAGTTTCACAATGTCAAGGTTGTACAAGCTATTAATACGAAAGTCATTCGTGAGTCATCATCTTTAATAGTTTTTAGATACTATTAAGGAAAACAACACAAAATTCTCATTAGTAACAAAATATTCATCCATCCATGCCCCTCATAAACTAATTACTAAATAATTACTTTGGGACACCGAAGTGCTCTCACCCTTTTTTTCTTCACTGCCTCGAAGTAATCACGCGAGATGCACATTGATAATAGGTCGTGTATTCTTTCACTTTGTTTTCCCATTTGTTGTCTTTGTCTTACCCTCATTTTTTGTTTTTATTTTTGTCTTTTTCTCAATACTTGTAAATTATTTCAGGATAAGTGATGTAAACCAAAAAAATGGACACGTACCTCTCATTTCTCTTTTCTTTCTCTAATTTTACCCTATAAACTAGTACTTCACAATTCACTCCTTTTGATTTGTTGTTCTCTCCATTATATCTTTTCCCTTTTTTTTCTTTTTTTTCTTTTTTTTCTGTTTTTTACTTTATTTTCAAAGATGAAACTAAAATATATAAATATAACTATTAACTAATTATTTTTAGACTAATAAAAATGTAGAAAACTAAATAACTATTCTACAACAAAGCAGCAATTATATTAAGAAAAGTAATATAGTTACTAACTTATTTATTGAAATCTAAATTAATAGAAAATATATTTTTATGAAATTTGACGAACCAAAAAAAGTTGGCATAAAAGATGCTCATCAATTGAGCAAAAAGAAATTAAATTGATGATTTAAAAATATAACCTGATTGAAAATAGAATCAAAGCTATCAACACGAAAACCACAATAAAAACTCGACCTAGGGTTTACAAATTTTTATAAGTTTATACAAACCAGGCAAATAATAGTAAATTTTAGCAATTACCGTCAAAGAAAGTCGTTCTTACTATTGATGCTACCTGAAGACGCACAATTTTTCAGACGAAAGACTATGGTGCCATCAGTAGGAGGTTGAGAAAGTATAAAGAGGAGTAGAGATGACATCTTTGTTGAAAGGTTGAGGGATTTTATGGTGTAAAGTGGTCAGCTACGGTAGCTGGGTACATTTACCCTGGCTGTTGACTAATATAAATGAGGGTCCTTTTTATAAAAATAAATTTTTTTAGGATAAAATTGAAAATAGAAAAATAAAATTAATCGCTCAAAACAGAAAATGGAAAAAGTGATAAAAGTGAAAAATAAGTTTTTTGTACAAAAAAAAGTTTTTTTTTTTTTAAAAAAAAAAAAAAAAAAAAAAGAACACAAAAAGCAACAAAGCAAAGCACCGTAAGTCAAGAAAAAGCAACAAAGTACTCAACGATAATATCATGATGATGTCAGTCGAAAAAGAGAATGAGAACTAGAAGCACACGGGTAATTATTTTGGTGATATCAAAGTAAAGCGGTATGAGTTTGCAAATAATATACTTTAAGGGAATATTCATGTTCCTTTTTCAAGTCTGGTGCCAAAATGGACTGTTTTTGAAGTTTATAAACAAAAATAACATGTCTTTTTTTTTTTTTATACCAGAATGGGTATTTCGTTGGATATATCCAACAAAATACTACAAAAATTAACTGTTCCGTCCGTTAAAAAAAAAAAATCTACTGCATTTCGCTAGACGTGTAGCGAAATGCAAATTAAATTTTTGTTTGCATTTCGCCACAATTCTAGCGAAATGTTACAATTTTTTTTTTTTATTTCGCTACACGTGTAACGAAAAACTCTTTACCTTTTTTTTTTTTTTGGCACATCGGTGAGTGTGGTTTTTTTTTTTTTTTTTGTACATTTCATTTATATTGTGACTGTTGACTTAAAAGAAAATAAATTTTAGATTCAAATTTTAGACGAGCATTGAATGGTCACATCAAAATAATTTTTTTTGCATTTCGTGACTTAATTTGCGAATTTTTTTACTTTTCTCCGTTAATAAAAATTGTCCTATCTTTACCTATGGTATACATTCATCTTTCAATTTTCTTTTATCCATCTCATATCTTTCATCTATTGTTTTTCTCTTATCTGTTTCATATCCTTCAACTTTCATTTTCTCTCTCATATATTTCATAAAAGATGACGGAAACTCATGTTAAAGTGTATTTATTTTGGGGTGGTGAAGTTGTGTATGAAGCAGGTTCGGTTAGCTACAGCCGAGGTCCTGAAATAGGGCAAAGGTTTTCAATTTTCCTAAAATATGATCGTCTGCAACGCATCTTAAGGAGTAAAATATTCGTAAATGATCCTGAACTTTCGATGGTTATAACCGGATAATGTCCAAGTTCATTTACAACCGATGGTTTACCAATTTATGGTGAGATGCTAATTACGAACGATGAATCTTTATAGTTATTTCTTCATAGTCCTGAGACTTTTAAAAATCACATATGCATAATGGCGCTTGACATGTATGCTACTGTTCAACGCTCTACCCAGGTTGAAGTACCTACCGGCAATGAGTTCGATTTCGGAGGTACTACCTATCTCCCAAGTTTGAATATTGGTTTTTCAAGGGGTGTAGTTCAACACCAAACAATGGTAGGATTTGGTAGTCAGTCAAATGATACAACTAATTATGGTACACAGTATGATGGTGTGGTTTCAACGCACTATCATAATTTTGATTGGAATGGGCAGAATCATGAGACGGGTGGACCAAGTAATGATACTATGCAGTTGCATAATTTGAATTGTAATGTACGACACCCTTCACATCTAGGTCCAAGTGAATTGGACAGTGATAGGTAAATATAATCATATTTTGTTCACTTTATTCATGGATCTTATAATTGTGTTTGACTTGTAAATTCTATGAATTTTCCTTATTTATAGGCATAACGATTTTGAAGATAACCCCACATTGCCTCAGCTCACACAAATTGTGAGCAATAACGATTTAGCTAATGATATAATAAATGAGTCGGATAGCGATAGTCCATTAGATCATGAAGGTCCAGACGATGATCAATCGTTTGCCGACCATGACGATTCTGATGAAGATGTTGCGGCCCCCGGTGATCTTAGTGTTAATTATCATTCAAATGTGATCCCATATTTGGATAATACAGAAGAAGTAGAACCGGAAGATTTTGCATACATGAGAGATACTTAATTAAGTGCATTGGTGCACTTTGGAATTCCAGTAATCCTAAAGTTATCAAATCAGGTTAGTTTGGTGCGACTAATTTTTTTAATAATATATTATTTTTGAATTATGTGATTTTAATTGGTGTAATTAGAAGTTGATATTTTTCCTTGTACATGCAAATAGGTATGTTATTTCATAACAAGAAGCAAATGAAAGGTGCAGTGAGACTCTAAAATATAGCCCACAAAAAAGAATTTAAAACGGATCAAGCTAAAGGTACATTTTGAAAGGTTATTTGCAAGCAGCATGAGGAAGGTTGTAGTTGGATAATCCGTTTTTTGTTGATCAGAAGTGGTATGTGAAAATCAGGCAAAGTGGTTGAGCCACACAATTGTGACACGGATGATTATACAGAGGATCATTTCAATTTGAATAGCAACATGATTGCTACTTCGTTGATACCATCTGTTATGATCAACATATAAATCAGTATTAAGTCTGTTCAGGAAACTATAAAGGGGATCCATCACTATACTTCTAGTTATAGAAAAGCGCAAAAAGGGCGTAAGAAAGCTTTGAGATGGTGTATGGTGATTTTGAAGGTTCTTTTAGGGCATTACCATGATATTTGGCTGCCCTACAACCTTTCAATCCGGGCACTATTGTTGAGTGGACACACGAGTCAACTACAATGTAAGGTGAACACATCTTCAAGTATCTTTTTTGGGCCTTTAAACCAAGCATCGATGGATTCAAAAGTTGCAGGCCAGTCATCTCAATATATGGCACCCATGTCTATGGTAAGTATGAGATGAAATTGTTGATTGATGTTGGAATTGATGCAAACGGAAATATTTTTCCACTTGCATATGTTGTAGTTGCACGTGAGAGGTATGAGTCATGGACTTGTTGTTTGTGATCGAAAGGGAATTGGACTAATTTCTGACCGTCATCAAGGGATCTTGCAATGTGTAATGACACATGAATGGTTATAGCCACCCACCACACACCATAGATTTTGTGTTCGATATTTGAAAAGCAACTTTAACAAAAAGTTTCTTAACTCTGATCTTGAGAACCTAATATGGTTGGATGCTACAGAGCACCAGAAGAAGAAATACCAAATGAGGATGCAACAAATCAAAACTTTGTCACCTCCAGCATATATGTGGTTAAGCGAGCTTTCGAAGGAAAAATGGACATTGTATAAGGACGGTGGTTATAAGTGGGGGGGTTATGAGGACAAACGTCTCTGAGTCTTACAGCGGTTGACTGAAGAAAGCCCGTGGATTTCCTGTTACTGCCATGGCTCGCATGACCTTTAAAAATCTTGTTGATCATTTTGTTAAAAGAAGCGCCCTTCTTTGCTTTGCTAATGGTGAATAAGGAGACTTGGCCGCCCGGTGTTGATACGAAGTTCCATGAATATTGGGATAAGGCCAACATGCATACTGATGTGATGAACTACAACGCTACGAATGGGGTCTTTGAGATTCTGACATTTGCACACGAAGGTAAGGGCGGAAATGTCCATAAAGTCTCTGACAATGGAAAATAGTGTTCGTGTGGGAAGTGGAAAAACTACCACATGCCATGTTCCTATGCAATTAAATTCTGTTGGATCCGTAAAATTCAGCCTAAGGACTATGTTAGCAAGTACTACAGTTGTAGGTATTACAAACAAACAAACATATAATGGAAAGTTTTCTCTATTGGGTGATGAGACATATTGACCTACAAGTCCCTTCCGTTTAATTTCAAACACGGCATACGAGCGAACTTCTAGAGCCCAGAGAACAACTAGAAGGAGGAATGAAATGGATATTGCTCCTGCTCGCATGGCTAGGAGGTGCGGAACTTGCAGGCAAACCGGTCATAACAAGAATCGTTGCCCTAATCGTACTCAGTAGTTGTTGTTTCTTGTTTGCTTTTAAGTTTTTTCATGAGTTTTGTGTTGTTGTTATCTTATGTAATCTTTGTTATCTTGTGTAATCTTCAACAATATGTTGTCGTCCTTATTTTAAAATATAAACTGTTCGTATTGTGGAGTTTAATTGTGTCTTTAATTTAACACTTATTTTTTGATAAAACTTACACAATACTTTATTGAATGAACATAAAATTACATTCTAATTGAAAATTAAAACACATAACACATAGTTGGTCTAAGGGCGTTCGTTAGGCATGTCATCATATGATTTGTAAAGTTCGTGTGCTAAAACACTTGCTCTTTCATGTTCTGTTAGCATGTAATTTGTTGCTACAGCTTGTTCTTCAGCGAGCTTAAGGATATAGTACCTACAACGTCTCACTAACATCCTATTATTTTCCTTTCGAATTTGTTTCACAGCTACCTCATATTCTACTATATCTTTGCGCTTTATCCACACAGAGAATCGATGTGGCTTGGGTGCCCCCAGTTCCTCAAGCTCATGAATGAGTCTATTTGACTCATGGTACCTATGATCCATTCACAGCGTAATCCGCAGTAGTACTAACATGGATCTAATTTTTTTAGCATCCAAAAATCATCTTCTCGTTCGTCAAGCATGTGTGGGTTGTACATGTCCATCTCAAAATCATATGGATTCTATGTTCCAACGTCGCTGTTGGGTGACTCTGAATTTGAGCAATCATTCCTGTTTTCCGGGAATACCCAAGCAAAGGGTGAGGAAGAGCTTCCAAGAGTGTTCTCTTTATTCTTCAGCATTTTTTTGATAGTAAATGGATTGTAAACGCTCACCCGAAGCTTTTGGATGATTTGTGAAATGCAAAACTAAAAAAATTGGCTCTTGCTTGTAAACGCTCACCCGAAGATAACAATGACCGGTTAGAATTATTTATAATGTAAATTTTGTTATATGCAACGAAATGTAAAATAAAAAATTGAAGTAATCCAAGTCCTATTTCTAGCTTTTCATCATGGACTTGTCAAATCCAAGCTTTTATATTTCGTTGCATAATTTGCGAAATGCAAAGCTAAAAAAATTGGCTTGGAAACAGATTTTTGTTTTTATTTTTTATTTTTTATTTTTAACAGGGACAAGTCAATTCCAATTTTTTTGAAGAATCTTGTCAGAAGCTTTCTTTTACTTATCTTTTCCAAGCTTTTATATTTCGTTGCATAATCTGCGAAATGCAAAACTAAAATTGACTTAATACATTTTTTTGAAGAATCTTGTCAAAAGAAAAATACCTGATCATCAGTTAGGTTGTCTAAAACATCCCTACAAAATACTAGCACAGCTCATGCCTCGTTTTCACGAACTTCACGACGAGTCCTCTTCTGCGCAAATACCATATCTCGTTCGTTTACTCTTAGAGGATGAAGTAATGGTTGCATCGAGATAATTCGCTCCCAAGCCCAAACCTGTATAAGTAAATTTAAATATATAAATTTTTTTTTTGGTTTGACAGAAAGTTAACAGAACTTTAACGTTTCGTTGGATAGCCAACGAAAAACCCGTTATGATATCTTAAAAAAGGCATGCTATTATTGTCTTTGACCATAAAAAAAATGTCATTTTGGCGCCGGACTCTTCCTTTTTTCTAGTATTAAAACTTGTTGAATTCGGTATCAGAGCTAGAATATTTCTTGAATAATATTCTGACTCTTTATTGGTATCAGAGCCAAACTTTATAATAAGTCTTGACAAATTTGAAAGACAAATTAAAATAGGAATATAAACTAAAGGATACGAAGATATGAATAACGAAAATAATCTATTAATATGTGTAGGATTTATAGGTAACCTAGTAGCAAGTCGTGTAATACACAATTTAAATTAAAGGTAAATGACGTAGTAAACTTAATGGAAAATAAAAGGGATAAGGCACTGTTACCCCCCCCAACTTGTACCAAATTTGCTAGGACACACCTTTCCTTTCAAGGGGTCCTATTACCCCCCCTAAACTATATTTTCCCGTAATTATTTGCACCTTTTGCCGACACGGACTAGTGTCCCAGTTATATTACAATACGTGTTACACACGCGCTGTGGGCCCCAAGACAATTCATTTTTCCTTTTAATTTTAATACATTGCTCGTTTGACCAAAAGAGCAGAACCCAAAAATCAGCCAACCTCTTCGATTCTTCAACAAAATTTCCCCAAATCCTTAATTCCTCTTAATTCTCCTGCAGTTCATCATTAATAGAGTGAAAAGAAGTATGTAGTGTAGACTATTAAGTTCTTCAATCAAACGTTCTACCTCCTTTCAGTTCAAAAAAGTATAGTCTAGGGTTTTTTTTTGTTTTTTGATCTCTTTGGTGGTACAACTTGTTGATTCACGGTCAGTTGGAAGGTTAAGCTTACATTTCGACCAAAGGTTAGTACTTTACTACATTTAATTGGGTTTGTGTTAGTCTAGGGTTTTAGGGGTTTTTATGTTTGCGATTTTGATGAATCGAATAAAGTAGTATTTTTCTTGAATTCTTTGGTAAAATGTTAGAATTTCCACTTGATTTGCATGTCTACACTGCTTTTTTGCTTTAGTGAGTTTTTCTCATTTTTGTCGATTACTTAGTTTGTTGAGAATTATGATGATTTTTTTTGTTATTTGTGTTTGTTTGCATTTAGGTATGAGTGGGTTTACATTTATCCGTAAGATCGTATCATGGTGGGGACTTAGTGTATGAAGATGATGAGGATGAAGCAAGATATGTGGGTGGGGTAATGAGTGAATTTACTAATGTTGATGTTGATACGCTTTCTTATTTTGAGCTGAAGGGTTATACTACAGATCTAGGGTACAGCTCATGTTGCAACTTTAGTATTAGGCCACCTAACAGTGGCATTTTAGGAAATATTGACAATGATAGGGTTCTTTCAAGAATTGGTAGGACTTTGCAAAGTGGGCAGATTTTGGAAGTATATGTGCACATGGATGAGGGGGAATCTGATTCTTCTCTTTATAAAGGGGAGGGACCATTAAAGGAAGTGCTAGTCAAAACATTGAAGTTGGTGAGGTATCTTTAAATGCCCCGACCTTCAACCCTAAATTTCGCCTCAAAAATGCCCTAGACATCGCCCCAAATACTACTCCTCCATTAGAAGTAGTACTTCCAAACACTCAAGATCCAATAGATCTAGTTCCGCTCCATCGTATTTCGAAAACAGTGAACTTTCAGTAAAGGGATCTGATGAATCAACTGATGAAAGTCCAGATTCTGAAAATGGTGACTTGACTGGAGAGGATGATTATTTCAGTGATGTACATGAGGAGTACATAGAGCTTAAGAATGAGAGAAGAAAAGCGACAAGGAGGAATAGAAGGGAAAGAATTCCAAAAGACACTGAAGAAGTACCATGTGGTGAAGCTGGACCAGATTTGGGATTTGATGAGACTGCAGAAGTAGGTAAAAATAATTTAGAAGGCAGACTAGGGGGTGATGAACCATATTACCCAAGTTCTGATCCTGGCAGCTATGAAACTGATGATGATGAATATTGGTTTGAGGAGGGGCAACAGAGGAGGGTAAAACTGTCAAAATCTAAAAGAAAAAAATCTGGTACAAAGGGTGTGAGATTTGATCCAACTTGTAAAAAAATTGTGTGGCAGTTGGGAATGACTTTTGTGAGTGTGAAGGAGTTTAGAGATGCAGTCACTAGGTATGCAATCCAGAGGAGAGTTGATTGAGAAGTATGTTAATGAGCCTAATAGAGTAAGGGTGAGGTGTTGCAGAAAGGTTGCAAGTGGCTTTTGTTTGCTAGCCTTGACAAAGTAAGTAATAATTTTATTATTAGGACTTACATTCCAGTTCATAAGTGTGAAAAATCCTCCAGAAATTACTTGTGCAATGCTAAATTCTTGGCTCATGCCTTAAAAAAGAGAATAATTGAACAACCAAACATTAGAGTGTTTAAGTTGCAAGAGATAGTTAGGAAGAAGTTTAAAGTCCATGTTGGTAAGACCACAGCTAGGAGAGCAAGAGCTAAGGTCTTTGAAGGAGATAATGGGAGATCATGTTCTTGAGTTTGGGAGAATTCTTGATTATAAGGATGAGTTGTTGAGGACAAACCCTGGAAGTAGTTGTGTTGTTAAACTTGGTGATGCTAATGATCTTGGTCAGCCAGTTTTGAAGCTTTTTACATCTATTTTGATGCACTCAAGAAGGCATTCATGGCTATTAGGAAATGCATAGGATTAGATGGTTGTTTCCTTAAAGGAATTAGTAGGGGGCAATTACTATGTGCTGTGGCTAGGGATGGGAATAACCAAATGCTTCCACTTGCTTGGGCAGTAGTGGAATATGAGAACAAAAATACTTGGACTTGGTTCTTGACTTTGCTGAAGGAGGACTTGGGATTAGGAGATGGCACAGGCTACACTATTATTTCAGACATGCAAAAGGTATGTTCTTATCATACCTTCTAGTTATTTTCACACTTTCTGTTTCCTTATTCTTTGTTGTTTCTGTTTCTTCACACTTTGATGCCAACTGTTGTAGGGACTTGAATCGGCAACTAGGGAAGCTGTTGCCGCTTTGTGAAGAAAGAAGGTGTGCTAGGCACATTCTTGCTAAGCTGGTCAAAGGAATGGAGAGGGCTTCAAAGGAAGCAAGTATTTTGGAAGTGTGCTAAAAGCACTTATGAGGCGAGAATTTAATGCAAATTTGAAGTTCTTTGGGAAAACTTAGCAATGGAATAGTTGATGATCTACTCTACTATGACAAAGAGTATTGGTGCAAGATGTTTTTTAACAACGATGTGAAGTGTGATTCGATTGATAATAATATGTGTGAGAGTTTTAATGCTGGATTTTGGCAGCTAGGCACAAAACTATCATTAGCATGCTTGAGGAGATAAGAGTAAAGGTTATGACTAGAATTGCTAGGTTAAGTCAATTTGCAAATACTTGGATAGGGGACATTTCTCCAATGGGAATGAAGATATTGGAGGATAATATTGACAAGGCAATGGACTGTTCACTGGAATTTAATGGAGAATCAGGATATGAAGTGTTGGATGGAGACAAACAACACTCTGTTTGTCTAAGAAAGAGGGTATGTAGTTGTAGATCATGGATGCTTAGGGGGATACCCTGTGCACATGCCATATCGCCATGGTTTTTAAACAATATGACCCACTGAATATGTTGATAGCTGCTACAAAAAAGAGAGATATTTGATGACATATTCTCACTTCATTCAGCCTGTAAATAATATGCCTTTTTGGCCTGATAATAGACATCCTACTGTTGCACCACCAGTGGTGAAACCAATGCCAGGCAGGCCCAAAAAGAATAGAAGGAAAGAGCAAAATGAAACAAAGAAGTGTGGAAAATTACCTAAAACTGGTATGACTATGACATGTGATCTCTGCCATGTTAAGGGTCACAACAGAAGAGGATGTACTTTGAAAAATGTTGGTTCATCAGTTCCATCAAGTTCAACTGATGCACATGATCATCCTGGTTCATCAATTCCATCAAGTTCAACAACAAGGATGGGCAGACCAAAGGTAATGTACTATTTTATTTTGTGTCTTCTAATATTGGTTGTGTCTTCTAATATATGTGTGTTTGTATGTTAGAAAACAACAAGTGTTGAAGTTGAGCCTGCAGTAAAGAGAGGGAGAGGCAGACCTAAGAAAAATGCAATTGCTGCTGAAGTTCCAAATGTGGCACATGAAACTTCATCAAGAGCTGCTGAAAGTACAAAAAGAACCAGAGGTACTAGGAAAAGTACAATTGCTGCTGAAGTTCCATCTGCAACTAACACAACACCAAATGTGGCACATGAAACTTCTTCAAGAGCTGCTGAAAGTACAAAAAGAACCAGAGGTACTAGAGGTGGTAGAGGAAGTGGAAGGGGTGTGGGGAGAAATGTGGGAGGAGAAAAAGTTAATCACCTACTTGAAAGTTGGTTCAACTTCTCTGGAAGTACTACTACACCTGGTTCAACAGCTGCACCTGGTTCAACAGCTGCACCTAGTTCAACTGCTGCACAGAGTTCAACTGCTGCAACTAGAGGAAAAAGAAAAAGTGTGGGAAGAAATGTGGGAGAGGATGTTAATCATCCACTTGAAAGTTGGTTTAACTGCTCCGGAAGTACAGCTGCACCTAGTTCAACTACTGCACCTAGTTCAACTGCTGCAACTAGAGGAAAAGGAAAAGGTGTGGCAAGAACAACACCATATAAAAGGCCAAGAGTGATGGGAGTAGGTGTGTTTCAAGCTGAGAATGGCTTCACAACTTTTAATGTAAGTATTCATACATTACTATATTGTACTGTTCTCTTAATAACAATGACTTATGTTTTTTTTTTTTTTTTTTTAAATAGCCTGGACTGCCAAGTCAAAGAATAGTATCTACTGGACCAAAAAACACAGTAAGATCAGCTGATGTAATTGGTGATATTGGTTTCAAACCAACAAGTACTCTGACGTGGAAGGGAGCTAAAGCACTCACAACAAGAAGGCTTCAAGAGATTAGAGATCAAGTAAGGGCTAAAGCAAGGCAAAGCACCAATCCAAGTTTCGCCAAGAGACCGATGGAAGATCTAATGTTAAGTGCCAGTGGAAGTGTTGTAATTTGTTTGTTTGAAGCTACATTAAGACTTAAGACTTTGAAAAGCTTGCTTTGTTCATGTTGGTATTCGGATGTACCATTTGTTTTTTGTTATGTTGGAAATGGTGCGAATTCTGCTATTTACACCCAATGTTTAAGAATTGTTTTGTTTATATATGGTGCATTTCAGTGACAAAATCTGGTGCATTTTGTCATTCAAAAAATTGTTATTTTTTTATGGCATATGAGAATGCTTTTGAAGCTGAATTCTGGTGCATTTGAGTGACAAATTCTGGTGCATTTTGTCACTCAAAAAACTGTTAGGTTGTTATGGCATTTGAGAATGGTTTTGATCTTTGGTTGGCACATTTGAGTGACAAATTCTGGTGCACTTTAAAAATGAAAAAAACTGTTAGGTTGTCATGGCATTTGAGAATGGTTTTTTAACGGGTTACCCGATAACCCGATAAGAATTTAATTAATTACACTTCTACCCTTTCATATATATTAAGTCACTTACACTAAAAGTCTCAAGACAAAAACGCCCTAATGAGACTTTTAGTTAAACATAACTAAAATCTGCCGGAGGGCATACAAAATTTAAACTTTGCCTTATAAGGCAAACTTTTTTTTTTTGGTTGAAAGTCTATTTTATTCCATCCAAAAAACTTTTACAAAGACAAAGTTAAACTGACCTTGAGGCAAAGTTTGCCCTTAAGGCATAAGTATGCCCCATCGGCATAAGTTTAGTAAATCCTTAACAAGTTTATGCCGATGGGGGCATACTTTTAAAGGGCAAACTTTTATGCGGACCCGCATAACTTTGTGAAGGAATTATCAAAGTTATGCGGACCGCATACTTATGCCAAGTCGCCCATAAGGCATGAGTATCTTGGAAGCATAAAATTTGTAATTCCTTAACAAAAGTATGAAGCATAACTTTGGTAATTATAAAGGGGTTTTCAAGTTGGTCCAAAGTCACGGTTTAATTTACACATCAAGAGGTTGTCCATCTCAATGTCGTTAAAAGCGAGATGAACCTTTCTATAACAACATCTTTGAAGGTGAATCAATCCCATAAATTCCATCAAAGGAGATGTTGCATTGACTTCTCATTGAAAAACATCAAACCGGATTACCTACGGGATCACGGTGCAATATGTTCTACCCTTGATGAGAAGACCCGGAGGAGCGGTGGTATGAAAGATTATAACATTCAACGAGATACGGGGAAAGATACATGGTGACTAACAAGCAAAACGACGTGCATTGTGTTCCTCGCAAAGTTATGATCAAAGTTATGCCGGTGGGGGCATATTTTTAATGGGCAAACTTTTATGAGAATAACTTTGTGAAGGAATTATCAAAGTTATCTTGCGGACCGGCATACTTATGCATTTTGTCAAGTTCCGCAAGGCATAAGTATATGGCATTTGAGTCCGCATAACTTTGATAATTCCTTAACAAAAAATATGCCAGGTTAGGCATAGCGAAATTTAAACTTGCCTTGCGAATTTTTTTAAAATTTTGACTACGCGTGGGTTCGAGGTTGAACCTATGGGTGTTAGCCGAAGGGCAAATTTTAAAGATTTCAAATATGAGGGGCAAAATTTAAAGACCACCCCAAAAGAAGGGCAATTCTGCGAATTGCCCCTTGTGCATTGCTGAATTTTTGGTGTTGTGGTGCTGCATTTTTATGAGATTAAATGGAAGGAGAAATTTACTACTTGTTTCCTTTTAGAATGTCATAAGCTAGTTTATTCTTGGAGTTGAAGAGGTTTGGAAAGCATTTGCTTGTACACTGTGATCTTGGATCTACACTATTCATTAGACTGTTTACTTTTTTTAATTCTGAGGGAGTATAGATTAGTATACTATTCAGTGGTCGTTGGGAAATTATACAAAGTCATGAGTGTTATGCTGCTAAATCATTGGAAAAAGTAGTTTCGAAACAATTAAAACAGGTGTGCATTATCATCTGTTATCATTGCTAGGTAATTCGAAAAGGTTGGTGGTTTTGCCTTTGTGCATTACAAGACCATCAATCACGATGACATTGTTTTGAGTATGATAGAGCCATAACAAATCATTAAATTTCTTGTAGTAGTAAATGTAACTTAAGATTATTCTTGGATCTTGGTACAAAAGTGGTTCCCTGTGCATGATTTTGCTTGTACAAAGTGGTCAAGCCATTTTTTTGTTGTGTGAAATCTTAACGGTTAAACCGATAACGAACCGATAACATACAACAACCGATTAACCGATAACCCATTAACCGATATTTTAACGGTTCTTTAACGGTTTAACATATCTACAAACCGATAACCAATAAGTTAAACCGATAATTTTGAAACGAACCGAACCGACCGATATGCAGCCCTAATTACAACAAACAAAATAAGGTACTATTAACAGACCACTAGCTACTATGGCAACTTCATTTGATTTTTCTTCAAGTTGCCCATTTCGAATAAACTACTAAGATACAAAACAAATAAACAAACCATCAAACACCAAAGTAAGTTTCTATTAAACCAACACCTGCTGCTTTTCTTTTTTTCCGTCATATCCTTCTCTTTCAAATTATTCTCTTTTGAATCTTCAAGCTCATTCAAATCATCCTTCTCCTCTTTTGTATCTTCAAACTCATTCAATCCATCCTCCTCCTCTTTTGAATCTTGAAGCTCAATCAACTCACCTCCTTCATTTGAATCTTGAAGCTCAATCAACTCACCTCCGTCATTTGACTCTTGAAGCTCAATCAACTCACTAATGTTGAGATTATCATATTGAAGGGTAAGACTTTCAACCTCATCCAACCGAATTTTCTCCTTAGGTTCAAGTGAATTCATGTCGACATTATCATATTTCATCTTAAGACTTTCAAGCTCATGCAAATGCACCCGAACATGCTCGTAATTTTCTTCTAACTCTTTGATTTTGTTCACCAATCTTGGAATAATAAACCTTGATCTTTGATCAACTTTCTCCGTGTCTCTCCATCTGAAAAAAATTGCACTTCATTGGCCGAAATTTGAAGAATACAAATACTTGAAATTAACACTTAACACTAAAATTAATCAACCAAATTAGAATATGAGCACAAACCTCATAGTGAGGACAAGACCAAAATCTCCTTCCGGGATTGCGATCGGACCAAGAAGTCGCATTTTCGCAAAATGCCATGTTTGCATCGCACTACGGAATTGAGTATAGGATCTTCTTCGTCCATACACGACTTATTCAACAAGTTGTTCGCCATTTCTAACCCTAAAAATTTCATACACGAGTAAATCGGGGAAGAAAATTAAAACCCTAAACTAGAAATTCAACATGAGATGGAGAAAGGATAACGAATTTACACAATAATTTACTTACCTCGTCCAAAAAGATGAGAATTTAGGATCAAAAAAATAATTTGATTCTTAAATTGGGTGTATAATCGGTTGAGCTTTTATTAATGAAAAGTAGTGCTTTAGACGATGGGTCTTCACATAATAAGCTTTGGGAATGATACGTGGCAGTTTCCCATTCGTGACAAATTATGTTTTTTACCTCCTACGCGCTTCACATATTTGATATCACGCACTAGTCCAGGTCAGCACAAAAGGTGCAAATAATTACGGGAAAATATAGTTTAGGGGGGTAATAGGACCCCTTGAAAGGAAAGGTGTGTCCTAGCAAATTTGGTACAAGTTGGGGGGGGGGGGGGTAACAGTGCCTTATCCCAAAATAAAAGCATCAAAGTATCGAAACTTATCAAAATAGACCCAGAAAAATATACTGGATTGAAATGAAATTTAGAAAAATTTAATAAAAAAGAAATATTTCAGCTTAGCATGTTTTAAATGTATACAAATACAAAAAGACATGCATTAATAAGATTCATACATTATGATTATGTTGTGCAAAAAGACTCAAAAGAAGAGTCGGAAGAAATAGAATTTATGAATGTAGAGGTATTAGGAGTAATAAATATTTGTATTTTCACAAACATATCTATTTCATCTAGTCTCTTCTGAAATAGTTACTAAATTGCTACACATTTTGTGCGGATTAAAACTTACCTGACAAAACTTTCACTATCTTAATTAGAACTGTTATAATAACAATCTTTTTTCTTTTCTTTTTTGGGACTTCGATTTCCAATTCTCTTGTCATTCGATCATCAACTTTCTTGACCTTCAAGCATAGACAGAAATCAACATTATACATGATCTAACGATTTTGTGAAAACCTTGTTAAGTTGTTATTATGAATCATCCGAGAAAGAACTATAAGCTCGAATGACAGCGAGGAAGTTGGTGGGGTTTAATCTGTTAAGCCATTGGAATAGGTGGCCATACCACATGCTAAATTTTGGCACAATATTGTTGGGATATTGATTAATTATTTTGTGTTGTAACGTTTAATAAATGCTACTATGGTGCTTAAATTAAAATCATGTTAGATTTATAACACTCCAATTGGAGAATCAAATACAGGTTGGTTCATCTGTTTTACAAACAATCCAATATAAAATGTATTGACACGTCTATATAGTTGTGCGATGTTTGTTCTATATGAGAAATAAGAAGAAAAGAAAATTCTTCTTTTTTTTTTTTTTTTCAATAAACGAACTCCAGACCCTCAATTTCATGATCTAGTCAACCAAATAAACTGATCAAGTTATGACTAAATTAAAAAATAAAAAAAAATAAAAAAAAGAAGCTGAATATGACAATATTTTTGAGGTGTTCGTTGTGATTCTGTTTAGTCTTCTTCTGAATTCGCTTGCTCAAAACCTTGAATTTGCAACGAAGTGTGGCATGACGTCGTTGAAAACATTTACTAGCATTTTTAGTCCAATTTCTTTTATAAATAAATGGTGATTGGAAATAAATTAATATCCTTTGGTGGGGACGAATAGAACCCAACATTTTAGAAGATCTCTTCCTCGTTCTAACTTTCCAAGTTCATATTTCACAAGAAAAATATACCGGAGAATAAAAATTAATTAATGAAGTTGGTTGACCAACGACAAGCACATACTAGCTTCCTAAGAAAATTTCACATAATATTTTACTATATAATTTTGTCTTTCTATCTGTTTGTTGTTCCAGGAAGTTTCACCTAATTACGGAAAATCGCTTAGTATTTTTGTCCTAAATGTATGTTTATTTTACATAATCATTCGGTATTCGAAACTCACTGATCTACTTATTCAAATTTTGGAAAATTGCTTAATTGGGTATTTTTATCCTAAATGGTTCTTTTTGTACAACTCATTCAGTATTCGAAATCCACCTATCTGATTAATCCGAATTTATACCGCCCGTTAAAGGGGAACACTATTTTTCCACATGTTTTTCTGTAATCTTTTGGTGATATGTGATTTTCTTGTTTGGGGTAACATGTGTCAAACTTTAATTTACTACTTTTAACTCTTGTTGGTAATGTGCTTATTGTGGCCTTTTCATATTCCAATAATATTTCAATGACAAATTTGTTCATTTTAAATGCAGCTGCAGCTTGGTAAAGTTCGACCATTTAAACGCGAAGTACACAAACAATGAAATACGTAATTAAGAAGAAAAAAAAGTACTAAAGATGTTTCGGATTTTAATTTGTGGCTAGGTATTAAAATTGTCAATAAGTTTAAGTCTAACATCATAAGCTTACTAGGTTGGCATGGAATATAGAGCTCCCGATGTGAAAATGAGAGGTGATCAATATGGACTTCATAGTTGGTCTACCTTGATCGTATCACAAATATGATTCAATTTGAGTTATTGTAGATGAAATGAACTGTCCAACTGCATGGTACTCTAGTCTCTATCATTTCAGACAAAGATGTCCAATTGACGACACACTTTTGACAGGCATTCCCACAAAGGTTTGTGCAATTGAATTAATTTTAGCACTATTTTTCACCGCCCTAACGGATGGGCAAGCACTTATTGGTAATTTTAAAGAGATAATTGAGTATTTGGATAGCAACAAGTTGATTAAAAAGCTTTGATGCAAATGTTATTTTCATAGCTTCAGCTATCAATTGATTGGAAAAATGGATTAGAATATATTATATGTTTATTAGAAATGGCATGACTCATCATGGGTGATAAAATGATGGAAGCATCAATTATTAAGTGTGGGAAGATGAATCAAAAAATTGAAGTATACATCTGTCTATCAATAAATACAGCAGCTTTGATTTAACCTACCCCATCTATTGCGATGACTCTCTTATCCAAAAACGATTTCTCAACCATAAATGCATTTGCAATACAATTTTGTCATATTAAAGGATGGGTTTCCAGGTAGTTGAATAGGCATTAGCAAGGTGTTGAAGGATTTTCATATTCAGATTTAAAAAAATACATCCAAATTAAATTAAAATAAGTTTGGATTGAATCACTATTTTTAAGTTCGGGTTCAGATTGATCAATTTGGTTATTTCGGGTTTTTCTATTTTGATCCTATAAGTTAAGTTTTTTTTTCGTCTTACAAAAATGAATATTGTTTACCCAATAAAGGTATAGTTGAATTTGTCAGTGATTTAAAGGATACGTGAATTGATTTGTTATAAGTAAGTAGAAAATAATAGCAATTAGAAATGAAATTAAGTAAATATAAAGCAAGAATATAATAAAATAAGCTTGGGCCTTTGGAACCCGGAGGAATCTCTCAATGAGGATGACTCCGGTTGAACACTCTGCCTTTAAGAACAGTTCGAATCTAGAACAAAAGAATAAAGTTAACAAAGTAAGTATGTTGTATTGCTATATGATTTCTAATGTCTTACAATAGAATAAAAACCTCTGCTTATACTAGAGCTCTGGGGTACATGATCCACCAAGCATGCCCCCTTAATTACCAATATTAATACTGCAATAAAAGTAATTAAAGGTGACAATGAATGGTAATAAAGGGTATTAATGCACATTTAAGAGTTGAGGAAGATTTGAGATTTTTTGTAACGGTAATGCATTGAATGATTTTTGACCGGTGAGTTGGCATGCTTTTCCGGGCCTTTTGTAGTTTCTGTCTCAGGTAGCGATTACCAAATTACTTATCTGGAGCGTCATATGCTTTTCCAGAGGCCCTTGCTTGCTGACTCGAATCTGACATGTCATCACCACCACATGTCATCTTTTGATACACTCACCTGTTGCCTACGAATTTTACCGTATACAAATATCCAAATAGAGTATTCATGTCAAGTTGCCTTATTAGTTTCTCATTTCCACTACAATCATCCAGATAAAATAATCAAAAAAGCAAAAAAATCATTATCAAAGAAATTTCTATTAACAATTGTTTTTAAGGCCACAGGTTTAACAAGTCCAAACATACCTGGGCTTTTAAGGCTCAATAACGTTGGTTGGGCTCAATAACACATGTTCAGTACTGAATGGTCATACCAACCCACACACTTAACCTTAGAGAGGATTCGTGCCAGAAAGTCTCGACGTCTCACATTGGGGTAAAATTCTCCCCGACACAAGTGATTTCATACTGAAGGCTAGAACACGAGATATCTGATTAAGGATGAAGAAATACTTACCACTCCACCGTAACTCTTGTTGGTATTTGGAGAAAATATATATGCTTAGATAGTAGGCATGAATCAACTATGCCGTCCCGACTCTTCACGTTGTGATCTCTTAATGGCCAAAAGGAAAAAGGGTAAAAAATGTCCCTAACGCATTGAAAATGGCTCTAAAAATATCCTCCATTAACCTTTTGGTTCAGGTGTTTTGGATCCTCATTGCAATCATATATTCATTATGTGTAATGTGATTTCTTGAATGATTGTTAGAGCTGCTTCATTCAAATATTGCAAAAACGTAAAATAATTCTCCGCTTATCCCTGGCGGGGTCATAGCAATTTGTGTTACTTTTGCACTGGTGTGGAAGTCTCTCCCTCCCCCCCGCCCCCCACCCCCAACCAATAGTGAAATTTAAGTGTCTTGTTAGAAGGCTGGTTATCTGACCAATTTAGTTTAGAACTATCTACTTGAATGCTTAATTTTGTCTTTGCGATTTATTGATTGATGAACTTGATGCTTTTGGATTGTAAGAACATCTCTTTCTGCTAGTTAACTACCACCTTAAATATATTTTTGTGAGTCAATCTTTGTTTCTTGAGGGAAGAAAAAATATATTATATTAAAACTTGATTGCTCTTAGTAAGGGACAGATATCTTCTACCTTAATCACACTTTCTTCTTTCTTTTTGTAGCATTAAGCTTGGGGAATCCAGTATGATTTTGTAGCATTGTTTTTTCCAATAAAACAGAACAAGAACTTAATTTTTTTTTTGTTGCAATTGGTTTCCAGGTAGCAGAGATGATTGGAAGAAACCATATTGTTAACAACAAACTCAAGTCAATACGTAACCTCACTAATTAAGCTCAGACATCAAAATTATGGCCTATCCTAAAAAAATCGACTTTGGACTCATCAAGTCGATATCGGTATGTTTTGAGGCAGTTATGCGTTCTTATGTGTGCAAATTTATTTATGAACTTTGGTAGTTTTCAATCTTCGGGATGAGTACAATCACTTTTGGGAACTACTTCTTTTCCTTTCTCTCTCTGCTATCCCATGCACCGAATTGTTAGTGTCGAGACAAGTTCGGAATGTTGGCTGAGCTTAGAAAAAGTATAGAGCAAATTAGTTGGTTGTTGAATAATGGAAAAACTGAGATAAAAACGAAAAATTTACGCAATTTCTTTTATAAGAAAGAGATTAAACACAAAGAAAGAGCAGTTTAGCTGGTAACTTGTTAGAGCAGGTAGCACTATGAAAGCGAACGAGCTAACTAATACTCTATATAAATATTTAGAGTTGAGCGAGTTTACGATGAATTATTGATTTAAAGGCTCCTTGTATATCACCTTATAAGCTGATGAATAGTAAATGGATTCAGCAAGAAGTTGGTTGCAAAAGATTCAATTTGGTAGGGTTCAAATGACAAATTACCTGCAGTATTATACCATGTTATCAACTCGCACATGTTGGAAGAAAAATGATTGACCCAAGTCATGTGACATGTCTAGCAGTAAGCACTTTGTAGGTTGTATCTTTCAAGTTTGTGTAATGCTTACTGGAAATATTCCCATTATGTGAAATTTTGAATGCTCAAGGGGTAACAAGTTTTTAACTGGGTTGCAGAAGTAGACACACATTTAAAATGATTGGATGTGTAAGGTGATTCCTGTGGTCCACGGGTGTGTAAAAGGTATTTGGGGGGCAACCTCAGGGGTAATCTATGTATTAAGCCTTTCATTTGGATCTTCTCCTTCCCATCAACCATACATGTTCTCCTTTTTATTTGAAATTTTGTTAATGTAGTCTCTTATATGTGGGCCATGTTTTGGAAGTAACAGGTTCCATAAATATTGTTGTTGGAACTTTTTGCTCATAACTTGTGTTATAATTTTAAATGTGATGAAAAAATGTGTGTAAAATCTCAAAAGGAAGTGTCCAAATTCATTCTTTCCAAAATAATGTTCATTCTCATAATATTTAGTTTATCCTAATTATATCATCCAAATACGGGTCTGATTATTTTCAATTATGACCAATACCTTAATTAACCACTATACTAAGGTTTAAAGCAAAAACCGTTATCAGCTTTATTGTTGGTCAATCCTCATTCATGTTCCTGCATTAGTGCAATTGAATGCCTATACCATTATGGTGAAAACGTTACTTGCTATGAGATATGAGATGGCAGTACATGTTTCTTGGGCTATTAAATTAGCTATCAATATTGCATGAATCAGTCTCTATATATATTCTTAAGTTCTTCTCTTTGTGATACAGAAAAAAGTGAGAACACATCAACATATCTTCTTACTCCTATTTTTCTTTTGCTGGGTTTTATAATATTACTTTAATCTTTGTTAGATTCTGGCTCCTAGTTTTGCACTAGAAGAGCTTGTTGAATCCTGGGGAATACACCCATACCGGGTGAAATATCCTTAAGGACAGTGTCTTAATTGACATGCCTCAAGCTTTCAAGATCTTCTATACAAGAGTTCGTGATCAAGTATTTTTCGACAACGTTCGTGATGGAGTATTTTTCGTAAGATTTCTAACAAAATGTCTATTTGTCTGTGGTGGTGCTTTTATTCAGAAAGGAATAGTAGAGCCTTTGTGTATACTTCTATTTTTTGGTGCATCTGGAATGAAAGAAATCGCAATCGAAGATGTTTTGATGGATTATCAACTCCAAATCATGCCCTCCCGGCTAAGTGTTTGCTTAATCCTTTTCACCTGGCTCAATCAGGTCCTGTGTCTAGTTCTGATCATTTTTTGGAATGTATCTGCTCCCTATTCTTAACGTAGTTTTTGTACATGAGTAGACACACTCTTATACTCGTGTGTTTTGCTGTGCATCTTCGTGATGCCTCTTAATGAAAGTTTGTTGCTTCATCAAGAAAAGAGTTGTTTCTATTAACTAAAATAACTTTAGTCCTTCAAATTCATTTTTTGGGGATTGATTTATAAAATATGGATAGTATATCGAAGGTTTGCTGAGCCATTTGATAGCCTGAGGCTCCCATTTCGTAGAATTGTTCGATCTCATTAGGCTAATCATTACTGAATCTCATTGGTTAAGCAGTAATTAGAGGCTGCTAGGAGCTATGTTGCTCCGACTCTTCAAGAATGTTGCCACACCCGTTTCAGATCCTCCAAAATGCACCACTTCTGAAGAATCAGACATGCATCTGTTGATATCTTTTGAAGAGTCCGAACAATACAAGCTAGAGCCTAGAAGGGCTTAATTACAAGCTAAGAAGGAAGAAGAACAAAGACGGAAGGTAAACATTCCGCTATCTAATATTATTTTTGCACACATCCTATGAAGTTTTAGGATCATTTATATATAAAGTTATGATCTTTGATGTGCGAGATGCATCTGTCGATATCTTTTGAAGAGTCCTAACAATATAGGCTAGAGCCTAGAAGGGCTGAATTACAAGCCAAGAAAGAAGAAGAACAGAGACGGAAGGTAAACATTCCGCTATCTAATTTTATTTCTGCACACATCCTATGAAGTTTTAGGATCGTTATATATAAAGTTATGATCTTTGATGTGCGAGATACAACTAGTACATTGTATAATTTAGAGAAAAGACATCATTTTCCCCCTGAACTTGGCACGAAAACTCACTTTAGCTATTGAACTTAAGTTGTATTTATATACCCCTTAACAACTTCGTCTCAATTATTTTCCCGCCTGAAAAAATAATACCACTCTCACAATATGAGGCGTATTACACTAGCGCCGCGCCACATCATTGCCACGTCGTTTCCATGTCATTGTCATGTCAAAAATTACCAACCCTTCATTTTTTTATTTTTCTTTTATTATTTTTTCTCTTTCTTCTTCTTTCTCCTCATCCTCACCACACTTGTAGCAACCATCACCGCCGCCGCCGCCGCCGCCGCCACCACGACCTCCACCACCACCATAACCAACGCCTCCTTAAATCAACCCAACTGAAAAATCCCATCTTTGTCAAAGATTTTCTTTTATTAATCATCTTTCCACGTTAATTAATTCCTAATCAATTATTAAAATTTCTAAATCACATTTTTTCCAACATTAACTCCCACCCACCAACCTTTCTTCTTCTTCAAACCCCCCCCCCCCCTCGGGCCACACACCAGTCCATTTGAAGGGCAGTTCGTGCAATTTCTTCATTGTTTTTAAACAATGAAGAAAATTACCCAACTAGGCTCCATTTGAAGGAGAGTTCGTGGAATTTCTTCATTGTTTTTAAACAATGAAGAAAATTACCCAACTGGGCTCCATTTGAAGGGCAGTTCGTGCAATTTTGTGCAACTTCATTGCTTCGGTAGTGGGGAAGGTTGGCGGCGGCGGTGGTGGTGATGGTTATGAAGGTGGGTGGAGGTGGCGGATCGTGGGGGGGAGGGGGGGAAGGGGGGGGGGGATTCACGGGCGATTTAAGTGGGGTGGCGGAAGAGGAGCGGGAGGTGGTGGTTACGGTGGTGGCGGTCGTGGGGGGGGGGGGGGGGGGAGGGAGGGGTTGGATTCGGTTGGGCCTAATGATTTCGGTGAGGTGGGGGAAGAGGAGCGGATGGGGGTGGGGGAGTGCATTTTTATTTTATTTTTTAATTATATATTATTTTTATTTTATTTTTTAATTTTATATATATATATATATATATATATATATATATATCGCGGGTCCACCTTTTTGTGTTCTTCACTCTCTTAATTTTTTTTTTGTCACATCGGCATATGGGGTTGTATTTAATTGAGACGTAAGTTGTTAAGGGGGTACATAAATACAACTTAAGTTTAGTTCTTTAAAGTGAGTTTTCGTGCCAAATTCAGGGGTGAAATGATGTCTTTTCTCTATAATACATATAATACATGAGGTGAAAGGAATGTTGAAGGAGGAGAGGAAGAGTGTTGTTGTAGGTGTAATTATCGTGTCTTGTTTGTTGATTAAATGTTCTTCTTTGGTGTTACCATCACTAATATTTTCTAACACTTAAGGAACTATCAAGGAGCTCGAGGCACCTAAAGAACCTCAGGAAACATGCTCATGGTAATAGCAACTAGTCAATATGAACTTGCGTTGCCCGTCATTCCCGGTTAATAATCACAAAAAATTGTTAGATAATGTTATTTGTAATTACATTAGATTGTTTTGTGAGGTACAACAATGTTGTAAGAACGTTTCTACTCAAAACTTATAGAGAATGATGTTAGACATGTCGTTGCAAAGATAGTCCAATATTTGGGATTGACTGTCCAATGCCCATATTATTACTGCAAATATAGAAGTATTGAAAATTGTTACTAAAAAGCATCTTTGGAAACAGTTTATCTAAGGAAAATAAATCCTTAAAAGAGAGGAAATTGACTTCCTTTGTAAAATTAAGGAAAACAAGTTTCGCAATTGGCATTCACTCCTCTCCGTTCTCCAACATACCTTATTCTTGTCTCACCCCGATAGCCCCCACACCCCTATCTCCACTCCCACTTTATAGTATTTGCTTAAATTATATATAAATATTATTTAAGAATATTTTCTGCTTACTTACTAAATACTATTAGAAAGCAAGTAAATAAATCATTTATATAATTTTCATTTGTTCATGTCCTCATTAGCGCCCATAATAACTAAGAATATTTGATTCTCCCTTAGATTAGAAGATTGAATATTATTTAACTACATAATTCAATCATGTATTTGTACTTTTACTTATATATATATATATATATATATATATATATATATATATATATATGTTATATTAAAAAAAAAAAATTGGTTAATTTAACAAAAAAAATACGTCCTATGTGTTGTTGCAACTTGGAAAGTCTGTTGATTATACATTATAATTACACGTGAAAAATAATAGTAGAATATAACTCCTGAAACACGTTACTTAGAAGCAAAGTTGGGTAATGTTCGTTATTATCTGTTCGTTATTATCCTTAGTGGGTCCTGTTACAACTACGGATTCTTAAGATGCTCTTTTAAGTCCTATCTATGTGGGCCTAATACCAATCACCTACAAGAAATATCTATATTAGATGTGGATGAATAACTTTAAAAAAAAGAGATAAAATTATTGATCAATAATACTTAGTGTGACAATTTTTTAATATTGTCGATGCATATAAATTCAAATTGTTTAAAGTAAACATCTCTCCTTTATAAGTCTTAGCAAAGAGTTGTTGGACATGTAGGTTACCCAACTTTTTAAGATGCTAAAAAATACAAGAGATTTTTCTGTAATGCCAGTACGAATTTATATAAACTGACTCTAACTTATAGAATGTTTGGCCAAGCTTATATTTCCCCCAAAAGTACTTATTTTTTCAATAAGTGCTTATTTGAAAAAAAGTGAGGTGTTTGGCCAAGCTTTTTGAAGAAAATAAGTGCTTTTGGGGAGTAGCAGAAGGAGTTTTTGAGAAGCTAAAAAAAAGCTTTTACCAAAAGATTTTTTTGAAAAATACTTTTGAGAAAAATACAAATAGAAGACTTTTTAAAGCAATTGGTCAAACACTAATGATCGCTCAAAAGTGCTTTTTTAATTAATTATTTACAAACACAACCTTTTCGCTAAAAGTGTTTTTTTGAAAAATCTTTTAAAAAAAGATCTTTTTAAAATAGTTGATTTTAAAGTTTCTCAAAATGTTTATAAACATTTGTTTTTTATTTGAGATTGAGATATAGTTGTTATTGTAATTTTTCTTCTAAGTTTTTTAGGAAAAAACAAATGTTTGGTAAGAGCCAAATGTTGTAGGATTTTGCTTAGATAAGTCTTGAAGAATGATGCTTAGAATTAGAATATAATGAAAGAAAGCACTTAATTTTATTGAACAACGAACTTATTTTTAGTTTGAAATTAGAGATTGACTCTTTAAATTTTAAGAAAACACGAAAAAAGTATTTTAAGTCAAGATTTTTCATGTTTTAAAAAGTCATAGCCATAAAATGAATTGTTTAATCCTTCAAATAGCAATGATGATGAAATGAAAAGGAGGGGCATATGTCATCTATAATATATTATTCCCGCAAGTTTATTTTATTTAAAGAATAATGAATCTACATCGTTGAATTTCTCAAACAAAAATTGAGTGTAATCTTGATTAGCTTCTAAGTTTTACCAAATTGAGATAAGAATAAGATGCAAGTAGAATCGAACTAAATCTAGATTAAATTTGGATATCGAGATCTCCAATATCGGACATCTTTTTATTAGGAGTATATATTCCATTTAAAACAAAACACGATTGTTCACTATTTCCCATTAGGCATATTTTATATATTTCGTGCATCTATCATGTACAGAACTTTTTAGCATTTTTATGATATCAAGTTATATTAATTTTCAACAAAATATAACCTTATAGATCAAGCCTGATATGTAGTAAAAAATAAAGTGAGATTTTTTATAATGTACTCAATTACATTTGATTATTACTCTTTCCATTTCACTTTATGTGGTACTTTTTGCTTTTTAAGAGTCAATTTGACTAATTTTCGAAGCTAAATTAATTAGATCAACTCAATTTTTTATTTTAGAATAATAATTTAGATATAGATGTTGGTAAGAATTTATAGACTGACTAATTTGAATTCAAATCTTGTAGAGTACTTTCACACAGAATTTCTCCATTCTCGAGACTTAAACCCTAGAGATTTGATCATTCATTCCACCACGATTGGGTACTCCCTCCCTTCAAGTGAGTCAATTTGACTTTATCCTTGAAGTAGAATTGAATTAGATTAGCTTAATATTTTAAAATTAAACTTTAGATATTCAAAAATCACATGAAAAGCAATCTCATGTCAATATGATTTAAAAAAAGTTATAAAACATTGATCAAGGTTTATATAATTTGAATCTTTAAAAACGAAAGATTTTACATAAATTGGAACAAAAAAAGTAGTGAATTAAGTTTTAAGTCAATCTCACTTTACCCCCTAATATTTAAGGGTTGGAAATAATACCCCCTCCATTTATTGAATGGAAACGATAACCCCCTTATGCTATTTCATAGTGAACATTAGGGATTCTCGCATGTTCTATCTCATGGATAGGGGTGGCAAACGGGTGGGTCGAGTCGGATATGGGTCGGGTCGAAAATGGGTTGACAAAAAACGGATCAGTTACCCGACCCGCCCATATTTAACACGGTTAAAAAATGGGTTACCCGTCGGATAATATGGATATCCATAATATCCATATTATCCAAAGCTACTTCAAAGATGTTGGCTTCATGTAGCCAATATGGAGAAGATTAATTTACCATTTTGTCCACAAATCCAATCCCTAGTACATAGTTGCACCTCAACATTTGTGGGAAGAATATAACTTCGAACCTTTTGAATGACACGACCTCAAAGAAAATCTTTTTTGGAAAATATCCACCCAACCCCACCCCCCACCACCCACTCCCCAACCAAATCCCAGCCCCACCTAACGATCACCCTCGAACGCACTTCATCTTCACCTACCCACCCCAACTCCATCCTATCCCACACCACCGCTCCACCCAACCCTCACCCCCCCCTCCAAAGCGTCTATTTCATATATGACTACTTTGTACTTTGAAGACAACCCCAAAAAGTGACTATGTTTGTAAACTAGCCATTTTTTAAAAGTGACAAAAAATGGCTATTTTTGTAAATTGACCGTTTTTATAAAGTGACATAAAAATGGTTATTTTTGCAAAAATTTATTTCTTGGAAAACCACCGAAAATGCAAATTTGCAAAAATAAGCAACTTTTTTGTCATTTTTCAAAAAATGGCCACTTTACAAAAGTAGCCATTTTTGTGTCACTTTAAAAAAATGGCTACTTTACAAAATTGACCACTATCTTGGAAATGACACATTTCAAAAATGGTTATTTTAATACTTTCACAAAGAAGCTATTTTAAAAAATGGCTACTTTTGCAAAGCGCTTAGTTTTTAAAGTAACTACTTTCACAAAATGACTATTCATGAAAATTGACTACTTTCAAAAAGTGACTATTTTTAAAAAGTATCTACTTTCACAAAGTGGCTATTTTCTAAAAGTGACTACTTTTACAAAGTGACTATTTTCTTAAGTGAATACTTTTGCAAAACGACTATTTTTGAAAAGTAGCTACTTTTCGCAAGTAATATTTTGAAAAAGCGGCTACTTTTGTAATGTGATTACTTTTGCAAAGTTGCTTTGTTTTTGAAAGTTACTACTTTCACAAAATGTCTAGTTTTGCAAAGTTGAGAGATAGGGGTGGTGGTAGGGAGGTGAGAGGTAAGGGTGGGGTAGGTGGTGATAGGGGTAGGGGTGGGCCGGGTGGTTATAGGGGTGGGGAGGGTAGGTAGTGGGGGGTGGTGGGGGTGGGCGTGGGAGGGGTGGTTAAGGAATTTGTTTTCTAGAGAAAATATTTTCCAAAACATTTTGACCAACCAAACACGTGGGAAAATTGGAAACATTTTCTTCATACCAAACACACACTCTATATGTTGTGGGTTTTATCCATTTTACCCACTAATTTACCCATATTTTAAGTGGATAATATGGGTTGACTCATATTGGACCCATATTAAATGGATAGGTATCCAACCCATTTAAAATGGGTTGGATCGGGCGGATAACCATATTTTTAACCCATTTTGCCAC
This sequence comes from Lycium ferocissimum, assembly GCF_029784015.1. NCBI lineage: Eukaryota > Viridiplantae > Streptophyta > Magnoliopsida > Solanales > Solanaceae > Lycium > Lycium ferocissimum. Next base: position 23,540,700 of record NC_081349.1, read on the forward strand.
CTCTAGTCATGGATATAGTATATTCTTTTCACTTTTTTATTCGCTCTTATTGCATTCTGTAAAGTGATTTTACAAGTGAGTAATTTTCCAATTCTATGATCCATTGTTTTCCTTTTCATGGATTGCCATCGATGAATCTATAATCCTTCAATCAATAAAAAGAAATTTATACACCTCAGAGCCTCAATTTTTCTATCCATGTCCTCTCAATCTTGGATTATTGGGCTCCTCTTTATTTGCTTCAAATGGATGCAAATTCGTTAAAAAGATTTCATCTGAAGATTTCTTATATCCCTCGGGCTTAACATGTCATTTTATTAAAAGATGAAGTATAATATGTTTATCCAAAACAATATTTTAGTTTTGTCTTTCTTACTTTCTGCAAGAAATTGAAAGGTTTTTCTTATTATATTGAGTTTCATTGCTAGAATTTCCACAGTAGAGAAAAAATTCTAGAGTATGCAGAATTAGTCAATCTTACGTAAGAATTTTAGAAATTCTTGTGAAATGTATATTAGATGAAGGAATTTTTGCCCTATAAAGTAATAATTTTTTTTATGTGTGTTCTTTGTATTCTAAAATTATTATACTAGTGCAATTGTTGAATTTAAATTTTAGGAACAAAAAGAAAACAAATTATTATTCAAAAAAAAAATCTCACCGGAAACCATTGCATACTGGGATTATCGTTCTCATTTAATATGTGAAAGGGGTATCGTTTCCCTACCCATAAATGTTAAAGGGGGTAAAATGGGATTTACTCTTAAGTTTTTTAATACTATCTACTAACTTAACAAGCTTTTTAGGTACACATACACAGGGGGTGTTCACGGTTTGGTTAAAAACCGATCCGAACCGAAAACCAAAACCAAAACCAAAACCAAACCGATATTTACTTGGGTTGGGTTTGGTTTGGTTTTAAATTTTTAAAAACCGATAATATTTGGTTTGGTTTGGTTTGGTTTTACTAAAAGCAAACCGAAGAAAAAACCGAACCGAACCGACAAATTTTATACATAATTTTTATAATTATATATACAATATATTGGTTTTTGTAAATAAGTTTTAATAATTTATATACTTTTTAAGCAAAAGTTTATTTATCTCTAATAGGCTAATGAACTTTATACTGTAAGCCGATTCTAAAAAAAGAAATCCATGAATTCAAACTCATTTATTCAAAGAAACAACTATACGAGATTTGTCTAGATTTATTTTTGTATTTTTTATAAATTTTATTCACTTAATTAAAATCATAAATCTTAAGACATTTTCTCCATAATGCAAGAAACTATAGCTACCAGAATAAAAGGGTAATAACGGATTATAAGTTGAAAAATGGTAGAAAATTCTCTCATAATTGTAGGAAAAAAACATGAAAAAATAGAAATACCATTAAAACTGAAACCCGACTCAAACCGACTATATCTAAGCCGATGAATATGTAATATATTTGGCTTGATTTGGTTTTAATAATTTTAAAATTAACTAAATTGGTTTGATTTTCGCTTTAACCTAAAACCGATTGAAACCGACCCATGAACACCCCAACATACACTCCCAAGTCTCAACTTGCAAGTTGTCTCTGTGCTATTTTAGAGAGCGGGCCCCTTACGGCATCTCCAACCCGTTGCACCATTTTTTGCACCAAAATGGTGCAAATTAACTCCAACCCATTGCACCATTTTTTGCACCAAAAAAGAATATTCCTTTTATATTCTTCTCTCTCTTTTATATTATATTATTTTCTTTTACTTAAATTTTATTTTTAATTTCATAAAAAATCCTTTTTTTTCTTTTTTACATATCCATCCCATGTAATTCATAATCCTTTGTTATATAATCATTTAATATAAAATTATTTTATACCATAAAATTTTAAATAATATAAATTGTAAGCAAATATTATACGTGATACATATTAATGGATAATTTAAATAAAAGTGAAATCATTGATAAAATATAATTAAATAAATACTATTACATTAAGGTAGAATTTATTTTAATTTCTACATAAATATTCAACTTCCATGATTAGTACGTTGCTCCCATAAATGCTCTACTAATGCATTACGAAGTGCAAAATGAGCATCTTTGTTCTTAATTTTTTTTTTGTGTCGAGCTAAAAATTGTTCAAATCGATAATTTTCATCTACTACCATTTCTACTGTTGGAGTTGGATACTACCATTTCTACTGTTGGAGTTGGATCTTCCCAAGCATCTTGAATTGATGCATTAAGATCACGCTCATCCTCGATTATCATGTTGTGCAGTATAATACATGATGTTAATATATCATGTAGCACTTCTTTTCTCCAAAAACGCGACGGCCCTGCAATAATTGCAAAACGAGATTGCAAATCTCTGAATGCACGTTCAACATCTTTTCGACATGATTCTTGTTTCATCGTGAAATATTTCTTCTTTTATATTTGCACTTTTCATTTTTGTGATGGTTATATTTTTTAATACAATTATAAATTATAATAAAATTAACTTACAATTTTATATAAAATAATATATACGAAAATTAATTTATAAAACTTACACTCCAAAATTAAGATGTAAAATTAATATTATAAGATATTACATAAAAAATAATTAGATATATTAGGAATCTAAAATTATAAATTTAAATTTATAATATGTTAAATTAAAAGTGTTATATAATAAAAAAATAAAAAAATATTAATGAATAGTAATGGTGTAGATGAATAGGTATATTAGGAATCTAAATGTAAAAATTAAAATTTATAATATGTTAAATTAAAAGTGTTATATAATTAAAAAAAAAAATATTATTAATGAATAGTAATGGTGCAATGAATAGTGTTGCACCAAATTTGGTGCAAAACTATTCATGCACTAAAATGGTGTAAAAAATAATGCAAGGTTGAAACTCTAAAACATCAGTTTTTGCATCAAAATAAGTTTGGTGTAAAAAATGGTGCAAGGTTGGAGATGGCCTTAGGGTGGGGGTCAATGAGTGTAAAACAGTAGGAGTGGGGTCCACAAAACATACGTGCAACATGTTTTGGTCTAGATTTTATTGGGGCAGACGGGCACGGCAGTAGTAGAAATAATATAAAATCTTTTCTTTTTTCTTTACATATATAATATATAAAATCTCTTTAAAATATTAAGGAAAATTTAAAACTAATAAAATTTTAGCAAATCAGCTTATAGAACTATGAGCTCGTTTGGATTGGCTTATAAGTTGGTCAAACTAATTTATAAGTCACTTTTAAATTATTTAAGTGTTTAATAAAAATAGAAAACATCTTAAATTAAATTAGAAAGTGCTTAAAATAAGTCAAAATCAAAAAGTTATTCAACTCCAACTTATATTTTTTGGCTTAAAAGCTATTTTGGTTTGATTAACAACTTTACCCTTTTATTCCTTATATTTTCTGTTAATTCCAATACTATCGTTACTTCTAAAAATCATTTAAGCACTTTTATCCAAACACGTAACTGCTTATTTATAAAATAACTTTCAGCACTTAAAAATACTTTAAGCACTTAAAAGTACTTTAAGCACTTATACTTAAAAGCCATTTTTTCCAGCTAATCCAAACAAGCTCTATAACGAAAAATAATTTTCCAGTCTCTTTCCTATATGGACCCTCCACAATTTTTCGGCAGACCCGTCACGGCAGCTACGGCGGCTGTTATACATTTACATAGAAATACTTTTATATTTTTTTTTTTCTTATTCACCAAATATAAAAAGTAAGTACCTTTTTCTTCCTAATAATATAAAAAGTAAGTTCCTTTTTCTTCCTAATTTATATGCATTTTGACTGAGCTCAAAATTTAAGGAAAAAAAGATAAATTATTGAAATTTGAAATCTAAAGTGGGTATATATCATTTTATTAACATTAAAATAAAAAATTAAAAAAATCAATTATTTCTAAAAACTATAAAATATATCATTCTTTAAGATGAGTTTTTTTTAAAAAAAAAAATATCAAAGACCAAATAAATTAAAACATTAATTATTTTTCCAAATTTTCCTTCACACCAAACACACCCTTAAACTAATACTTCCTATGTCTCAATTTATATGATACAGTTCGGGTTTTGAGAATCAAACAAGAAAATATTTGACGCGATTTATTCGTATGCCCTTTAAATATTTTAAATTATTAATTATTGCGACTTATAATACTTTTTATGTAATTTATAAATTTGTAAATTATTTTTCAAAAAACATAAAGAATGTATGTTGTATGTCCGAATTCATCGTCAAAATAAAGAATTTTGACTCTCTAGAGTCGAACCTTTCTGTATTGAGCATGTATTCGGACATGAATTTTTGATGTTTCTTAAAATAAATTTTAAATATTTAAAAGCTATGTGAAAAAAATGCTATAAGTCACAGTAACTGATAACTCATAGTCCTTTCGCTCAATTTATTTGACAATATTAGCTTTTCGAGAGTCAAACGAGTTATTTTTTGACGTAAATTTTTCATATGTCTTTTAAATATTTTAAATTATTAATTATGATGACTTATAATATTTTTTACGTAATTTCTAAATATGTAAATTTTATTTTATAAAATTTAAAGATGTTATATTTAACCACACGATCAAAATTAAAAATTTGACTCTAAAAAATGAAAAGTGTCAAATAAATTGGGACCGATGAAGTAGTAGTAATAAAACAGCTTGAGAACTATAAAGGGAAAAGCAGTCAAGCAGTCTTCAGTCTGCACTGGCAAAACTATCTTTTATTTCCACCGTGCCACCACCTTCGTGATCTGTCAATTACACTGACTCAGCAAATTCCTCACCGTGATTCTTACTTTATAAAAATTATTAACGTATTATATTATTGAAAAAGAATACAACAGCATATTTATAAAGATGACTATTGTTATAAATAAAAAATTATTACAGAAAAATAAAATATAACAAAAAAATTGACTCGAATTTTTTTGACTATTATAGTAAGGTGGTGTTACGTAAAAATGTTGTTACGGACAGATTGTACACACATACATGTTTCTTTCTAGCTTTTATTGCGGCAGTAATAAAAATTAATAGTTTCTCTATTTCAATTTATATGAACCTATTTCTTGTTAATTTATATATATAAAAAATAATTTCTTTCTATATTTGGAAACAATTTACGCTTATATAATGATTTATAACTACTCAAAATATATACAACTCGTTTAATGACAACTTAAAAGTCTTTCCTTTTTTTTTTTAAACACCGTACCAATCAAAGCGGTTCACATAAATTGACAAAGCGAATAGTACAAAATCTTTTTTCATTTTTTTCGCATTTTAAATAAATCTCTTATAAATGTTGAGAAAATTTCTCTAGCAAAACAATCTTTATTTCTCTCTCTCTCTCTCTCTTTGTTTCCCATTCTCTTTCCTATAAATGGACCCTCCACCTTTCACGGCGGCTTCAGCCGCCACCATCCCACCGCCGGCTACCGTCTGTTACACCGACTCAACAAACTCCTCACCTCGCTCCTTCGACGAGCCGCCGCCACGTGACGGCGGCTCCACCGGCGGCAAGCTTCGGCTAATGATTAGCTACGGCGGCCACATAATCCCTCGTCCGCACGACAAAACTCTGTGTTACGTTGGTGGCGAAACCCGCATTTTCGCCACTAATCGTAACACTTCCCTAGCGGAGCTCTCTAATCGTCTCTCTAAAACCTTCCTTAATGGGAAACCCTTTTGTTTAAAATATCAGTTACAAAATGAAGACTTAGATTCACTTATCTCTGTTACTTCTGATGAAGATTTAGAAAACATGATCGATGAATATGATCGTATAATGAATAGTTCATCTAGTAAAATATCAAGGCTTCGTTTGTTTTTATTTCCTAGTAAAATCGATAATAATAATAATAATGATTCTAGTACAATTGGTTTGATTAGAGATGGTTCTACAATATCTGAAGATTGGTTTGTTAATGTATTAAATGGAGCGAATTCGAATGCTTCTACTAAAGTGTTTTCTGAATCGAGTTCAGTGAATTGCCTATTGGGTTTAGATGATAATGTTGAAGAAAAATTAGAGGTGAAAAAGAATACTCAAGATGTTCAATCTGTACCTGATTCTCCTATGGTTGAAACTACATCGTCATTCGGGTCGGGTTCTTCTATGCCGAATTTGCCCCGAATTAGGGTTCAGGTTGAGGAGAATAATCAAAAGGGCAGTGTTGGGGGATTTGTGGGTTTATCTTCGCCGCCGGCTCCGGTAGTTGTAGCTCCAGTGAGTGTTGCTTCCGGCGTGCCGGTAGTTGAGCAGCAGCAGCAGCCTCAGCAAGTGCAACCGAATTCACCTAATTCAGTTTCAAGGTAAAATTCTCTATAAGATCTTTTACTTTTTGAAAGAAATAAAATACTAGTAGCACTATTTGTTTTGTGGCGGATGGATGTGATCCCTCCTTGGGTTTTACTCTTGGGAATGGAGAAAACTCTGGCGGGGAATGCTTCCCCCTTAAATTGGTCAGGCCAAGGGTTACGGATACCAGATGGTTATAATAACGTTAGCATTGGGTTCCGGATACCAATAACGCTGTGTAATAACCATCTGGTATCTGAGAAATGGTCTACTCCCTCAGTTTGTACTTTTCGTTTCCCGAGAGTCAACTTGACTAATGGTTGAAGCTAAGTTGGATTCTCATGTCAATATAATGAAAAAAATACATTATAATATGTTGGTCAAAGTTGACATAGTTTGGATTTCGAAAAAAGGGAAACTGCCAGATAAATTGAGACAGAGGGAGTATTTACTTGATGCAAGTCTTTGTTTTTTCACTTCTAATTAAGGCTAAAGAATGGTTTAAGGAAAATTGTCTGATTTTAGATCTTGAATTCAATTTGGTGCAGTGAGGGTAGTGGTAGGCAAAGGCATTACTTTTATCAAGAACCAGTTGTTCACTTCCAGTCAGGGAGCGGTAGGATTTCGGGTAATTCAGTTGATCCGAATACGAGCGATTCGATTTCAAGGGCTCAGGTGAAACAAGTTCAGGATGGTGGCGGATATGCATTGCCGGTACAATATGATCAGCACCCGCAAATGCTTCAACCCCAACAATATGTTCATGCTGGACAACAGTACATACAACATACACCTTCTGGGCCTGTGCCGATGGCGTCTTATTATCCTATATACCCTTCACAGCACCAAACTCATATGCAACACCAGAATCTTGAACACCAGTATCCTGTTTACTTTATTCCTGCTAGACCTGGCCAAAGTTACGGTTTACCATTGCATCAAACAAGTTATAGTGAGCCCTCTCAAACAGTCCCTCCTACTCGTCCCCAAACACCTCCTACTATGGTTAATCCTGTAGCAGCAGCTCCACAATTGGTTCAGATCCCGGGCTCACATCAGATCAATCCGGGCCCGCATCAGCCACAATATGTGAACTACTCTCAGATGCATCATCCTTCTCAGTCACTTCCTCCTACTTCAGCCGCTACTACGAACTATGCATATGATTTTGCTGATCCAACACATACTAAGATGTACTACTCTCAGCCTCTCGCTCCCCAATTGGCTGCTCAATATCAAACAATGACATCCCCCCCTGCAGTTAGCTTCACAGAAACTTCTGCTCAGCACCCCGTGGAAAATTCGAAGCAGCACATTAGAACTTCGCAGGCGTGAAACTGTGAGTTGATCGTAAAGAAGCAATTTTGAAATGTTGGTTGGTTCGGTTTGTCTTGAATTTTCAGTTAAATGTTTGAATTGTTATTGTTATTGGTTTGTTGAATGTACAAGTTATAGGTAATAAGAAAGTTTGGGTCTTTCTTTGCTTTTCTTCTGTAAGTAATGCTGTTATTACCCATGAAAGCATAATGGTGCAAGATCTTACTGTAAAATTTCAAATTTATATGGTACATCCTCAGTTCTATATATGGTTGTCGGACAAGTATAAAGTAGTGATTTGAGGGATTTCTTGAGATATTCCAAGCCCTGCATATATTTGTTAACTTCGCTGGATCTTGTTGTTTCTTTGTTCATGGACGACGAACTTGTTCTACAATATAGAGTCGAACTTCTCTATAACGGCGTCATTTGTCTGAATATTTTTTTGGATATTATAGTGAAATGTACTTATAGAGAACATATATATAGCGTAACATGACGGGAAAATTCATTTCCAAAAAGAACTTGGTCTTTATAGTGAAATGTTGTTATAGAAGATGGTTCTTACAGAGAGGTTTGATTGTATTAGCTCGAGATTTGTGATTTCTGCAGCATCATTTCCACCCTATTGCTGTTCACAAAGTTGGAATTTGAATCTGGGGCTGCTAAAAGTCCTCTGTTTTTTTTTTTTTTTTTTTAACCCGCAAAGGTGGCTCAGTTGGTTGAGCATGGGGCTTTCATAATGGAGGTCTCGGGTTGAAACCCCCGCCTACAACGGCAGGGGATTTGCCTTCCAGGTGGAGCCGTCGCACGGGGCTTGCATAGTGCGGGTTATCTCTCCTGTGTAGTTTGCGAGCTATTGCACAGGAGCTGGGTTTACTCTGTGCGCACCCCAAGGGTAGCGGCTGCGGGTTCCCATGTCATTAAAAAAAAAAAAAAAAAAGTCCTCTGTTTTTTGGCGACTTGGTTCATCGGTCTGGTTTCGTAAAAATTATGTACACTGATTTTCCTGTTATGGCAGTGAGAACCAAATTAGCTTCATAATTCTGTTTAATGACAGGTTTAAGGCGTTAGTTCTGGTGAATAGTGCTTATGCAAATAGTGTTTTTGAATAAATCAATGCCTTGTTTCTTTGGGATTGAGATGTGACACAGGGAAAATTGTCCTTAACTAATCTTACGGGATATTTTTTTTCTCCGAGCAGCACAGGTACTGGGTAACTCTTTTCTATGAGGCTTTGATAGATGGGAAGAAAACACACTCCCTTTTGTCCCATTTTAAGTGTCTTAGTTTGACTAGGCACAAAGTTTAAGAAATAAAGAGAAACTTTTGAATCTTGTGGTCCTTAATTGAAATGTGTATAATGAACTAAAATGTCCTTTGAATTTTGTGGTTATAAACGTGTCATGTAGGATGTTTGAATTGTCAACTTACTAAATAAAATACTCTTTTTGGGACAAACCAAAAAAAGAAAAAGAAAAAGTAAGACATAAATTAGGATGGAGGAGTATTATTTTTTGCATCTCCTGAGATTTGAATTTGATACCTTATAGTTTTCAGTCCTCTTCATTAACCACTAGGCCACAACCCTATAGTATATTTTGATTTTATTTAACATTAGATTAGTATATTACATTTCCGGTGGTAAGAGCGTAACAAGTGATGTGTGAAGATAGGTGCAAGTCACGAATATGAATCTTGATGCAGAGAAAAGTCTTAATATTTAAATAGAGAAGGGCAAAAGGGGTCGGGTCAATACCGACCGGACTAACCACTGGACTTCAGAAATTTCTCCGTTATCATAAAATATTGCATTTCCAGAAAACTGATTAGATTAATGTACTAGTTCCTCATATGTAGCCAAACAACATGCTCCAAAAAGAAACATAAAATATTTGTTTACTGATTCTCATGCCACTTTTCATGTGCTGTTGGATTCTATTAACCCTGTGTTTTTTCTCTAAGCAGTGTTTTTTTAATCTTCATTATATGGTTAATTACGAGTATAGTATACTTAAAAGGTACGAGGTTTATGACAAGTTGTTTATTAGTACCACATCAGCTTATGCAAGATTCGGATGTCTTTTCCAATGTTGTTTGAAAAAGTTGTCAATTATTTTTGCTGCAGCAGTTGAAGTTTTAGGCAGAGTGGTTTTCTTGCTAAGTCCTCGCCATGTCATAGCCAGCACATGTTTATGTCTCATTTTGAACTGCAATTAAGAGAAATTTGACCTTCTCAGGAATCTTCATTTATGGTTCTTCTATGTGTTCTCAACTACAACCTGAAGGGAAATATTTATACCAAATTAATCAGGGAAGTACTGTTTGGGTAGAATGGCGTGGGCAGAAAATGGGCAGAGAATGAGAAAACTCCTAAATGCCCTTAACGTCCAAAAGATGGTTAATTAGCCGTCCTTAACCATACTCTTAGGGGTCGTTTGGCTGGAAACAAGTTATCCCAGGACTGAGATTAGTTATCCCAGGATTAGTTATTCCACCCTCCCACAGGGATAAAATAACACTACAATCCCGGGATAACTAATCCTGGAATTAGTTATACCACCATTTTATCCCAACCAAATGTGAGATAAATTCATCTCAAATATAATCCCGGGATTATTTATCCTTATCACTTGTACCAAACAAGCCCTTAACCATACACGGCCTTAACAGTCAAAAAAGTTACACGACAGTCAAGAAGAATACTGCTTAGCACGCTTAAGATAATATTTGAACTAGTCGAGGTCAACTTTCTCTTTTTCTATATCATCCGTATTGGGATTCCATACGTATCCCTGCTAAGTATACGTATAAACTAAGTATAAAATTTCCCTCCATTTTCCTTTTGCATTTGACCCTTCATATAAAAACCTAGATATCTTCCTCACCTGATCACACAAACTCTGCTGCCATAACCTCTATCGTGTTAAACATTCTTACTTAAAAATGAACTCCAATTAAGATAACCAATGTGATCCTATTAGGTTTACGTTATATGAGCGTCTAGCGTTGACATCGGAAGACATCTTGATGAACGAAGATAATGAGATTAATACCAATTTAGTTGGCAGTCACAATGCAGGGGAAGATACAGGCATTGCTGGATAAGATGAACACAATTCTGCTTTTAGTGGAGGATGCGGAGAGGGTGAAGAAATGGAGCGAGTGTATTCTAATGAGGAAATATTATTAGGACCAAAAAGTGGTCAGATATTCAAATTGTTGAATCATTGTTTGATTTTTATAAAAACATGCGAAAATGAGAGGGTTTTGTGTGGGGAAAAGAACAATTAATGCTTTATACGCTTAGTTTGCTTTTCACAAGTCTAGGAAACAACTAAGAAAAAATACACCAAGAGGGTTGGATGTCAGGCTAGAGTTAATGCCGTTAAGCAAACATATGGTTCATGGATGGTGACTAAGGTATGTCGAGACAATAATCATCAATTGAATGCTAGCCTGTTACTGTATATGGCTAGACACAGATTTATTAGTAAATATGTGAAGAGGACTCTTAAGGCTAATGACAGAGCTGGCTTAAGAACTTGCAAGAGCGTGAGACTTTTGGAGGTTCAATCTGGTGGGCCGGAAAGTATGGGTTGTACCCCCAAAGGACTGTAGAAATTATATGAACAGGCGGGAGGTTGGAATTGCCAGGAGGTGATGCAAATGCTTTATGCAAGTTCTTTTGTGATGTGCAGATAAAGGATAATGAATTTCTCTACTCTATGGAAATGGATGGTATTGGTAGGATTAAGAGCGTCGTATGGGTTCACTCCTATTGTAAGGATGCGTATGAGGAGTTCATGACCTTATCTGCTTCGAGACAACCTACCTTGTGAATAGGTATAACATGTCATTTGCTTTTTTTGTTGGTATTAATCATCATGACCAGTCTAAACTTTTGGGATGTGCTCTTCTTACCAGTGAGGACGCAAAGAATTACAAGTTAATTTTCAAAACATGGCTAAAAGCCATGAAAAAAGTTGCACCAAAGGATATCTTGACTGATCAACGTGAAAGCATTAGGAAGGCGTTAGTGAAGTTTTTGAAAATACAATTCACAGATATTGTATTTGGCACATATTCACTAAGCTGCCAAATCGTCTAAATGTGACAGGTGGTCAATATAAAGCAACAAAGTATGAATTGAAGAGCATTGTCCTTGATAGCATTACCAGTGAAGAGTTCGAGCAAAGATGGGGTGATTTTATTGTGAAATATGAACTAGACGAAAGTGAGTGGTTCAGTAAGTTGTACTCAGAAAGGCAAAAATGGGTGCCAGTATACCTTAACGACCACTTTTGGGCTGGGATGTTACCAACGCAGAGAAGTGAGGGAATGCATGCCTACTTTGATGGATTTATCAGCCATAGAAGCACGCTGAAACAGTTTGTTCAGCAGTATGAGTTAGCATTGAGAAATAGGAACGAGAAAGAGTTGAATTCTGAGCATAAATCTCGTTACACTAAAACAAGTTGCGAGTCTATGTTCTCATGGGAGGTGCAGCTCCGAGATGCTTATAGCCGCCGAATTTTTCAATTTTTTCAGTGTTAGTTAAAGAGGTTGTATCACTGTGAATTAAGCCTAGTTGAGGATGAGCAGGCCGTGGAAGGAGTGGAGAAGTACGACATAACAGATTCCTCAACTAGAAATGATTTTTACGGAAATCAATTTGTCTACAGGGTAAAACATACTATATGGGGGAACATTTTGACTGCAATTGCAAATCATTTGAATCGAGAGGGATGGTTTACTGCAATATACTTAAGGTGATTGCAGATAAGAAGATTGAATACTTGCACGAGAGGTATATTTTGACAAGGTGGAGAAAAGATGTTGTTCGACACCACCTGAAAAATTTCTTTCTTGGAGGTTACCCTCATATGACAGAGGATTCTTTGGAAGTATAGGGAGTTAATGAAGTATTTTGACGAGCCATGTAATATTGCAACAGTGACATAATGGGACAATTTCTAAGGTCAAAATTACTAGACTTGCTTGATGACCTTACAAATTTTGATCATAGCATGATACAAGACCTTACGGAAAACACGGTGACCATCTTAGTAAATAGTGGAAATGATCATATACCAAATGTAGTAGGAAATAGTGGAAATGATCACATACCAAATTTAGTAGACCTTGTATTACATTGTTCACATGAAGGCCAAAAGAAGTATGATATAAACCACCACTTGAAATGTTATTTAATTAGATCCTTAGGAGGGAGGGGTACACGAAATAATGGTAGTAGGGGTGGATGTGGCAGGGCTGGAGGAAGAGGAATATCACAAGCGGGAGGAAGAGGTGTATCACAAGATGGAGGAAAAGGAATATCTCAAAATGGAGGAAGAGGCAAAGGCATAAGTAGTGCAAATCAACGGCGTGCCGATTCGACAAGAGCAAGAAATGAGGTATTGTTTTGCATTGTCACTTTATTTTAATTAACGTCATTAGAATTACTTGTCTTAACTTTGAATTTGTTCTAACCCCTGCTACTACAAAATGATGATGGAGCATCATAAGATGGAGGAAGAGGAATAGGCAGGGGTACTGCAAATTGACGGCGTGTCGGTTCGACAAGAGCAAGAAATGAGGTAGTGTTTTGCATTGTCAGTTTATCTTAATTAATTAATTAACCTCATTAGATTTACTTGGATTAAATTTAAATTTCCTCTAACTCCCGTTTCAGCAAAATGGTGATGGAACGTCACAACATGTGGTCCTGCCGGATCTCAATCTCGATAGCCAAGAAGCCTCACTCTTTGAATGCTAATTTTGTTTGTTTGGAGGGAACACTTAAAAGCTTGATTTTGATCATATATTACAGTGCTTGAGGGTTATTTTTCAATTGTTAGCATGTGAAGGGAGCTGATAAATTCAAGAATTCTAGAGTGTTGTTGGTTGAGCCATCAGGCGATTCCATTATAAGGATCAAGCAAGACAAAAGCGCATGAGTGAGGTCTTGATTGATCCTTCAGTTAAATGTATGCAGGATCAAACAAGACAAGTTCCATGAGCGATGGAATGGTTGACCCATCATGTAAATTGTAAAACGGTTCAACTATATATATATAATAACGGGGACAAATGGGGACACACCAACTACCTTCTAGATGAAAGTTGTTTAATACAAAGTTACTTTAATATAAATAGACCACTACAAACCCAGAAATTGTAACAACCGTATTTGCACTTAACTTAACTTTAGTAAACATGCGTTGTAGCATCAAGGACGCTTCTGGGAGATCATTTCCAAATTGACAACAACAACATTAGGACAATCAAGTAGCACATCCTGGCTCTGCTTGACTTCAACGATCTTTCTCTCCAAGGTGGTCATACGTTTATTTATGTCTTCCAGCCTTTCATTCAGATGAACATTTAAATGATCAACCCCAGCTTCCAAAAAACTCATGCGGTGCATAATTTGGTGTCATCAAAATGAGTGAGGATATTTTCTGTATGAGGGAAAATGCGTTCCATATTTGTGCTGTGCACACAAGTGAAGAAACAAGAGAAGAAACGTTAACTAACATAGAAACGTTAACTAACATAGAAAACCCTACTGGAAACTTTGAACATGCACATCCTTACCAAAAAATGGAGAAGAACAAAGGAAGAATGTGGATAACATATAGAATCATGAGAACTTGTATCTTTTCCTCAAGCACGCCTAGCCAATGGCCTTCAAGTCTTGGTATACGTTTATTTCTTGCTACTTTGCTAGTCCACAAACTCACTCAATGCCTTCACATATACAAATAACGCAATTAATAGGGTTGTTGAGAAGTTGGTTTAGATGCATCTATGCATAAGGTGCCTTAAATCCAGACTTATCCTCTGTCTCCTTTTTTCAATTAAAAGAGGTATAAATCCAGAAATATTTATTTGGTTGAACCATTCAATAAACATATTACGAAGGTTCAACCATCCAATATCAAGTTATTGTGTTAATTTTGTTAACTAAAATAATAATCAATTTTTCTTTTATAATTTAAACAAACATAAATAGATAAATAAAATAAAATTATATAATACTATTAGTAGCAACACAAATTTAATGGAACAACATATAACATAACTTCCCTTTACATTCAATATACATTCAAAATACAGAAAGGGGGTGGGGGGTTTCCAAAATTACCAACAAAAGCAACCACATCTACCATCTTTAAACAACAACCTAACACCAATAACAACTTCATACTAAAACAAGCACCAACAAAGAAAACAACTAGAAACATCCCAAAGCAACATATTGATCAACATCAATATGAAACGAAGCCAGGACACCACAGATCATCCTCTCCAGTCTCCTTGCCAAGCCTCAAGGCGGTCACTCAGTTGTTGTGGTGGAGAAGGGGAGGAGCGACATATTGATCAACATCAATATAAACGAAGCTAAGACACCACGGATCATCCTCTCCAGTCTCCTTACCAAGCCTCAAGGCGGTCACTCAGCTGTTGCTGTTGTTCGAGGATATCTCTACACTGCGCGTCTATGATGTTCACTTTTTTATTCAGGTCATCAAAGCGGTCTCCTAAGGCATCCATCATTTGGTCAGTGCTCCTCAAAATGGTCTCCATCTTATCCTATGGGGAGAACACAATAAATGGATCAATAACCTAGTAAATAAAACACTAGGTTAGTATAAATGGAACTGTGAAGGGAAAAATTAAAGCATACTTGTATGTGAATCTTCAATGGAACCAGAACAAAAGATGAGAGAGATAAAGTTAGTGGACAGTGAGAATGAAAATTATGTGAAACAGACAAGTCCTTTAAATAGACAAGGAAGAATTGTGACCGGTAACTTAAAAGATGCAGTCGGTCACAACAAAGTTACGCCTATTTGATTTATGACAAGACAGTAGTAATAAATAATGGGAAAGGCTTAAAATAAAAAATAAAAATAATATAGCTTGTAAATAAAATAATTAATTAAGATCCAAATATCTAGACAAGATCGGCAAATTCACATTAAATTGCATTAAAAAAATCAAAAATTTCATAGACATTGCACCAAAATCACATAAAATGATAAAGGAAAAAGCCAAACAATGTCTATTTCGACATCCCATAGGGAGTTGATGTGTTACACCCCGGATTTTCGCACGTTAAAGTCGCATCATGAGTTAGTCGACGCAAGTTCAAAAGAAATTATCTTGAGGTTAAAAGGGATTGAGCTTATTAATATAAATGGTTATAAGAGTTTATAAATAAGATTAGTAAGTGGCGAAAGGTTTGGAGGGTGAATGAAGCGAAGAAGCATGAGTTTCGTCAAAAGTCGGCAAGTTGGGAATACGACAACTTGTACTTTTGGGTGATATTAGGAGTGCTTCACATGCTAAGCAAGTAATGATATGAAGTATTTGAATCGTATAATGGTCTCTTGTTAAGTTTGGAAGTCAAACGAGTTGTAATACGAAAGTCGACAAAGGGCGTCGCAAGTTAAGTTTGTAAATTTCACTGAAATTTGGGTCAGATATCTCAGAGCTTTTCTCTCAATTTACTTGGAGTTATGGGGTGATCCACCTATCAAATTAAGGCCTATGAGTCTAGTTTCCAGCGCATTTTACCGTTCGTCGATATGACATCGGAGTAGAGAGATATTTGCATTTCTATCCAACGGTGCCAACTGCTGCGGGAACAGTGGGCATAGTCGGTGGCTTAATTTTTGCCCTTGTATATATATCACTTTTTCCCCGATTTTATTCCCGTTTCATCATATTCAAAGACCAAGGAAACCCTAATATGCTCTCCAAAAAAATCCTCCATGAAACCTAACCAATCCAAGTGCAAATCAATCAACTCTAACGCAAGGAACAACGTGGCAATCATAGAATCGTGATTTTCTCGCTATTTCGCTTCTCGGAAGAATTCTTCGACTTGAAGTAATATTTGTTTTGGAGTGTTCTTCATCAATTAAGGTATGTTTCCTCATATTAATGATCCTCCTAAGATACTACAAGTGTTTTACATAGAAATTGGAAGGAGAATTCCCTAGAACAAGTCCTTATGAATTTTTATGAACTCTTATGGAGGAACTTGATTGTTTGGGCTGTTTCTTGTGGTTTAAATGTACTATTTGGAGCTATGAAGTAATGGATGGATTGATAAGGAAGATTAGGAGTAAAGGAGAAGAAAAATGGTAGTCTTGAATGAAGAAATTAAACTACAAATGACCCTACGAATTTACGCCAGCAAGTTGTTCGACGAAATGCCTCAATGAGTATTTCCATAAGCTATGAACTTGGAATTGATCTCAAATTGGTCGTATGATGTAGGTTATCGTTCGTAAGGTATTAGAGGACTCGCGGAACGTGGAAAACTTCGTCGTTAAGGTATGTAGGGCTTTTCTCTTCTTTTCATGGCATGACTAGAATTCAAATGCGTTTTTTTTGAAACATTATCTCGTTGACTTGTGTCGATCATATCCAAGAATGAACGAGCTAATATCTACTTCCTATATTACTTGTATAAAATAACTCTCCGTGCTTCCATATTCCGTTTGGTTATCATTTGAAAGGTCTTCTGTTAAACATGTACAGAGGGTGTTCCAAAATGATTAACCTTACTTCTTCTTATGAATAGTTCACATTGAAATATTTTCTCACATTCCTTATCCTTCTTGTTTACCGAGAGAAGTATAATGTTCACTGGGGTACTTTTCCCATTAAAGTTGAGTTAATTCCACTCCCTAATGGTGAAGCTTGTTTCCTTGATTTAAATATGGCTTGTGTAGTATTACTTTCCCGCACCTTGTATCTTTCTTATCAATTGGAAAAAGGTTGTTCACTATGTTATTTTTCATGTTGAGGTTGAGCTAATTGTATTTTATTCAGTTGAGCCGATCTCTATCACTTATATAATCATTATTGAAGTATATCTCCTATTCTCCATGTGTTGTTTCTTGAATTGAAAAGATAAAGAACGTAGCGACAATCACGATAGTCGGAGGGTAACGATGATAGGTCACTCCGACTTTTCTTATGATACCTCTTCTGAGGTCAGTCTTGCATTGCACTTATATATATATGTAATTATTTTCATTACGAGCCGCGTTTATAGTCGGCCGGGTACGGCACTTATTGTGTGCACACCACCGAAGAAATGATGCGCGGTGTTATGATGATGCCGGATATGATGATATGATATATGGATCGGGCTGCACGTTCCGCAGCACTAACACTTATATTATATATGTATGAATTTTTTTTTTTTTTTTAAGTTAAGCATGCATGATATCCGCCTTAAGAGACAATTAGATGTACAGGTTACTTCTCCTATCTCATGTTCCTTCCGTATTTTTATTAGGTTGTTATTCATGCCTTACATACTCAGTACATTATTCGTACTGACGTCCTTTTGTTTGGGGATGCTGTGATCATGCCCTCAGGTAGAGGTAAACGGAATGGTGTACCTTTCTCAGTAGGGTACCAGAGTTCAGCAGGGATGTTCGCACTCCATTCTCCGGAGTTGCTGATCAGAGTCATCAAATGGGACGCATGCATGTATATACATATATTTAGATGGGGTTGGGTACGGCGGGGCCCTATCCCGATCAGTTGTTGCATTTTTAGTACTCTTAGAGGGTTACAGACTATCATTTAGTGTTGATGTGTCTTGTTGGCCTTGTCGGCCTCAATTATGCATATATATGTTATTGGGCCTTTTCTGCTTGCAGGTTGTCATGATATACTTCTTACAATTGTTATTTAGCGGTCTTGTTGGCCTATGATTCATGTTACAGAGTTTAGATATCACAGTTGGTTCGCTCGGCCCTTCGGGTGCCTGGTGCCAACCACACCCCCTAAGGTTGGGGTGTGACATGATGCTTATGGATCAGTCTTCACTGGGAACACGCCGGTGTATTTCAATACCCCCAAAATGGAGTTGATGTTTGTGGATCAGGTTTCATTGGAAACACACTGTTATATTTCAATATCTTGGACGGAGTTGAGGTTTGTGGATCATTCTTCACTGGGATCACATCGCTAGTGAAGATTCTCTTCAACCTAGTAGCAACACATTCCATCCTCAACATCATTATCTCTTGGCTACGGGATACCTGATCCACACAGCGAGTTAGTGTAGCAAATTCAGCACGCAGCTCTTGAATCTGCGTAACAAAGTTGTGGATCGGCATGTTGAGGGGATAAACGTACATTTGTCCTTGAGGTAGCTGTTGAGATATTGCATACCTTAAAAAAAGTGTTAATTGACACAAAATTAGTATGAATAATACTACTGGGAAACAGTTTATTTATGCCAATGAGTTACCTTTTGATTTGAAAAGATAAGACCTACTGGGAAGAAAATATATTGCGAAGATATGAAGATCTTAGTGTGATGATTATATATAGTGGCGGCGTAAAATAGGGTTATGTAGATATCCATCGGGGAACGTGAATCATCAACTCGATTAAAGAAATTACGCCTAGCCAATAAGCTTCGGATCCATGCTTGGGAATTGTCGCGTTGTTCCATATGCCTGGCACTGATACTCACGAAAATATTCAAGTGTTAATTTTCCCCAACAAATGAATTGGTTTCCCTCCCATCAAATTCTAGGGTTAAGCTTCACTCTGATCCGTCGTCGTTTTTTAAGACATCATTTGGAGTGTCACATTTTACTAACATGTATACCATTATAAGTGTCAAGTACTCCTTAAGTCAAATTATGTCAAGCAAAAAATAGTAGTAATAGCTAGATAATGCATGCTAACTATGTCGGCATATAGTTAATATTTAATTGCTTTCATGATAAAATAATAAAAAATATGAACTAATACATTAGTTCGCAAGATACTAACATCTAATACTATATATATATATATATATATATATATATATATATATATATATATATATATATATATATATATATATATATATATATATATATACTTAATCATCATACGTAAACTTAGTGTGATTTAGTTCTACCACCAAAAAAGTTATTAGTTTACTATTATAGTCTCAAACTCTTAATTCTCTATTATTTTCTAAATCCAGGTGTTGACTTATTTGACCATCAAGTGCATGCATTTGAAGGATCAAACCAAGTGTGAATACACCCTTCACATTATGGTAACATGTTTAAAACATTAATTACAAACTTTAAATAAATCCAGCCCACTAACACCCCCCACATCCTACCCGCTAGACGATTATCTTACCAAGTAAGATGACTTACTCCATACCTCCTATAAAAGAGGGAGTGTATCAAGTCACTATCCATCACAAAAGACCCAAAGAATCCCAAGACACACCCTCCGATTCCATACAACAACAAAAAAAATGCCGCGCTCTAGGGCTAGACCAACCGCACACTTGATAAGCGATCTCTCTAATCAAGTTCGTACTCTACGGAACTAAGTTGATGATAGCTTGGAGCTCCTTCTTGACCACATACAGCGAGCACAAAATGAAAGCCAAAGGATGAAAAGGATGTTGCGTAGCATCCTTCTCATCCTAGGTAATACCGGCTAGTTCAACACCCCCCCCCCCCCCCAGGATCCCCTGCACCAGATGAGGACAAGGTCTAGGATCTAGTTCTTATGAAGTTCATGTTATCATCCCTATGTCCCCTTCCTTTTAGCTTAGTTTTGTTATCTTGGGATGATAATTTATGTTTTGTGGCTAGCTTTATTATTCCCTATAAAATATGTTTGCTTTATGTGTTTTTTCTACATGCAGTTTATTACACAAGCTAGTAAGTGACTGTAGTGCTACATTCGGATTGTCAATTACTAGTAATAATCAGAATGTAGAAAAAACACATAAAACAGACATATTTTATAGGGGATAATAAAGCTAGCCACAAAACATAAATTAGCATCCCAAGATAACAAAACTAACCGGAAAGGAAAGGGACACAAGGATGATAACATGAACTTAACAAGCACTAGATTCTAGACCTAGTCCTCATTTGGTGTAGGGGATCCGGGGGAGGGAGGGAGGGGGTGTTGAACTTGTCGGCATTGCCTAGGATGAGAAGGATGCTACGCAACATCTTTTGATTTTCATTCTGTGCTCGCTACATGTGGTCAAGAAAGAGCTCCAAGGTTTCATCAATTTAGTTCCTCAGAGTACGAACTTGATGAGAGATCTAACTTATCAAGTGTGTGGTTGTTCTAGTCCTAGAACACGACATTCTTTTTGCTGTTTGGAATCAGAGGGTTTGTGTCTTGGGATTCTTTGGGTCTTTTGTGATGCATAGTGACTTGATACATTCTCCCTTTTATATAGGGGGGATGGAGTAAGTCATCTTACTTGGTAAGATAATCGTCTGGGGGGTAGGGGATGGGGATGTTGGTGGGCTGAATAAATTTAAATTTTGTAATTAATGTTTTAAACATGCATGTTCTCATAATGTGAAATGTGTATTCCCATTTGGTTTGATCCTTCAAATGCGTGCACTTGATCGTCAACTAAATCAACACTTGGATTTATAAAATAATGGAGAATTAAGAGTTTGAGATTTATAATAGTAAATTAATAACTTTAATTTTTGTGGTAGAACTAAATCACACTAAATTTCCGTATGATGATTAAGTAATATATATATATATATATATATATATATATATATATCACAAATTTTTTCTTTTTAAATATCTATATGATTAATACTAGTTAAATCAATTGTCTTGAATGTTATTAATTTACTATTATAGTCTCAAACTCTTAATTCTCTATTATTTTATAAATTCAAGTGTTGACTTAGTTGACCATCAAGTGCATGAATTTGAAGGATCAAACCAAGTGGGAATACACACTTCACATTATGGGAACATGCTTAAAACATTAATTACAAATTCCAAATAAATCCAGCCCACCAACACTCCCCCACCCCTACCCCCTAGTCGATTATCTTATCAAGTACGATGACTTACTCCATCCCCCCTCCCCCCACCCCCCATAAAAGAGAGTGTACCAAGTCACTATCCATCATAAAAGACCCAAAGAATCCCAAGACACAACCCTTGATTCCAAGCAACAACAACAAGAACATCGTGTTCTAGGGCTAGAACAACCGTGCACTTGATAAACGATCTCTCTCATCAAGTTCGTACTCTGAGGAACCAAGTTGATGAAACCTTGGAGCTCCTTCTTGACCACATGCAGCGAGCACAGAATGAAAACCAAAGGATGAAAAGGATGTTATGTAGCATCCTTCTCATCCTAGGCAAACAAGTCTTAGATACTTGTGTGACTGTAAATTCTCTCATAGAGTTAAATTATTTCTAAATATAGAAAGTGACATTCTTTTTGGCACAAACTAAAAAAGAAAAATATACCACAAAAATTGAGACCGAGAGTAATAATAATTGGAATTTATAATATATATACAGTATATTTGTAATACATATATAAGGTCCCACAACACTCCAACTCGGCCCCTACCTAAACGGTATCTTAGGCTAAACCAGTGTCTTATTTTTGGTTTTATGCGAAACTAAGGCCTCATTTATTTGCACTTAATGGAGGTCTGAATATGAACGATTCAGACCTTAGGCCATTAAGTGCACTTGTTTACATTAAAATCTAAGCAATTATTCGGTCTGAATAGGTCTTAATCATTAAGATCTTGAACCCAAGTCTTAATATCACCCCCACCCCCACCCACCCACCCCTCTCTCCCCACCACCAACCCCACCCTACTCCCCACCACCAACCCCATCACCACCGCCACCACTACAAAATATCTCCACTATTACTAGTGAAATTAACTGTTTCATTTTTTTTTTAATCAAACAATATTTTATTTTATTAAATTTGTATTTATTTTCTAATATTTAGTTACTTTTTTATTTGAATTGTATATTTATTATGTTTAAATAAATACATTACGCACATTCAGATGTTGAAAAACGAACAGTATTAATCATTTAGTGTTCAGATCTAGAGAAAACATCTTAATCATTCAGATATGCATTAAGATTCAGACGTCTTAATCTTAATGAAAATAAATGAGGTCTAAATAAGTGTCTTAGTAGCATCCTTTTGATTCAGACTTCTAACCTAACCCTTCCCCCCACCCCACCCCCACCTCCACTCATCCACAACCTTAACACCATAAATTACTTTTTTCGTCTCATCTTTTTAATATGTTTAAAAAAACAAATACTTATTCTTTAAGCTTGAAATATTAACTTGAAAATCCTATTTTACTTTTAATGTCACGCTTATATGGTCACACAAATATTATGGTATGTTTAAAACTATTAATTTCAAAAGTCTTATAACCATAAATATTATGGTCTGCTTAAATTTCAAAAGTCTTTGTTCCTTTAAAACTCCGTTTTCAGCCATTTTCAACCAAATAAGTTTACAAATGGCATACTTGAAAAGACCAAACGTCGGCGTGATTAATAACGGTTGTGGTGGAATGGACATGATCTAATCATCCTTAATCAGAGATCTGATCTTGTATTCGAGTCATGGGTATCAAAATATTCTAGTAGCTAGGGAGTGATTTCCCCAATCTTACCTGGTGCAAATTCGAATTAAAAGTAATTCTAAAGTGAATATAAAACACCAGATGAGAAATAAAAGAAAAAATAAACTTGGGCATTAGACAGTTTGGTGAAGTTCCAATTTTGAGTTTGGTCAGCGGTTGGCTTGATCTTTTGCTTCTCCAAGGGACATGTTACTTAATTAAGAACATTCATTTTTCAAGTTATTATCTGATCAAGGAGTCAAATTTACTACATATGGAAAATTTCATTATCCAGAATTCACAGTTTTTCTTTCCTTTGTTTTTAAAAATAATTTTCTTAACTTGTAATCTATTTATCTGAATATATATGTCGTTCTTTCCATTTCTAAATAGTCATGACGTCATTTTATAAATATATGTAACCCTATATATAATTCTGTTCAACATTTTCAACTCTTAACATCATTCAAATTTTAATCTTTGTTTAGACAAACGTAGAAAACCTGTTACTTTTGTGTTCTTTTATTTAGGTAATTATCGTGCTCGCGTTTTATTCACATTTTAATTTACATACTATTGTCCTAACCTAATAACATATATATTTACATGTATATGTCACGAATTGAGTGAATGAGGAGCTCAAATCGTGAAGGGAATAACAGGGAAAAGAAAGAGATAGAGAAGAAGAGGGCTGAGGACTGCAAATATGGCTAGTAGTTAAATAGCTAATTAATATGGAATGGACTCATGTCATGACAATGTACCAATCCATTACTTAAATATTCGTACATATATTATAACCATTATTCCAACAGAATAACAGTTATATAAATTGTCCGTACTATTAATTTTAAATTTTGAATTCGCCTTTGAAAACAAAAGTGAAAGTGAGAAAGGATGTTAGATGGTGAGAGAGGGTAAGTAGGGTCCAAATGAAGGTGCAAAAGAAGTTTTCAATGTTCAAAGAATGCCGCAAAGAGAGAATTGAGAATAGGAATCAAGGATGAATTTAACGAAGGGTGTCGTGGGATGAATAGAATTTCTTCATTCTTAATCAGAAGTCTAGGGGTTTAAGCTTTAAGAATGAAGAAACACTGATAATGGGTTTTACTCGACGCGAATCTGAATTAGTTCGAACCTGTAAATATCGATACCAGATGATTATATAAAAAAAAAATCAAATAGTGGAATATGTCAAAAGGCCCTAGCTGAATATGAATGCCGAACAGGACAAATTGCCAAATTTTGGTCATTTTATTCTTGTTCTTTCATATTCATGTTAAAGTTTTGCGGCCAATTTGAACCTTTTCTCTATTCTCTTCTTCTCGTTATCATAATTTAATAATGGTATTAAGTTATGTGAAAGTCTACGTATTAATTTTATATGTTGTTGAATTTGAGATGAGAATGTGTGTATTAATAATGCACGAATGAAGCGATTTAAAGATATCACTTTAGACAGAGGTAGATTTAAAATTTGAAGTTCACGAGTTCTGAATTTTAGCATGTTAGAGTTCTTTGGTTTCTGAATTTATAATTTGTATATATTAAATGAATCTTTTTACACTACATACATAACTTGAGCCGAAGCTATTGGTTTTTGTCGAACCCGTGTCGTAAACGTACATCTATCCCTATTAGAGTATGTAATTAATTTATGTATGATGATAATATCATTATTAATCACCATAAAACAAATCTTTTATTATCAATCATCATATAAATAATTTTATCATTGTAATCTCAGCATAACTATTATGTGAATCAAAACGAATAGTTAAGAGGTTATACCCATATTATTATAACCTAATCATATGATTTGCCGCCTCTAGTAAATATCAAATCCAAGTAATCTTTCGCCTTTTACTCCTTCATGGGTTCCTCTTCTTCTTCATTTTTTTTTTTTTTTTTTTTGGGTTCTCACCCTTTTGGAGAAAACTAGAATTACGTGATTCACCTAGTAAATAGTCCAACATTAAACAAGTCATGTATCATGTATGTATTAAATGTTTGCAGCTGCCACTAAAACTGTTCACAACTGTTGCACTGCAAATCAGCAAATGGGAAACTGACTCATGAGCCCATAGAGTTGTTGTGATAAACACAAGGGGCACCCTTGGTTTAGCCATACATATTACTTTGAATTCTAGTCACCATCTTTCCTTTTCTTGAAAAAGATACATATGTTCAGTCAAAATCAATTGTATTTCGTTCCACGAAAATCATAAAAATAATTTTTATAACGAAAAATCTGACACTATATTTATTACTCCTATAACAGAAACATGTGAATTTCGGTCCCAAAGACATAAGCAAAATATCATTTCAGCAACTCTCCTTACATATTATCAACGTAGCACTTCTTGAATATTTTTCTCTTTTAAGAAAAACTCATTTTTCCAGATCCTACCTTATACTCGTACTCGACGTCTTCTAAAATGTGGCACATCGTGAGTTTTATATTTTTTTAAGTGGGTAAGGAAATGAGTTTTATTTTTTAAGCGGTTTCATGAGGATATAATGTAAGGTGACATGACAATTTTATATATGTGGTAGCCTACTTGCATTTTTCTGGACCAGATTCTGTATATTCTCGATCTCGACTGTCATATTAATTGATTCAGATTGTTGAGACACAATATACTTAGGAAATTAAAAGCGTGACTTCTCTAAAGCTTAAATTTTTAGATAAAATAGTTACACATTTTAATATGGTCTCAGAACATGCAAATGTTCTGGGTTCGGGTCTCATTGCCAACCATTATCAAACAAAAATTTCACGTGTTCGATTCACGAAAAAAAAAATTGCACGTGAAGCAACGTGTTGAGACATAATATAATTTATGAGTAACTAAATTTTATTTAGTAGTTTAAACTTTTAGTTTAGATAAGATTGATCACACACATTCAATAGGATTGGGTATCAGGCACAAATGTGAACTACGCTCAGATTCATCAACCTTCCCAATCAATTCCACCTATACTTCAGCCCCTACGTACTGACAATAATGCACATGATTTTACTGGTCATACACATGCAAATTGGCATACTACGAACTCAGCCTCTTGATTCTCGATCGGCTGCTCAATTTTCTATGTTGTCCAGACTTTTTACAAATGCTACTGTATAGATATTCCATTTTTCAAAAATGTATTATTTTTAAAAAATTCGAAACACACCAAACAATATTTTTGAAGAGACTGAATAATATAGTCAATTTCAAACCGTGACATGTGCCCATGCATTGTGTTAGCTTAAGTTAATATGGTACTTCCCTAATTCTATATATTAATTTGGTAGGACGCTTGGATTGCTTCTCATAATTTGAATTTCATGGTCTAGGTTGCTCTTATTTTTTTGCCGTTACTGCAAGAGTCATTTAATTAAGATGAGTGCTCTTAAAGTAGTGGGTTTCCTAAATCCCCTCGCCTATAGTGAGCATTGCTTGATTAATTACTTAAAAAATTGGCAAGTAATCTATTAGTAAGTTATAAGCATTGCTTGATAAGTTGTATTAGTTTGGTGTAAACACCCGGTGTGGATAAGTTTGACCTTACATCAATAGTATAAATAACTTAAATCTCGTACATGATTTCTTTGTTATTCAATATTCTGATAAATGTACTAGATCTTCTGTAACAAAATACCCAGCTCAGAATGGAGCATAAAATATCAATTAAAAGATTCTCGACACTTTTGATATGGTACCATGTATTATTAACTCAATGCTGTTTTTTTCCCGAATCTACAGTATATGGTTAATTACAATTTCTATTTTACTTAAAAAAGTACAAGGTTTATGTAACTTTAATTTGTCTGAGATTGGTACCAAGTAGCTTTTGCTAGATTTGAATGTTAAGAATAATGTTGGACGTAGTGATGGATGTAGTCAATAATTATGAGCTCATCTGAACCAGTAATGTCGATTTGGACGACCTATATGTATGTTGAAATTTTTAATTAATTAAGTACTATAGTAACTTTTAGACATGCATGATTAAATTTGAATCCAAACTCATAAATTAAAAATCTTGGATCTGCCTTTGGTTACACATTAGTGTTAACAACAAGTGTCCTTGTTGCTGACTCCTTGCCATGGCTTAGCCAGCACCATTTTCTTTGTCTTTGCTTCAACTATTGCTTTTTTTAAACTGCAATCATGAGAAATTTTACTTTCTTGGTATCTTCATTTATGGTTCTCTTAAGTCATGTTCCTTTAAGTCTAATTTGTGCCTCTTGTGAAAATCTTTATCAACAATTAAATCTTGTCTGAGATTTGCTTTTATTGCGTTAATAGCATAGATACTTTCCTTGTGATTTAGACTTCCAACTACTTCCCCGACCCCCACCAATGCCACCATAATAAGAACTTACCAATATAGTAAAAAAAAATTAAAAGGAAAAATTATAAATGTGCCACCCTGGATTAATTTTTATAGACTATTTTGCATCAAAAACTGCTTATGTTGCTGCTCAAACATACTTTTGGAATCAGTGCGGCTAAAGCTGTAAACATCATAGGAAGAGGAAAGCCAGTAACATTATTCATCCAGAGAAAATAATCTTATTCTAAGGGACCACATTGAACAAGTCTTATATTAAATGGTGGCTTCTGGTAAAACCGTATACAAGTTGCTACTGCAGATGATGAATTAGGAAAGAACAATGACACCCTTGATTTTTTTTATTTTTTATTTTTTTAAAAAGAGACACCCTTGATTTTAACCATATTTTCTTAGATCTTTTTTTTTTTTGAATTTGTATGATAATATTAATGTTCGGACTGGCTTAAGCGCGTGTTGGTTATCCTACTGGATACCTTACCTCTCATTTGCATGTTGATTATCCTACTTACTACCCCAACAACACTTATACCAGGTGACTCTGCCTACCCAAGTTCAGTATCCAGGCAATCACATCAATTATTTCACCCGAATATTTATTACCTCCCACCAACACATATCTGGTAACTCTGCCAATCAAGGTTTAGTACATTAGAATAAATCATCACGGTATTTTCTTGTCTTTAATCAAACTTAAACCCTCAACTCAAAGGTTTACACCTATTCGTTGACTACTAAATCACACTCACAAAGTGGCACTTTTACCCATTGTTCTTATAGTGGAACATCTTTTCTCGAATAACCTAATGTTCACATCAACTATAATTAATCCTTTCGAACTGTTTCACACTATTTTATCGAAGCATATTAAGATCTTTTGAGTGGAATAGTGAGACGGAGCTATTACCCTCTGCATTCAGTAGAGTTTACAAATCTTATGACAAAGCCCAATAGGCCCAAAACTGAGAGGTGTATGTAAGCCCAATTATTTTATGGACCATTGGATTTTGGGTCATTTGCACGATTGGCCTTCAAAGGCACTGGTCTTTAATTTTTGACCCTCAAATTGGTAGTCTTTAATTTTTGTTCTTCGCTAAAAATCCCTTGGTTTCGGGTTCGAACCCCCGCTCAGTCAGAAAAAAAAAAATCGTCAGGTAGAGTTTGGACTCGCAAGGCATCAGGCAGAGTTTTGAATGCAAAACTCTGTCTTGCGTATTTAAACCTCTGTTTTGCGAAATTCTTTTTTTTTTTTTTTTTTTTTAATTGAGCTGGGGTTCGAACCCAAAACCTCAAGGTATTAAGCAAAAGGAAAAAATTAAAGACCACCAATTTGAGGGGGAAAAATTAAACACCAGTGCCTTTGAAGGACAATCCGCATAAAAAAATGTTGGATTTTTGATGGGAAGATTTTCTATTATGAATGAGCCGCGACCAATAATAACAAAGCAGTCCAATACCATTAAGTGGATATGTGGGGAATCCAGGATGATAAATAGCGCATCTTAGGAGCAATTGTCTTATGCGTATTATGTATAAGCTATGGCTCATTTGTCATCCTCTCATTTCCCTTCTATGATCTAATATATCATATCCTTCTAGTTACCTTCTTCCCCTGTTATTTTAAAATTTCCCCGTTAGTATTGCTTACCTTCTTACCCTTGTCGTTTTAATTCTCAATTGTAACTTGGATTCAATAAGTATAATACAGTTAGTGTTTTGTTGAGAAATTTGGGTATTTCCGCTTTTAGGACTGCTGTTTAGAATATAACCATTGCTTGAAAAATAGCTATAATTTAAAGAAGCGCACACCCCACCTTCTTTCAAGAAATTACACCCAATGACCTTGAAAATGGGTGGTGTTGAACTCAGGTCTGGTTGATCTTTTTTATCCTCGCTTTCCTCATGGGAGTACCTTCAAGGTCAAAAGTGAAAGTTGTAAATTTGAAGTTTTGCCATGAGACAAGCGTGATCTAAAGTTCAAGACCACTCACCTTCAAAGCTATTCTTGTAAATCACTCCATAACTGTTTATTTATAAAAATCAATTTCAATACTAAAAAATGTTTTTCAGCACTTGATACTTATCAATTAATGGGCATTAAGGAAGTCAACATTGCATGTGAAATTGGTAAAGAAAAGGAGGAGAAGAATGTTAGAGAAAAGAAGGGGAATTTGGATAACATAACAAACTTATCAATACAATTTTCAGAACCAGCATATAATTGAAGTGGTGAGGAACGTCATTCAATCCCACCCCTAACAAACCAATGTTAAAAACCAAAACCAAAAAAACAATTAATGCCTCTGAATTTAATGTTCTTGACTATATATATTCTGAGGCAAGAACTTGTTTTGATCCAAAATCTTGAAGACAATAGAGAAAATTGAATGAAAACTTTGATTTAACATTAAAGGGATAGGAATATGATTTGTCCATAATCAATTTTCATGGACTGCTGCAATTTTGCAAACAGGACATGCATTCTTCTGCATAAGCCATTTCTTTATGCACTCAATATGATGGTAGTGTCCACATTCTAGTTTCCCAATTTCATCATCAACTTTGCATCCTTCCTGCAAAAATGATATTTAATTGTAAATGAGAATGTTAATATCAGTAGTATTCTGTTATTGTGAGCTATGTTTTTTAGGAAAATAAGGCAGCTCGGTGCACTAAGCTCCCACTATGTGCGGATCCGAGCAAGGGGAAAACAACATTAGGACAATTGTATGTAGCCCTACCTTGCATTTCTGCATGAGGTTGTTTCGCCACAACTCTTATCGATATGTTAAAAAAAAATAAAGGGTAGCCCAGTGCACTAAGCTCCCGCTATGTGTGGCGTCCAGGAAAGGGTGGGACCACATTAGGTCAATCGTACACACCCTTACCTTACATTTCTGCAAGAGGTTGTTTTCACAGCTTGAACCCATGACCTTCTGGTTATACGGCAACAACTCTTATCATTGTGTAAAAAATAAAAAAAGGGCACCCCGCACACTAAGTTTCCGCTATGTGTGGGATCCAGCTTCCAGGGAAGCCCCGACCATATTGGATCTATTGTACGTAGCCTTGCCTTGCAATTTTTTGCAAGAGACTGTTTCCTCAGCTTGAACACATGACCTCCTCGTCACACGACGACAACTCTTATCATTGCGTAAAAAATAAAAATAAAAACATATATATATATATATATATATATATATATATATATATATATATATATATATATATATATATAAGTGGAATAGTGAACTCACTTGGCAAATGGTACATCTCCAGGCTTTATCAGTGGATATGAGCATTGAATATGAGTCAGTTGTTGAGAGCTTAAACTTTCTTATATATTGGACTATCTTCTCTTCTGCTAAACCTGTGCCTACATACCCAATCCTTTCACTTAGTGCAACCAATTGCTGCAACAGAAAATAAACTAGATCAGTTCAATTATTGCATATGTATATTGTAAAGAAATTAACTTGTGTATATTGAAAACGTCAAGAATTTTTACGCTGTCAGCGTATATAAAAGGCGAACCTCATATGACATATCATCTACATCCAGTCTCCAGGATTCATATTGATCATCCCCATCTAAGTCTCTAGCAAATTGCAGGTTCTGTCTGAGGATCATAATCTGCTATACTCAAAAGAAAACAACAATTTGATCATACAAAAACTCTCAAGATAGTTAATAAGGGTACTTTTGGTGTAAACACTGGATGAGGATAAGTTTTTATTACTTACAGGAGGACGACGATGAGAACGGGGGCATTGATGCCTAATATTAGACATACGTGACCCAGAAATATCTTCACCATTTGCAGTTCTCCGCGCAACACGAGAGTGCTATTCCAATGCAATCCAAAACATTCACAATTTAGTAAGTTTCTATTAGTAAATTTGTGCCATTGAAAGGGAAGTAGTAGTACAGAACAACTGCTGATTTAAGGTCTACACAAGTAGAAACTATAAGAATGACACAAAGAATAAGCAAACTAATAATGTTGAACTTAATCCAGACAAAAGCAGAGAAATTTTGTAGCTAATCTGAGTTTGATCAGTCATTTTACAACTTGGTAACTATAGACATTTGGTACAATAATAGACAACTGAGCATATAAAATATTATGAGTCTAAAATTAGAGTCCTTATACTGAAATTCATGAGTAAAAGCTAATTTAGTTTGAAGAGCATAATACCATGATATCATATTCTTACTGAACATTAGTATTTTCCTATATACCAAAAAAGAAATATTCTTGCTGAACACAAAATGAGGTAAACTGTAAAATCGATAGCAAGACTCTCAGTACATGTAACCAGGGGCATCAGGGGAGACCTGTATTGTTCTGACTCTTCAAAAATGTCGACAAGTGCATGTCGGATACTCTAAAAGTAGTGTATTTTTGGAGAGTCGGAGCAACAAAGGGGAGACAATCTCACTCCTTTTAACAGGTGCATTCTATCTAAACAAGTCATAATTACAACACATGAAATACACGAATCTAAGTTCTATGCAATGACAACGTAAAAACAAGTATTACAAAATTATGCAAGTTCAAAGGTAATTACATATAACTCTATTAAACAAATATCAATTGGTCACCTAGACTGGGTGCTAACATATGGAAGTACACTGAGTGTGTATAACTTAAATCCATAATAAGAGTCTTTTATTTTTACCTCTCTGTTATTTGATCTTTGAGAAGTATCCATAATAAGAGTCTTTTATTTTACCTCTCTGTTATTTGATCTTTGAGAAGTTTTTGTTCTTGGCCTAGGAGCAACATCAGAAGCAGAGCCTATCCCAGGAGGAGCACAACAAACAACATTAGTTGAATTCTTAGTACTTCTTGACAATGTTGTTTTTTTTCTCCTCGTTTGTTTAGTAGTCTCCCATTGTGCTGCTGATCTGATAACTGCTGGAGCCGACACCGGTGGCGAATTTAACATTCCCTTACATCCTAGCCCTCCAAAGCTCACTGACATAAATTTTTTCTTCTTTTTAGGATTTGTAGTTGAACAAGTTTTAGATACACTTGAGCCATTTGTGTTTGAAATCTTGGAAAATTGAAGATTAGAGGTAGAGTTTGTGTTGGCTGAGGTTGGTTTGTTTCTTGGTTTTTTTAAGCTTGAATGATCAATTGTTGATATAGGCATGTTGGTGCAAAAAAGAAAATGAAATATGAGCTGTGAATTGTGATATGAGTTTAGAGAGATCACAAGGAAGAAGACAACAAATGAATCAAAGTTTAAAAGGTTTTGTTCATTTCTATATTTTTGAAATATTTGAATTTAGGTGCTCCTTGGGGAATTAGGTAATTTTGCCGGTCTGCTGGTTAGTAGGTGATCCTCTTTTCAATTTTTTATTAAAACTTATGGATCGTTTAAACCACGGTATAAAGATACCCTTTGTGCAATTTGAAAATCTTACGAGAAAACGTTAGACCACGGCATAAAATTTTGCAGACATTAGACAAACAATAACAACAACATACTCAGTGAAATCTCACAAAGAGCTATATTTTAATATGAACTATTTTTTAAAATAAGGACAAAATCTAAATGGTGACCTAAAAAGGGTTATTTGCGTAAATAAGCCTCCAATTAATGCGAATGGATTCAAAGTACGAGGGTCAAAATATTTAATTTTCCATGTGAATTCAAATATATTTGAAAATTGCGTAAGGATTAATATAAGTCAACATCGCCAATAACTAAAAAGCCATACTCATAGAGAAATTAAAGCAGTGTCTTTGTGAATAACAGTAACAATGTAAAGGACGAGCAAGTATATGAAACTGTGGTTTTTATTGAAAGTTGTTTTTCACATTTTGGATCTAGTCTTCAAGGGAGGCAAAACAGGACAATGGGAAAATTATTGATATTTTCAGAATACAGTTGTTTCTGTCTTCTTCTATGTGTTGTTTTTAACTTGCAAACAAATAACTTGGTGTCTTTTTATTAGTACTTTTATTTTGTATATATTCCTTTTGTACTTTTTCACCTTGCCTTTTACCTTTTGATAATAATTGTTTGAGAGACATTTTGTCTAGGTCTTGATTGGTAACTTTGTTTTTCTGTAAATTTGAATTCTGGGGGAAAGAAAAAGATAATAATCCATGATTATTATTTTTCTGCCCTTTTGGCTTAGCTGTCAACATCTGTAATCAATTTAGTCATTGTTCAGTACTATTTTGGAGTTGAATTCATAATTGTAATAAACAACCTTTAGTCACTCACTCCTTTATATGAGCTTATATCATTAGAGCATGGTTAAATCCACAAACCATATAAAGATTCGAAAAAAAAAAGGTTTGCTTTATAAACATTCAGTCATAATTGACAACAATTTAAGAAGGTTTGGTAAGAATTTGTCTGATCATTTCTGTGAAAGTATTAGGTTGTACTAGATGAACAAACTACCCGGTAGTCATAACAAGCATCATTTAGGTTGTCTAGATGAACAAACTACCCGGTAGTCATAACAAGTATCATTCCTTCTATTAGAAAAGAAAAGCAATAAATGTTTCTCCTAAATCACAGAAAGTAAAGGAATTAGCTACCAAATTTGCTGCTTATTTGTTGCTAAATAGCATGTAACTAACATGATCTTTTAGTAAGCTGTAGTTAATTATGATTAGCGACTAATTTTTACACTTAGCGACAGAAGTTGCTTATTGGGGGTAGTGATTACCATGATGTATGAGTAAATGCCTAGATAGTGCATTTAACGTATTGTAGTCGGTATTGTTTTATTTTCCACGTTACTAATTTCACTCTACATGGATTGTTACCTATGGTTATCTTCTATGTGGCCGTAAAATTATCTTACACCGTCCGTGCAATGTTGGATCCAGTGTGTTAGCTACAGGTTTGGTAGCCTTTGCTCCTACTTTATATATGTATTAAAATATTATATTTAATTATAAATATGTGATTATGGACCCAATTATTATTGTATCTTAACTTGAGATTGCTATAGGAACTCGTAAACTTCAAATCCTGAATCTGTCTCTTTATTCGTTATAACAAAAAGTGTTAAGATAACTATAACCCGCAAGTGATTGTCCATAATAAGTGAAATTATTAACCTGCAAAATAAGGCACGTAAACCTGTTACAATATGCTTTAAAAAAGGACGAAATTCTAACAATTAATTGCAGTGTCAGTGTGTTTCCAGAGAAGAAGGAAGCCGTCTTGATCAAATTTAAGAAAATAAAACAAAACAACTTCTGTTTGATGTAACATTAGACGTAAACATGCATTATGCTAGGGTTCCAACAGCTAATAAGAGAAAGGGGCAGATGAATCTGCAGCATTTAGTGATTTCGTTGAATGTTTTAAAGAGACAGGTCATTTTGTATTTAGAAGGGTAAATATATTAAAATTATCCGCTAGTAAAAAATTACTATTTTCCCGCTGAATTTTTCACTGAAAAATGTTCAATGGGAATTTTCCACTGAATGTCGGTGGGAAAATCCTAAATAATAGTGTTTTCACATGGAAATATTATGAAGTTTCCCAGCGTTCAATGGGAATCGGTTTTCCACCATGTATTTTCCCAGTGAGCTAATTCGGTGGAAATGAGGTGGGAAAATCATGTTTATTTCCCGTTGAATATCGATGAAAAACCCTTTATTTCTAGTAGTGATCCTAAATTTTGTTATTTTCATACTTAAATTATTACTACGTGTTTACAAACCCCTCTAAACTATGATCTTTTGTAGTTAAAACAGGGCCAAGTGACATGGAGTGTTAACTTCACTCTCTTTGTTGCATATTGAGAGCCAAAAAAACATGTTTTTATAATGATATTTCAAATTAGCCAATGCAAGTCGCTATCTTTAGGATCCTTATTATAAAGTTAAAATCCTGGAATGCAATCAAGCCTTGCAATATATTTTCAGGAGGTATCATAAGTTAAATATTATTTCATTTGAGTTAATTATACATTTAATTTTGAGGTAGTAGGTGTAGAGGAGTCTTAGCATAACTGGTAAAGTTGTTGTCATATATCCAATAGACGCTTGTCATCCGGCCCTTTTTCGGACCTCACTACTAAGCGGAAGCTTAGTGTACCTGTTAGAACCCGTATTTTTGTACATTGGAATAATCTGGGTTAATTATGATAAGTTAAGGACAAAAACTTTTTCGGGATACAAAGTCGGGATTTTTGACCTTCGATTTTATTTTGAGATATAAGTTGGGCGTTAATTTATTAGTATGGAGCAAATTGGAAAATTTTAAAAGTGATAAAATTAGGTAAAGTCATCCACAAATTCCATTGTCTTACACACAACTTTGTGTCATCTTCTAAGTGGAACAACTCATTTATGTGTTTGGTGGAATTGTATACTTTATATTAGTTAAAAGGGATGACCATGGTCTTTATTTCTTTCCATCCAACACTTAGAAGGAAAAAAAAAAAGGGGCAAAGCTGAAAACCCACAAAGAGGCTCACGGACCCTCC
>NC_081349.1:23576704-23753103 GCF_029784015.1 Lycium ferocissimum
TTAGAATCATCAATTGCTATGCCTTACTTATTGAAACATCGTATGCTTCATATTTCTCTTTAGCCTACTCACTGTGCATCAACGGAAAATTTTTCCGAGGTGTAACACGGGGTTAACCTCGGAGCTCAGGAACAAGTTAATTAAGTTTTTTCAAGCTAATACCGATTGTTTCGCATGGTCCCCTATAGATATGATAGGTGTGCCACCGGAGGTGACGACTCACAAGCTCAGCCTTGACGGGAGATTTCCCCCGCGAATGAACAGGAGGCCCGCTTGCGCAGCTAAAACACGCCTTCGTAAAAGATGAGATAACAAAGCTTTTGAAAATAGGCTCTATCCGGGAGGTAAAATACCCGGACTGGCTAGCTAACGTAGTGGTGGTACCGAAAAAAGGCAATAAATTTAGAATGTGCGTTGATTATAAGGATTTAAACAAAGCATCCCCAAAGGATTCATTTCCGATGCCTCACATCGATAGAATGATCGACGCGACGGGGCCGGCACGAGATGTTAAGTTTTCGATGTTTACTCCGGTACAACCAAACCCGTATGCACCCGAGTGATCAAGAGAAAACATTCTTTATTACCCAAGACGGACTTATCGTTACAATGTCATGCCCTTCCGAGTTAAAAAATACCGCGCAACTTACCAACGCCTAGTTAACGGGATGTTCGAAGAACGATAGGGAAAACAATGGAAGTTTATATTATGACACGGGTAGTCAAGTCCCGAAAACGTAGGACCATTTAAAAGATTTAGAAAACCTTCGATGTACTCCGCAAATACAACATGAAGCTTAATCCGGAGAAACGTGCCTTCGTTGTCCGGACGGCAAGCTCGGGGTTTTACGGTGTCCAATCAAAGGAATTAAAATTAACCCGGACAAGATCAAAGCCATCGAGGATATCGAGGTGGTAAATAACGTCAAAGCGAGGTGAGGCTTCACCGAAAAATAGCAACGCTCGAGTCCGTTCATATCGAGATTCTTGATAGCAAAGTCATCGTTTCTTTCCTTATTAAAGAAGAAGAATGACTTCGTTTGGACACCGAATGCCAAAGAGCCTTGGCAGAATTAAAAAAGTACTTATCCAGCCCCGCTCGCTACACACACCGAAGGCGGACGAGCGGTATTGTTTCTCTACCTTGCCATATCCGAGGTAGCGGTAAGTGGTGTTTTGGTCCGAGAAGAATCGTACGCAATTCCCTATATATTATGGAGCATAACTCAGTGTGACGGGAGTACCCGTTATCCCTACCTTGAAAAGTTGTCCTTGGCATTGGTAAGTGCTTCAAGAAAGCTCAAACCTTACTTTCAATGCCATCCGATATGCGTAGTAACTACTTATCCTCTAAAGAACATCACGCATAAACCAAACATTATTTGCGTAGATCGACTCAAACGGCCGAGAGATTAACGGATATGATATCGAATATAAATCTCGAACGGCCATTAAGTCCCAAAGCTTGGCCGATTTTATGGCAGATTTTACCCCGACTATGATCCCCGAGGTTGAGAAAAAACTTCTGCTAACCTCAGAAAAGGCTTCGGGTATTTGTTCATTACACACGAACGGGGTCTCGAACCTCAAAGGTTTCGGGCTAGGAATCGTCCTTAGAACTCCCGCCGGGGATGCCATTCGACAGTCGATTAGAACTATTAAACTGACTAACAATGAAGCCGACTATGAGGCTATGATTGCAGATTTGGAATTAGCTCGGAGTATGAGGGCCGAAATAATCGAAGCAAAGTGCGACTCTCTCTTGGTCGTTAACCAAGTAAATGGCATCTTCGAGGTTAAGGATGAAAGAATGCAAATGTATCTGGAGAAAATCCAAGTGATACTACACCGATTTAAATAGTAGACCGTACAGCATGTACCCAGAGAGCAGAATAGCGAAGCCGACGCATTGGCTAACTTGGGCTCTTCAGTCGAAGGGGAAGAAATCAACCCCGGCACCATGGTGCAGTTAATGAGTCGCGATAGAAAACGGCATCTTCGAAATAAACACGATGGGTCTAACTTGGGATTGGCGCAAAAAATACATCGACTACTTGCAAGATGGAAAGCTCCCGAGTGACTCGAAAGAATCACGATCACTAAGGACAAAAGCAGCACGGTTCTGCTTAGTAGACGGCCAATTGCATCGACGGTCTTTCTTCGGGCCCCTGGCCAAGTGTTTGGGTCCCGGAGAAATCGATTATATGATGAGAGAGGTCCACGAGGGGACCTTGCAATCACCCGTGCGTGCTTTAGTTCGAAAATTATCGCAGCCGGTTATCGAACCGGGAACCGGATGGAGGAGGATTCAAGAATTTTGTCCGGAAATGTGATAGCTGTGTCAAAGACATGCCCCGATGATTCACCAACCCGGGAGTTGCTACACTTGTGGTGTCACCTTGCCCTTCATGAAGTGGGGAACGGACATTGTTGGTGTCCACGCTACGGGCACCGTGTAGGGCCTGCTTTATTTTGTTTATGACCGACTATTTCTCCAAATGGGTCGGCCTTGTGCCTTCTAAGATTAGAGAAAAGAGAGGTTATTGACTTCATACGGAACCACATTATTTGTCGTTTCGGCATCCCTAAGCCGAGATAACTTGTGATAACGGTCCTCGGTTCGTTAAAGCAAAGTCAATGATTTTCTCGAAGGGTTGAAGATCAAGAAAATTGTATCAACTCCGTATCACCCAAGTGCAAACGGACAGGCAGAATCCACGTATAAAACAATAATTCAAAATCTAAGGAAAAGACTTGAAACATCGAAGCATCTTTGGAGGGAGGTGCTGCCGGGATTGTGGGCTTACGAACCACATCAAAATCAAGCACGGGAGAAACACCTTTCTCGTTGGTCTACGGGGCCGAAGCCGTC
Source organism: Lycium ferocissimum (assembly GCF_029784015.1). Lineage (NCBI taxonomy): Eukaryota > Viridiplantae > Streptophyta > Magnoliopsida > Solanales > Solanaceae > Lycium > Lycium ferocissimum. The sequence goes on from NC_081349.1 coordinate 23,579,577, forward strand.
ATCCCCGTAGAAGTTGGTGAACCGAGTCTCCGATTCAGATACACCACTGGTGGGACAAACGAGGAGGCCATGGCCATAAAATTCGACCTCACGGATGAACTTCGCGAAAACGTGTTGGTCCGGGTTGCCTAAAAAGGAGAATGGAAAGGTACTACAACCGGAGGGCCAATTTTTGACATTTCCAAGTTGGGGACTTGGTGCTTCGGAAAGTTACTTTGAACACCAAAAATCCCAACAACGGAAAGTTGGGACCGAACTGGGAAGGGCCGTATAAGATAACAGGAATAACGGGTAAAGGGTCATATCAGCTGGAGGCCATGGACGGACAACGGTTGCGCAATAACTGGAATGTGGCTCATTTGAAGAAATACTCTTTTGCTAAGGTATGGACGCCTACCCTCATGTTTGTTTTTTGTTAACCTTTCTTTTTGCAGGAAGTCGAGTACAGGATGAAGTTAGGTGTTAGGTCTGAAAACATTTATTGCACTCTTTTCTTTAGTACGGTTTTGTCCCAAAATGGGTTTTCCGACAAGGTTTTTAATGAAGCAACAAGTATAACGTGTTACTTGATGGAAACGAGTATAAGTGTCTGGAAACTCGGGGTATACCCTACGAGTGGGGACTTGATAGTGCTTACCCGACCTTGCAGCTAGGATAAACACTAGGGGACTAGTATACCCACATCGAGGCTTACCCCGGTGAATAGAAAACGAAGCAGCTCAACAAAGCAGGAGAACGTCGTTGGGCATTACCCCGGCGAAATCCTCAAAATTTTGTATTTCTCACCTTCGTCCAAAATCGGACCTTCTGTATTAGGTTTCAATGTAAGGACCAAACGATCAGAACGAATCGTGTCCATCTAGTATTTGCTACGGCAAAAACAGAAGGAAACAGACAAAGTCTTTATGTCATGTACGTGCAAATACTTGCAATATAAAGATTATTGAAAATTCAGATTATTTCATTTCGGATATGTCTTCTTATTAACCACCCTACCCTCGGTGATTACCGCCGAAATTCGGCATCATTTTATCCAAATACCCTACACCGGGGATTATAGTTGAAATTCGACAAAGGCAACAATGTCGCATTGAACCAAGCCAAAATCTTTAAATACCCTCGAATGGGGACTGCTATATTAAAAATTGGTAAGGTAGGGATTCAGGTGTCCGAACCTAATCTATGATAAGTGAATTGTCGAAAAAATATCGGCCCTAGAAAATGCCTAACGTGATTCGGAGACGTCTGAATTCACAGAGCATAAATAAGTCCCACGGGCAAACCACTCGATCAAATCCCCGGACAAAATGTATCGGATGAAGAGAAAAGCCAATATTCAGGCACAGTCCGGAAAAATAACTCCGAGCCTTTGCTTGTCCCTTAAACGGGATCGACGATTTGGGCAAAAGTCATAATAAGCATTCAGATAAAAGAATAAAGAGAATCGGCAAGAAAAATGCACATTCCATATATGAAGGTTTTTTACACCTGAAATTTCTACGAAGTTAAAAAACAAAAACAAGCCAAAAAGGCAAAGGCAAAATAAAGGCTAAGTGCAGGCCCTGGTCTACCCGGTGCAGCTGGAACCGGAATGCTCGGATACTGTCCGCTCGGAATCCTCGGAATCGGTATCGAGGGCTCTCTTGGCTTCCTCCTCGATCTTTCTGGCTTCAAGTATCAGGGCCGGGAGGTCCCCAAAACCTTATTGGGCTTGCTCAAGGGTGGCCCTCCGGGACTTTCACCGTTCATACTCCACCGCAATCGTGGTATGAGCCTCAGCAACCTCCACATTCTTAAGGGCTTCTGCCAAATCGGCCTCAGCCTGGGCCAGTTTGGTCACTAATTCCGCTCTCTCTTCATCGAGAATTCTTTAGACTTGAGTAGCCGACTCGAGCTCGGCCTTGAGAATGTCATTGGCCTCGGCTGTCTCCTCGAATTTGGTTTTGAGCTCGACGCATATCCGGGCCCTATCCTCGGCTTTCTGCTCGAATACCTTCAACTTATTCTTATACTCAGCATTCTCAGATTCAAGCAGCTTATGCCTCTCGGCCATGTTCACGGCATCAGTCTTGACCGAGTGAAGCTCCCTCCGAAGTTGAGAGATAGTGGCCTCGAGTTCACCAAGCCTCGAAGAAAAACGAGCATTATCTTGGCCAAGGCCTACCTTGTCCGCTTACAGAAGCCAATTTTTTTCGACCATTCCGGCCAACTCATCCTTCAACCAAAGATTTTTGGCCTTCGCTGCTTCGAGCTCGGGTTGAAGGTTGGAAAGGGCAGCTGCTCGGTTCAATTGATCGTCCTTCACTTGCAAAAGGTGCTGGAAATTCTCCGTTTCCCGACCTTGGGCATCCAGGTGGCCCTTAAGGTTGTCAACCTCTTGCTGAGCACGGATGAAGGCCTCATTGACGAGCACCACACTCTGTAAAAGAAACGAGAAGTTAAACTTGGATAAACGGAAGCTAAAATTCACGTTGTGAATTATGGAAGGATCGGCGGCAAGCTTACTCGATTTGCCCTGCGCGTGCATGCCCTCGTTAATAAGACTCTGCTAGGGGACTCCGGCCATCTTCCGCTTGTCCGAGTCCGAGATGAGGGGCCTCAGATAGCTTGTAATTCCCACAGGACGGGAAAAGAAACTACAATCCTCGGGGACAGTAATCATGGCCGACCTTGTCCTCCTCGGTTCCACGCTCAGGGCTTGAAAGATGCGTACAAGGCTTTCTCTTAAACCAGTCTCGGTGGACCAGTTAGCTGCCCTTGTGACTCGTGAGATAGGGAGATGTCCAAAACCGGCTGCTTCCCCGGTTGCAGGTGGGGTATCCGAGAACATGTCATCGAGGTTATCTAACCTCGGCGCAGGAGAAGTTGGAGTATCCCCAGCGGTCTCGACCAGGGCAGTGCCTCGGATGTGTCGGGCCGGGTCATCACCCAGACAGGTGGGCCGGCATCCATTGGAGCCTCGGTCTCGGGGGCCGGCTCCCTCTTTGTTCGGCCTCGACGCCGACGCGAGCCCGGATCTTCTAGTCCTTTGCAAGGGGGTCTTCTCAGATGAAGCATCACCTGAAATGTCAACATATTCAATTGACCTTAGAGGAGTCGGGTAAAGAACTTCTTCCCCCCGCATTCAAAGCCGAGGTCGACGGTCCTTCCCTCGGTCGAAGGAAATGGCGGAATGGTGGTTTCATCCTCCCATCGAGTCGACGGAGGGGTCACACCGACCCTCCGAATAAGGAAATCGGGCTCGCTCGTCCCCAGAGTCCGAACGACGCTTTCGCCCTCTTTTTCGGTTTACGCCCTTGTCCGAGGGCTTTCTCCGCCTTTATTAGCGGCAAAGAAAGCAATAATACGGGATGTCCCGATTGTCAATCAAATTCGTGCCGTGCATAGCGGTTCGTGCCACGGCTCCTGGTCTTGGCTCCACCGAGCCCCTGGGTAAACCTGAATACCGAAGAGATTATTAAAAAAAAAAAAAGGAAAGGACAAGGTAAAAGATACGATATATTCCAACTCAAGCAGAGTATTACCGTGGTTTTGAGCAACCCATCGGCCACATGACAGGTTCCCCCATGTCCGTGCTTCATAGGTGTGTTGGCTGAGGAGTGCCCCAACCCATTCATTCATGTTCCGGACGGCCGGAGGTATCCATGCCACGGCTGATATAAAGAAAGCGGGGGAGAAATCGTATTAATTCAAGGGAGCAAGTGTTTGACAAAGCATCCAAGGATAGCTATTGAAGGAAGAACTGAGAATCTTACGATTATCGTTCCACCTCTCCGGGAAGGGCATATAGTCGGCCGGAATAATGTCCCCAGTCCTTACCCGGACGTAGCGTTCTAACTAACCTTGGTCTCTGTCTTCGTCCATCTTCGAAAAGATCGGGTTTCGGCCTCGCTTGGCGAGCTTTATCACACCCCCTCGGAACAACCTCGGGGAATACAAACGGATGAAATGTGTCATCGTAAATTCCCTTTTTATATTGTTGGCCAACATCCGGAGGCAGGCCAGGGTCCTCCAGATTATCGAACGAATTTGGGCCAAGTTCAAGTTGTATGTCCGGCACATATCCAAAATAATCGGGTCAATTGGGGGGTTGAGCTTGAGTGTGAAGGGATAGGTGTAAACATATAAGAAGCCTTCCCTATGATCGGTGATTGACCCGGGCAACACTCGCACCGACGGTTATCCCATCCGCAATCGCCCGACTCGTCAAGTTTATCCTCGGTAATGGACGAGGGATATCGCCTTACATCGAACCCTCTATCAGCAACCGGAGAAGGCTTCTCGGCTTCAAATTCTTTATTGTAGTTGGGTTTGGATGGTACTATGTCTAAAGCGGTGGGCTCAACGACGTTTTTTCCCTTGGGTTGTGAGGTTGGCTCGGCTCCTTGAGAAGAAACCGAGGGAACATCCTGGGAGGTAGTTTCGGTGTTGGCAGACATTTGGAAGATATGGAAAAGGAGATTGGTGAATTTGGAGTAGGAAATGAAACCGGGAATATAAGGAAAGATTGAAAGGGCAGTTGAAGAGTTCAAAGTGACGAGTGAAAGAGAAAGCAAAAGAGCACTTATGATCAAAGAACAGCAATGAAGAAGTTGGCAAAGTTGTTTTATTTTTACGATCAAAACAAGCGAGAGAAGGAAATGATCACGATCAAAACGCCTAAGAAGAGTAGATTAAAATGGTTGAAACAAAGCAAAGAGAATGAGATGAAAAAGGGATCAGAAGTGAAAGAGGTGAAAATGGTGAAATGAAGGGGTTAAAAGCCTTATATAGGCATGGGGGACTGAAACGGTTACAGAGCCCAGCCAACCGGGGGGTGCCACGTGTCCCACAATTAATGAGACGTGATTTGAAGAGACGTGCGTTACGGCGGTTACCGAAGCCGGCCACTCGGGATGAGACACGTGGCTGATGGCAGAGGAACGTGACACAACTGTTCCCGCCAAAATTTAAAGATAAGAACGAGCTTATGGCACCACCGGTTTGGTGACTTATCCACTTCTCGTTACTCCGGTAAAACTAAGATCCGGAAAGTATGGGGACTATCTGTATATGGTAAAAATCGAATGTATGCAAGACCGGTGAGACCGGGGATAGGAAGAAACAAGCACGAGTACGAAGTCTTTCCTTCGGACCAGTGGGATTGCACCAGGTGCAGTTGATCCGAGAAAAGTGGAGTAAATCTGTTTGGTCCGGCATTTCCGGACCAAACTCTGCATCGACGTTAGTCCGGTTTCTCCATGACCGAATTGATCGTGACAGTTAGTCTGGTTTCTTCCTGTCCAAATTGGTCGTGGCCATTGGTCCGGTTGACCAGTTGCAAAGTTACCACGCGTTAAGACCGTTCTGTCACGTTGTACTGATGGCCGTACGGGTGTCAGACCGTACGGTTCAACCTTATCCTTTTAGGGTTTCTTTATTCTAACAAGGCTTTATGTTGTATGCAAGGCCCATAAGGCAAAACTATAAATAAAAGACATCTCCTTACTTTTAGGGGTTAGCTTTTTGAGATCTATAACATTGTAATTGAAAATATATATTGGAGCTTTCTCTCTCTCTTTTCTCTGGTCCGAACCAGTTGAGCTTGGTTCATTCATTTAATATAATTAAAGCTTAATCATCAATATCTACATATCTATTCAAGTCATTAACGCACATATTCATATATATATACACTATTGCACACGAATCCATACATATTCCACTTCAACCAAAAATAGATTAAAGTATACATATCCTATACCTCACTTTTATAAATTCAATTGATTACCTAAATCCGGGGTAAACACGGAAGACTACATACATAGGATTCGATGTGATCCAACCCCTTTAAGATCTCCTGCGCAACAAAAATTTAGTGCACCGAACTGCCCTAGAGAGATTCTACACAATACAAATATTCACACATCAAATGCTCAAATTCTTAATCTGGCGTGATCAAAGGAGCAGTGAAGACCAAGCCCTGCCCAACCGAGAGTCACGGAAGAGAGTCAAATAGACCTAACTTCCAAGTCATTAATTGAAACATTTCGTTGGTGACTGACTAAAATTCCAAGTCATTGGAATTTCTTTCAATTAATTAATCATTAACATTTCTATTGAGTGTTTAAAGGATCAGAATTGACAATAAATTCTTCTGTTATCAATTTGTCATGAATATTTGGAAGTTTAATGAGCTGTTACCTTTTTCTTTGACCCTTTTCACTTTTAGCTTCAATTTTTTGTTTTGTAGAAGTTATTGGTCTGAGTTCTATCGAACCTAGCATTTTTTATGCGAAACACATATATATATATAAAAAACGACAAATTTTTAACAAATATTTGATTTCGAACTCACAATTTAAAAGTACAGTGAATCCAATACTACAACTTTGAAAGTAGAATCCGTCGAGTAAAATTTTTAATTTGGCTCAGGTCAAATAACGAATTTATTTAATGTTACTATATTATCAACCAAACGTCATTTGAAATATTAGCATTATCATGTTGAATCGTTTGTTGGTTGAAAGGAAGACAGCTATGAGTTTAGAGTTAATATTATTACTCAAAAACTTTAGCACATTTCATTTTCAATGGCAATTTCCTAGGTACTAAATTTGGGAAGAAATATAGTGCGAAATAACTGGCTGACCAAGAGAAGAAAAGTATTTATTAAATGTTTTACTGTAAAATATAGTTATGACAAGTTGTTATTCTTTTAATTAATTGACGTCGCAATGATGTGTTAATGTTTGAAAAAATTAACTTTCGAATAAATTATATTATTTTCTAAAAAATTAACACATAGTTTACTGACTTTATAATGCAAAAAATAGCTTTTTTTTATTATTTTTTTTTAACTTTATACAACGAATAAAGTTTTTCAATTTTGAAAATACAAAAAGAAAATAGTATTTATGGTTCTTCAATTATAAATCTTAATCTCAATCCTTGTAAATTGTAATCTATTATCAAACATATTTGATGCTCAGTTAATTGAAACATGTACAGTTACTATAAAATACAATTATAAAAATAATCATGATATAATATAAAATGACCAAAATACAGTTTCAAACTTTCAATCCCACTGAAGATTAAATATGCTTTATGAAATATTATAAGGAAGTAAAATCAAAATCTATCAATAATTAAGGATCAAAAGTGCTATTAAACCAAGAACTTTAAGATAATTTTTCAATTTCCGGTAGATCCAGGAACGACGTCGTATTCCTCCATTTTAACGGTGACGATGACGGATAGTTGTGTTCGAGCTGTTATTGAAGCTATACATTCATCTCCTACTCAAGCTGTTATTTATCTCTCTGGTGGTGCCTCTCAGGTCTATATATATATATATATATACACACTACACTTGTTAATTGTTATATTAACATAAATTTAACTGATAACTTGTATAGAAACTGAAATTATCGATCAGTACATTGCACATAAGTAAAATTATATGCAGTTATCACTTTATGTTATTATTATTATCAATTGATCGGTAGGAATTTTTATTTTTATTTTTTGATGAAATGTTATTATACTTGTTAGTTGTTATCAACATAAATTTAACTGATAACTTGTATAGAAACTGAAATTATCGATCAGTGCAGTGTACATAAGTAAAATTATATGCAGTTATCACTTTATGTTATTATTATCAATTGATCGGTAGGATTTTTTTTTTTTTTTTGATGAAATGTTATTATACTTGTTAATTGTTATCAACATAAATTTAACTGATAACTTGTATAGAAACTGAAATTATCGATCAGTACATTGCACAGAAGTCAAATTCATGTAAAATATGCAGATATCACTTTATGTTATTATCAACTGATCGGTAGCATTTTTTTTTTTTTTTTGATGAAATGTTATGAAGTTGAACAGTTTGCTGTTTTAGGTTAATTAACTGATGATTTGTACAGAAACTAAAGTTATCGATCAAAGTCAGATTCGTGTAAAATATGCAGATATCACTTTATGACTTTATGTTATTATCAACTGATCAATAGCAGTTTTCTTGATGGAATGTTACGAATTTTAACAGTTTGCTATTTTAGGTAAATTAACTGATGATTTGTACAGAAACTAAAGTTATCGATCGAAGTCAAATTCATGTAAAATATGCAGATATCACTTTATGACTTTATGTTATTATCAACTGATCAATAGCAGTTTTTTTTGATGAAATATTACGAATTTGAAGAGGCGCTAGGTAAATTAACTGATGACTTGTACAGAAACTAAATTTATCAATCAGTACAGTGCACATAATTCAATTTCATGCAAGATATGCAGATATCACTTTTATGTTATTATCAACTGATTGATAGCAGTTTTTTTGATGAAATGTTACGAATTTGTACAGGCATTGGGGTGGTTGATGTCAGTTCCGGGAGCATCGAACACTGTGCTTGAATCCGTAGTTACTTATTCTAGAATGTCTATGATTCAATTACTCGGCAAGGTCGTTTAATTTCAAGTTAATCGTCATTTTACTTTGATTTCTTATTGATTGATCATGAAATTATCGCGAGTTCACTGCTTACACATTTTGTGATTTTTACTCTTTTTTTTTTTTTTTTTTTTTTCGGTTTGATACAGGTTCCTGCTCAAGCAGCTAGTTCGCAAACTGCCGAGGAAATGGCGTTGTTGGCTTATAATAGAGCATTAAAGCTTTCTAAACCAGGTTGTGATTTTTAATTCATTCGAATTTTGTCCTTTGATTGTGGATTTTACGGTTTTATCTTGTACATGTATATCTTAGCTAAGTGAAATTTGTCACACATTTCTAGAAATATTCTAGTTTAGTGAAGAAAATTGAGAAACTCTGTCTATGTGAGTTTTCAAAGAATCGCCAGTCCTAAGCATAAAGAAGGCAGATAAATAGATTAAATATGTGAGTGATGCGATCATACTAACAATAATGCAATGGATCTCATCAGAACTTGGAAGTTAAGTATGCTTAGTCGAGCGTAATACTAAGATGTGTGACCTCGGGGGAAGTCCTCATTTGCATCGCGGAATCTAACTAGTTTAGCGTTGATGTTAGTTGATTGATAGTTAAGTGTGTTGAGAATTGATTTAGAAGATAAAACTTTAGTGTCAAATCAAAGTGGTTGGAAGACACTGAATAGACGGATATTATCTTGGATGACTGCTTGATTAATCATGAGTGGTTTATTTGATATATGTGTTTGTAATAATGTGTATGCCATGGCTAAATGATGAAAGTTTTCAGTTCTTCTATTATAACAAGCTATAATAGACATTCTGGTGTGTGAAATATGTGCTTGCTACTGAAGATTTATAGAGGAAATAGGTACAGCCAAGAAGCCACAGAGGGCAGTGGCGGACCTAGTAAGAGCCCAGGGGGTTCCCCCTTCGGCGAAAAATTGCACTGTATATACAAGGTGAAAATTATTTTTTATGTATATATAGTAGACGTTGAACCCCCTTAGCTTCTTCATTTATGGCTTCTTTATATTTTTGAACCCCCTTGGCACAAATCCTGGCTCCGCCACTGACAGAGGGTACCATCCTTTCAGTTACTAGGTTTAGTAGCATAGGTTTATTATACTCTATCTGATAAATATTCTCTTTCACAAAAAGGAGACATCAACTTTATCAATCTTTCTCATTTTTATATTGCATTATGTGTATGACATAAAACTAGTAAGGTTCCTTTGAGCCAAAGTCATCTGACTATCACCTAGATGTGTATTACAAAGTTTCACCCTTTATTATTTAGTAGCATTTTATTCCTTGATATGTGTTGTTTTTATTTAAATGATATGATTTCAATTTGTTTGATTGTACAGGTTCACCAGTTCTAGGTGTGGGTTTTACTGGTGCCTTGGCCAGTGCACGTCCAAAACGTGGAGATCATAGGTATTCTTGTTGCATCATTCAGTTTGTCCTGATATATAATTTCAGATTCTTATTCCCTTAGGAGCAAGTTGCATTCAGGAGTTGTCATTGTTGTCGTATGTCCCCTAGATTCACTAGGAGGGGTATAAACTGGTTTTCGTTAAATGATTCACGTGAGGTTTCTATTGTATATGTAGAGGTGACTATCTTGATTACCGTTCACTTACATTACAACATTAAATGGATCAGGTTAAGGGAAAAACCAAATATATGCTAAGATATATTTGTATATTTCTCTTTGAAAAGTGGAGCTGGTCGACTAAAGGGTAGTCATGCAAGCACAAGATAGTATTAGTGACAGCATTTCCTCCTTGATCTTGATCTTGATCTTTAGGATATAGGTGAAAATAGTTGCTTCTCTCTTTTGTTGGAGACATGACAAGATTCTGCTGTCGGGGATAGTATAATTTGGCTGTGGCTGATGAACTTTTTGTTAATACTTAATGCACATCCTATTTTTCAAATTTTTATTAACAAGGCACAAAGGTGTTGTCATCTGATATTGTATGGACGTTAAGAACACACAAGGATTCTTCTTTCGAGTAACGCAGTTGAGTTGGTATTCATATTAGAATTATTTCATCTCAGTGCTCCGTTGTGCCCCCCTAAAGGGGAGAATAAAAGCACCAAACTTTGTCGCTATAATTAAGTTTGAATGGTCTGCAACCCTTCCAAGATGCCTGTCGACCATGTTTGGATCTCTACAATGACGCCTTTCGACCAAAATCATTAGTATTCCTAGCATTGCCATTTTGATTTGTGAATATATCACTCTTTCAGTTGTTCAAAATTTGGATCTCTTTCTGAGCCTTATCAGTGCCTTATGAGTAGGTTTCACTTGTCAACGAGAACATCTGACCGGCTTTGGTCCTCGACCGTTACTTTGACTAAGGTATTATTCGTGCAAGTTTCTCTTTTTGTCATCTTTACCTTCTTTAATCAGGGTCTTTAGATTTCAGTGGCTGAAGTATTGATTTTGCTTAAACTGAATGAATATATACAGGGTCTGCGAACTCGTGAGCAGGAAGACGGAGTCTCGAGTCAATACTTAATCAAGGTGTGTATAAAATTTCGAGATAATTTCTAAAAGAGGAATTAGAACATTTCATACTTCATTAGGGAAATATACAAGTTCAACATACAACTGCACTGGTTTCATCAACTAAATGCATATATCATTGAACAAAATGTACAAGTGCATGGCCAATTTGGAAATTCAAAGGTTTCAATTCTGCTTTTCTGGTATTTCCCTATTTTTCAAAGCCAATGCTAGATGCTACTTATTATAGTGTTCTACGAATGTGTATAACTGTGCTCCTTAATGTAAATAATCAGAACTTAAACATTTCCAGTTTTTTGATTCAAAGCTTTCAATTCTGCCTTTTAGCCGTTTAGGTACTTTTCCCAATTTTCAGAGCCAAAGCTAGATGCTACTTATTATAGTATATAAGGAATGTTATAATTATTAATTATTCTCCTTTATGCATTACATGTACAAAATAATCAAAGCTTAAAACATTTCCAGATAATGTTTGCTAGTAGAAGCCCAAACTTTATTGCTTTGTCATGAAATTGGTTGGTTTAAAGTTAAATGTGTTATGGAAGGTTACTTTGAATGGACTTGTTACCTCGATCAAGTAATTCATGCTTGGTTCATTAGGGAGATTATAATATTTTCTCTTAGCTTGTGCTGCTATATTGAACTAGTCCATTAAGTTGAACTTTGTGAATAGTTGAGCTTTGTGAATGTATCTTTTGCTTGTTTGACCACCATTGGAACTTTTGTGGCGATAACAGGGAACCAGTAGAGTTGTAGTTTGAAGTTTGGGTTTGTAGATACGTAAAATGTAACTCTCTATGCTGTACCTTGTCCTATTTTAAGTCACAAATTTTAATTTACCATGTCCTGAAGTATCATTTTATTTGAACAGGAATCAGCAGTGAGCTGGTAATCATTTTTTGCCGTTTAAATGTCCTGTAGATCATTTTTAACTCATTATGCTGTAGTACTTGCAAATCCTTCTATGCTGGATCTTTTACCAAATCTATGTTACCTTCTGTCTTCTGGTTCAGGCAATTGCAAATGCTAGCAAGGTTGCAGGAACTTTTGTTCCGGACTTGACTGAATCAGAAGTTCCAGATGAACATGAACAACAGTTTGATGAAGATGAAGAGCTAAAACAACTTCTCAGTGGGGTTATATGCTTCAAACTGTATCCTTTCTCAAGTGGTTTGTGCTAATGAAATCAACAGTCACTTTCAGAAGCCAAAGATTCACTACATATGTTGATACGGGAATTTTGCAGACACATCAGGTGCAGGAAGGAAAATAATCCTGTCTGGTTCCTTTAATCCTTTGCATAATGGTCACCTTAAGCTCTTGGAAATTGCAACTAGGTACACATCTCTTAACATCAAACTTAATTTTCAACCATTTAAAATATTGATTTTTTATACACATTGGAAAAAGATAATGTTTATCGCTTAAGGATTTACATCTCTCTAGAATGTCAACTTTTATCCTTCAAATTTCACAAGGAAAAGAAAAGAGAAGATGTGTAGCACATTTTTGAACTTTGAATTTGAAGGCTTTACTTGCAGAGAGAAATATCATGCTTTTAATGGAATATCATTCACTTCATTTATTTATTTCATGCAGCATTTGTGGCAGTGGTTATCCATGCTTTGAGTTGTCAGCTGTCAATGCAGACAAACCTCCATTGGAAATACCTCAAATCAAAGATCGTGTAAAGCAATTTGAAAAAGTTGGTAAGATCCTAATATATGATGCTTTACTCACATCTTAATATTTCTAATCTTTAGGTATTATAAGTGATATCTAATGGGAAACAAGGTCTAAGGTAGTGATGAAATTAGCTTATTCAGTCAAACCTTGGATCAGTTTACTGGATGATAGTAGAATGGCGTGGTGGTCATCCTTGCTTGTGGTTCTATTATCCAGAATGAGAAAACTCTATTTTTCATTCAGACATGTCCTTAATAAGGATCAAATGGAAAAGTGAACTTTATCTTTGCCTTAAATCAAACTGTGAGCTCACAGAAAGTAAGGGTTGAGAATGGCTACAATGACCTGGTATTTTAATTCTTTGCCAACAATTCTCAAAGGTTTCGAATGCTGAATTGTACTTTGAGTTATTTCCTGCCAAAAACTGATTTCTAAAGTGCCTCTCCGTCGTGGATGCAATACAAATAGGAAGACAAGAAAAAGTGAAATTCGAGAGAAGTATATGCTTTCACCGGTGGTGGATCCAGGATTTGCACTGAGGGGTTCGAAAAATAAAAATGTAGTGACTAGGATTTGAACTTGGAACCTAAAAGTGAATTTTGAACCCCCTAGACCACTGAACCAACCTATTCTCTTGTGGTTAGGGTTAAAAATCTATATATGTACATAAAAAATTTGAAAAGTACCTTATATGCGGTGTAATTTTTTGCTCAGGGTGTTCGGGTGAACACCCTCCCCGGGCCCTAGATCCGCCTCTGGCTTTCACTACAGTTTATCCATAATAGTTTCATATCTGAGTACGATCTGAAGTAATATTTCAATTTTCATGTTATCTGAGAAGAGAGAAGACGTAGCCATGTCATTAGATTCTTACCCTACTTTCATATTCAAAATATGCTGGTGTATTTGAATGGCTTCAGCCTTTGAAATGCAGGAAAGACGGTCATAGTGTCTAATCAGCCATACTTTTACAAGAAAGCAGAACTTTTTCCAGGCAGTGCTTTTGTCATTGGTGCAGACACAGTTGCAAGACTTGTACATGTAAGGTTCTTTCATTTGTTTCTACAACATTGCGATTACGTGAGATCATGAATTTAATAAATTCGGTATTGTTCTCTGTCTCTCTCTCTCTCTCTCTCTCTCTCTCTCTCACACACACACACACACACACACACAAAATGATCCATATGGATATGTTCTCTAACTATTATGCTTTCCATTTTATAATATCATACATTCAGCCAAGCTCCAACCTCTTTCTGGTGGACCATTTTCTTAAAGCTAATCGCGTTTTCTTCTACTGCCATTCATGGTCTTGTCTACTTAATTTGGGAATACAATTATTGGGAGGAAGATAATTTGTGTTAAATTTTGTGATAGAATCTATCCGACTGGTTTCAAAAGTATCTGCTGAAGTAGCACCTGTTGCACAGTTATATTTTTTTATGTATAGAGACAACAACACCCACTCAACTATAAGAATAAGATGGTAAGAAGGAGATGAAACAAAGACGTATACTTAATGTGATCTTTATTTGTGAATAATTTCTGATTTTTGCATAGTCAACTTTGGCTGATAAATGGGGCAATAAGCTGCTAAAAATAGAAAGTTCCCAAAGTGTACATATTAATCTTTGCAAGTTGCTCTTGCCAGCCAAAGTACTATGGTGATGACTATGGAAAGATGTTGGAGATACTTCTGGGATGTAAAAACACAGGTTGTACTTTCCTAGTTGGTGGTCGAAATGTTAATGGAACTTTCAAGGTACACAAACAAACTCACCACGGCCTTCATATTTTAGCACTTTAGCTTTTCAATTTTCAAAACTCTTATGAATTTTATATCATGTGATTCTCTAGGTTCTTGAGGATTTCGACATTCCAGCAGAGCTAAAAGACATGTTTGTGCCTATACCAGTTGAGAAATTCCGTATGGATATATCATCCACCGAAATTCGGAAGAGTCAAGGGTCCTTGTAAGCTATTTGCATCGTTTTCACTCAACCTATCTGGGTTCCATTTTTCATTGTTTACTCTTCCCAGTCTCAGCAGAACCTAATGTGAGGAATTTTTAGACTCTGATATGAGTTTTCTTTCTAACATTTGTATATATATGAATAAATGCTTTGTTTTAAAGTATTATTATGCCTTTTAACCAAACTTCAGCTTCTGTCAACTTTATACACGAATCGTTGACTTTCAAGCTATTCCTTACATACTCACAAAAAATAGCTACTGAGAATTGTACAATTGAACATTGCCCCCAAATATATTACAATGAAATGTAATAGAGCTATCACCCGCCCCCTTCCTCCAACCACCCCCATTACAAGTACTACATATGCAGATGGAAAGAAATTTCTCAGCAACACTTAATAGTCCAGTGGTGTCAGCGGGAGTATTCTTCCACGTAATAGACGTGGATTCGATTCTCGCTATTTCCTTTCTCCTCACTTTTCTGTTTTTACTATTCAGACGCCACAGCCTGCACCATATCCGGCACCATAGTTATCGATATGAGTTGATGCTGCTTTCTCTTTAGAAATACCATCTGCACATGAGAAGATGATTGTTGAAATGATACACATGCTGACCAATATCATCAACCACAGACCCCGAATGCCAACATTTGTTATATCTTCAACGCCTCTTATTCCATCCCAGCTCCCAACTGTTGCTCTCAATTCGCTAACCATATTTTTGTCTAAGTGGTTATAAAAGGTGTTTTGATAAGAGCTTTTCTACTGATTTCTTATCACTAAAATTGAGTTTCTCTTATCAAGTGAAGGGTTTTAAAGATGGTTGAGACTTGATAATGAGTGGTCAAAATAAACTACCTTGTGTTTTAGGTAAAGGGATCTTGACTTTTTTTGGACAATGCTTATCCAAATGGTAGAATACTTGGGCACATGGCTAAATGTAGTGTGAACAGATTCTTGTTTTAGATTCACACAATACAAGTGATCGGAAAGCTAAGTAAATCTATAATAAATAAATAAAAGATAGTTGAGGTTAAGCATCACAATCGCACTATGTGATTTTTCCCCTTCTATTTGATAAATCATCATGCACTTATTGGGGATAATCTGACTCCTCGTATAGTCACTCAGCTTAATTAAATTACCTAATAAAGTCATTTTTCTTTAATTCTTCATATGATCGTTCAAGTTTATGCATTTGCCTTACATAGTAACAAGAGCCAAAAGACACTTTAAAAATAAAAGAAAAAGGGCCAAAGTAGTCCCTTAAGTTTGGACTTTGAGTTAAAAACATTTCTTATTTCTTAACACCGAATGACAATAGTCCGCCAACTATGTTTCACTTTCTTACTTCGTAAAGTAGATTGTGTTTCATCCTATAGGTAAAGTTCATAATATAGATTGAAAAAAAAAAAAAAACACGCACACACATCATAATGTTAAAAGTAAAAAATAAAAAAATAAAAAATGAAGAGTGTTAACATAGAGGGTAAAATAGATACTAAATTTTTTAAATAAGATAAAAGGGAGGAACAACTATTGTTCGAAATCGGGAGAGATATTTAATTTTTTTAGCAGGGTTGGAGGGGGGAATAATTTTTACCTAACTAATATTACAAGATTGACAAAAATAATATTTGAGAACTTTAAAAAAATTTAGTACAAAATGATGATATACAATCTCCTCATTTTATGTGATGTTGAATGATTTATATTATTATGATGATGTCCTTCAATATGCATCTACGTTTTTTTTTTTTTTTTTTTTTTTACGAAAACCCTTGATGATTAATCTTTAGATATTAATTTTTTTTCCCTATTAAGGCCTATTTTTTTGTTTGAAGAAATTTATCGTCTTCCTTATTAATTATGAATTGCCGGGCAATAATTTCTACCGCAGAAGAAACTAACAACTAATTTAATCTATTTTATCAAAATAAGGACTACTCATAAAATATATAAATAAATAGAAAACATTATTTTATTATTGAACTCCTAAATTTCCAAGCAAACAGAGTACATTTAGGCTATTTCATATTATTATTTTAGTAGTGATAAAATGGAAAAAGTTTTTTTTTTTTTTTTCATTTCTGAAGTTATCAGTCACAATTTATTGTGTGTTTCGTTACTGTTAATACCACAGTTAGAGTTGAACTAAAGTTGTACTATTTTCTATCATTAAAAGGTTGTTAGTGTTTTATGTTAAAGAATAAGGACTATTTTAATTGAAAATTCAAACTTAAGGGACTATTTGACCTTTTTTCTTTTATTTTTAAAGTGACTTTTAGCCCTTCTTACTTTGTAAGGCAAATGCATAAACTTCAATGACCATATGAGGAACAAAGAAAAGATAAATGACTTTTGCAGGTAATTTGTTTAAGTTGAGTGGCCATTTGAGGAATTGTCTTGGGATTATCCACTATTTACGTACCTTTTATTTGACCCTTCATAAAGATTAGAAGTTCCATTTAGGGTTTTGGTGGAAAGTCAAGCCTCTATCTACGCGTTCGATAAATATTAAAATGCTTGTAAGATAAAATCAGCGGAAAGCTATAAGTTGGTCATTTCCAACTTATGAATTTTTAGCTTACAAGCACTTTTGATTAGACCAAGTATTTTAGTATTTTATCCTTAATAATTTTTCTAATTCTCAAATATCTTTCCCAAAAAAAAAAAACTCCTAACTTTCTCTTCACTTTAAGTCCATCATTCCTCCTTTTCATTGCACGAATAGTTTTAAATTTAACTCTTCTATGTATTTTAGTCATTCTACAAAAAAACAACTTATCAATTGCTTATTAACAACTTCAACACTTCTATTAAAATATACAGCTGCTTATTTATAAAATTAATTGTAACAATTAAAAATATTTTTCAGCACGTAAAACTTATCAATTGTTTACAATCAGATAACCTAAACGGTTTCTAAGTTTGAAAACTGGAAACATCAATAAAGGCCAGTGGCATGTGGACACTTGGTTGAAATTGTAACCATGCAAAGATAGTTCGAAACTTCTATCTATGAATTCTATGCGTCGAGGCAATGACAGACTGGGACTTAATCTCTTTGTTGTAATAATGATCTTGATGACACCTCGACACTAGTGATAGTGACAAATTTAAGATTTTCATTAAGAGATTCAGTATTTATTATATATATAAAATACAAATTTGATCTAGTATAAATAATAAGAGTATAATTTTTGGATGAAAAGAATTTAGATGAATCCCTTCCGTTCCTTTAACTCTGCCGTGATGAACCTTAATATGCATGAGATCTCTAATATTGTTGTAAATTGTAACAGGGACTCAATGTCTTAAGTTGTTAACCAACCTAATTGTTTATTGTTGATATAAACTGATAATACCCCCTCCACTAAAATATTGGAACCTATTTTATTTTGTGCAATTATAGAAAGCAAAAATATTCACATAGTTTTGGACTTTGGTCACTTTAGTTTTAGAGAAAAAGACTAGTATCACTGAAGGTTGTGGTGGGTGGTAACTAAGTGTCTTTTCACCTTAACCAAAAGTCTTGAGTTCAAGTTTTGAGAATGGAATGAACATTTTACCCCAAAAAGTGGGAATCTTCGGAGTGAATCTAGATTTTTTTGTCCCCAAAATGAATATTGAACACCATAAGGAAACTAAAAAAACAGGTAGTACTACTATTTAATTAGCTCTGCAAAATGTTAAAACTGTCAAAACGTTGACGATGATAAATATTTCTTTGTAAGTTTGGAATCAGAGCTGAATCTACTATTTTAAATCTTTTTCTTGATTTTTAACAGTTCCTATTTTTCTTGAAGGTATATGGTGGAATTGGTATTTAATTGGCTCTTTGTTATATTGAAGGGACAAGTAAATATGTAAGTGTGATTTTGGCCCAAAAGAGCGTGTTGCAGCTGTATCAATTTTGTCTTATACAAGTAGTAACCATTTATTTGTATTGAATTTACATAAAATTAATGGATATATGATATGTATTTAGACGGACACAATTATCACTTACTTGATGTGAATAAGTATTATTCATTAAATCTGTTTAAATTTTGGTGCATTGAATAAGTAGTATACCTTTTTATTAAGAGTAAATGACATGCATATGGTAGGCTACATCATATAACCTATCATAGTTAAGTGATTGAATATTTGAATGAAATGAGAAAGTATTTTAACTAACAATAGTAAATGATGGAAATTTATATGACAAGCACATTTTATATACTTAATAATTTGGTGTAAATATTGTATATGATTAAGTTCTTTTCCATTGGTTTGGGTCTACAATACTATGATTCTTCTTTATTATACAATATATCATTTTCAAAATTAAAACTTTCTCTTTTTTGTTCTTTAACTTTTCTCCCTGTTCCAAAGGAAACAATCTTCTTTCTTTTTTTGTTCAGTCCCAAAATTTTCAAATGAAGTTATTTTGCTCTTTTAATTCAACTCAATATAAGCTAATACTTCTACTTTTTCTTTACAATATTTAAAACTTGATTTAACATTTTACTAACTGGTCTATATTTTCATATTGAAAATTCTTACATAAATCATTTTGTACAATAGAGATAAATGAGATTTTTATAACTTTAAATAACCTTATAAGTTAAATACAATTAACTTTTAGAATGATGAGAATATTATTTTGAAAATAGAAAAAGAAAATGAAAGAAAAGAGTAAAGATGCTTGCTAATCGAATTAATACAGATAGTTTTAAAAAAGTAATATTTATTTACAACATTAAATATCTTAAAGGCCAATTTCTTAATGTGCTTAAGAAACTTGAGAGGTGAAGCTTATATATATTCATCGTCTTCTCGTGAAACATGTCCTGCATTTTCCAACCCCTAACTACTTGATCCCCTAACATAGGGGACTTAGGCCTAGTGCTGTTCTTCAACTCACTAAACCGAATCAGGCCTATATTTTTTTCATCTTCAAGTACTTGTTTCTTTGTTGAATAGTTTTTTTTTTTTTCTTCTTCTAATAGTTTAACAAAATAAAATATGAGATTTTTTTATATCTAATCTCTTCATGGACCGGGCTCCTTTATGTAGATTAAATGGGTTGAGGGTTAGAGGGGCGGAGCAAAAACACACACCCAAATGAGAAATCCCAAAATATACCCTAGATTTCACCTTTAAACACATCTTTGATTCTTAAATTAATCTTTACTCAATGAAGTTTAAATTTGCTCGTTACTTACAAAATTGCACCTCATTCATAATTTTTTTTAATCTATATGCTTACAAGAAAAATAAAAACACTAAGTAGGCGTTTGGACATGCGATTTGAAATCATGAGATGAATTCAGCGTTTGGACATGCATTTTATCTCATGATTTCAAACCATGGTTTGAAATCCCAAATCATCCAAAAAGGCATGATTTGGGGTTTCAAACCATGGTTTCAAAATTTTTAAATATAAAATTTGACCTATAAGTTTATATTTTGTAAAAAAAAGACCCATAAGTTGGTAGATATTTTTAACAATTACTCCCACCAACCATTTACCAACCTTTATTTATGTCTACCATGTGGGAAGATTATATTAAAGAGTAGTTACATTACTATTCATGTTGAATTTTTCTTTTTTATTGAACTAAAGTTTGATTAATTGGTGTTGTATTTTTTTAGAAAGGCCTTCTAGTAGCGTATTAATTTTTTTATGAACTATGACTTGCTCATTTGGTAAGATTGTATAAGAATTGAGGATATTTTGATAGTCTTCACAACTTGTGAGGTTTTTATGTATTTAAGAAAAAGTACAACTTAATAAATCTAAATTGCATGTCCAAACATAGTTTTATCTCATGGTTTCAAATCATGTCCAAACGGCTCCTAAGCTTGGAACAATTGAAACTTACAATTTCAAACCCTAACTTTCGGTTGACTAAGGCCAATGATTGTTCTCTTTCCCCCTTAGAGCTCTGAAGTATCTGATGAAAACTGGGACAGGTTTGGGACAAAAGAGGGAAGGGTTTTGGGCAAAAAAAAAGAAAATCAAGGGAAAATTTGCCGCCTTCTCTTTTGCAAAAACAATGGAAACGGATATTAAATTTTCTAAAGCCACAAACTGAACAAGTTGTTGTGAAAGTTAAGATGTTTTACCGACAATAGAAATACGTTTAGTAACATTGAAGAATATATTGTTGCAAATTTCTTTAATATTTAAAATTTATTAAAATACCCACAAAATATGGCAACATTAAGATATTTGCCAACAAGAAAAAACCTCATGGCTAAAATTTACTCTATACCAACAACTAAATAAAGTTGTTGCCATTTATTAATATTTAGCAATAATATCATTACTGTTGCTAAAATTGTGTTGCCAATTTTATACTTTCTTGTAGTGTGTTTTAATAGGGGAATATTATGTTGAATGATTTGTATTTCTTATTCCGTGTTTTGGTACGCATATATACAATTTGTCTTAAATTGGATCAATATTTATGAGTTGTTAGTGCCATGTATGAAGTAGTATCTCGTTTTCCATTAAATCTATAGAAATGACTTGACTTAAACTTCATTATATTAAATCAGTAAAAAGTTTTAACTAAAATAATGAAATTTCTAGTGTGTATTTCCTTTTATTTCTTCTTTATCTGCAATAAAGTATATTCTAATGGCATATTTTTGTTTTTTTTCGAGCCAAATCTGTAAATGAATAATAGCTAGAGCTACAATTACATTATTCAGCTGGATTTTTTAAAGATAAAATAATGCAGTTCAAACTGTGAATTTATTTCATCTCTTATTCAGGTGCAACAACTATTTGTTTTCAACTGTATAACTTTTTTCCAGGCGAAATCTATCAAATTTTTTTTAGCTAGAGCTCCACTATCTAAAATAGTTTCAACTATATATTTCTTCTTTCTTTACACCGTTAATATATCTAAGGTAAATATGAAGTTCAATTATGCACATGAAGTGATAGTTGCTTATTACTTTCATATATAATAATACTGAAAATACAAGTAATTACAATAGCAGCATAATTCTTTCATCCTTGAAGTATTTTACATTTAGAATTACAATAGCAGCATAATTCTTTCATCCTTGAAGTATTTTACATTTACAATTATGAACATCTACAATTACATTGTTCATAATTCAGACACAATCCACAGCCAATTTTCTTGAACTTTTTTTCCCAAATTTGAGAGTTTACTCAAATCTTTTTCTTTTGCTTGACGGGTCCTCTTGGAATCTTGTTGAGAACTTCAGTATCAAATTTATTGTAGAGTTTCTTCATATCTTGGTTACCTTGGCTTACTAAATAATCGAAGTCATTTTGATACCTTTCATATAAAGCTGGTAATGTTGCCAGGCAAACAAACCCTATAAATTAAATCAATAAAAGACAAGTCCGTCATAATTCGAATAATAATGTTACCACTTTGAGTCTGGCCAGCCCCACATTGAACAATTAGGATTTCCGTGTTAAGTACTCCATTCGTTTCATTTTGTGCAGTTGTTTTTGACTGAGCACACAATTCAAGGATAAAACAAAGACGTTTGGAATTTGTAGTTTTAAATATGTCACGATTTTTTCTGTGGATGTAAAAGCATGTCATTAAGGGTGAAATGAAAAATTTAGATTTAATTTTTTTTCCAGATATAGGGAGGTCTCATTCTTTCTGGAGATTATTTTCGTCTTAATTTGTTAAAAAAAATGACACATTTCTATATTTGAAAATGACTAACTTTTCTCATTTTACCTGCAGATGACATGACTTTATAGTCGCGCAATTATCTTGACATATTTAAGAACACAAGCTTCTAAAATCTTTGTCCTTTCAGTTTTGTGTCTAGTCGAACATGTGCGCATAAATTGAAACGAAGGGAGTATATTATAAAAGAAGAAAAAAAGGCCCAAATTTCGAAACCTTACCTACGTACAACAAATTCAGAGAGCTAAAATAACTCCCAATGATTGACAATATCCAGAGAAAAGCGATTGCCTGAGCACCAAAGAAACCAAAGAGTGAAGTTACACAAAATTCAATAGAATATAAAAGCAAAGGATTAATGAATGATATTGCGTATGAAATGTGATAAAGTGTACCAGGAAAAAAGTTTTGAAATCTTTTCCGGATGAAATCTCATAGAATTTCACTAACATAGAGTTGAATTTCCGACATAACCATCTGAATGTTGAATCTGATATCATCATTGCTCGAAAATCAGGAGGATTCCTGAAGAATTAAGAATTTTTTGCACTATCAGGACATCATGAAAATAACTCTTCATAAAAGCAGGATGTATAATCTTAGAAACTAACACTACTAGAAAAGCGCTACTTTTCCTGACGAAATCTGTCGGAATTTGGCTTGTTAGGAAAAAATTTCAACGGCTTTTTCGTAAGAAACTCCTTATCGCGAGCCAAATTTCGACGGAATGTCTGTTGGAAATTAGCATTTTTTTTGGTAAATAAGGCCGCTTATCTGCCGCGACGAGTAAAAAAAACGACCTTATAATGTAAAAAAAAAAAATATAATAATAATAATAAAATATATATATATATATATATATATATATATATATATATAAATATATTGACGATGTAGATAAGTTAAATTCGAGCATATATAGTGAAAAATACCAATCGACAAGTCCAGCTCCCATAGACCAAATGAAGAGAATTAACATCATGCACATGGAGATGTGACACAAAAGAGTCACAAAATTGTACTCCATAACTTCAAAAAGTGACCAAATTACTGTGAATCCAATTAAAATTGCAGCTGTTAATGACTTGTCTCTCCATAATAATAAGTCAGCAACTGCAAGAGAAAACAAAGAAGAGAAAAATCAAGTTATTTCAATAGAGAGCAAGGGCAGATGATGCAAATAATGCGCGTACAAAGTCTCACATTGGAAATTGATGAAAGAATAAGCTATATATAAAGTGTAGGGATAATAACTTTTTAGAGAAAACATACGCAGGTTTAGCACAAATAAGACATGATCACATCATTTTAAGAATTTCTTTGGACTAAATTAGCCTAACAAGCCTCAATCCGAGTAGTAAATGTTATGCTAAGTTCACACCCACGTACGCTGGTCATAATTGAAGGGGAATCTCGGAGAATCAATAAAATTGTCTCTGGTTGAGTCATAGGTCACAAGTTCGAACCGTGGAATTAGCGACTGATGTTTGTTTCATGGTAGACCTAGACTGCCTATACTTGTAAGCAGCGGCGGAGCCACATGCATACAAGGGGTGTCAACCGACACCCCTTTGCCAAAAAATTACACTGTGTAAATGCGTAAAAAGATTTTTTTTTTTATGTATATATACTATGTGTTGAACCCCCTTAATTTCGTCATATATTTACTTTTTTTATATATTTTGACACTCCTCAATAAAAATCCTAATTCCGCCATTGCTCGTAAGTTCATGCGTATCCGATCCCACATGAGCTCAGGTATACTTCTTACATCAAATTGTGCTTATTTGTTACATAGTTCGGATCGAAAATCCTTTCTATCCTTTTTTGTCTACACTTCTTTTGAGCCAAGGGTCTATCGAAAACGGCCTCTCTACCCCACAAAGGTAGGGGTAAGAACTGCATACATCCTACCTTCCCCAGACCAGACTTGAAGGATTACACTAGGCAAGTTTTTGTTGTAGTTCAATCGAACATCATGAATTCAATCGAACCCGCAAAAATCGCTTTAAATCCATCTATGCTCTACACATATTCTAACCAAAAGAAAAAGGAGGAAATTTGCTAAAATGGCTTAGAGTTGAAAATGCTCTAAACAAAATGAAGAAAATTAAAAGAAAATACCTTTTCCTCCACCAAGAATTGCATGCATGGGCCTATTATGAGCCAAAAATCTTCTCCTGGATGCTGAAGATGAAGGGCGTGGATCATCTGAATCAGAAGAATAAATTGGCATTGTATTGGTAATTTTATGAATGATATACTGTATTATTATCAATAGTAATATTGCTGAATTTTGATGACTTATTGGCGTTTGAATTAATTATAAGAACAGTAGGGTTTTAATTTTATAGGACGTTGTTATAATTCTTAATTTGGGAACCAAGAAGTATACATATATACAAGCAAAGAAAGGAATAGCTTTACCATGGAATTGAAGTTTTGCATCACATATGAAACTTAGCTAAGCTTCTTTGTTGTTATAGCGTTGTTAATATTAATCTTTATTGATTTGTGTTTTTTAACATAGAAAGTACGCAAGGTGGACGGTAGAAAAAAATAAATCCACAATTGAAATATATATTAATCAGATATCTTGAATTCGAGCACTCAGAATAATTATTTGTGCTTTCTCGCAAACAATTAATTTTCACATATTAATCAAACAGTCAGAATAATTATTTTTGCTTTCTCGCAAACAATTAATTTTCACATATTAATCGAGTGGATCGTAATCACATAATTGCATTTGTGAATTACGCAAAGGCATTTTTGCATAGGCTGTAAATATCAAACTACGATAAAAAAAAACCACGTTCAATTGTCCAGACTAGTAGTAACAAATACTTACCACACTTGTTGTATGTATCAAATAAATCGCATACTTTAACTAGAACAATTAAGAATTAAAGTGGAAATACATGTCATTAACCATATTATTTAAGCAATAAACTTGTGTACTTTTTATTTTTTTCTTCTATTACATCTGGGAAGATTACATATTTTATGGAGTTTGAACCCTCCAACTCAACCGTAAAAGGCACGGAGCTTGCTAGAAGAGATTAAATGGTTAGACAGAGGGACATTAGTAAAATAAAATGAAAGGATAACAAGTATTTTTGTCGTTAACTTCTAATAGAGGGTAAAATTAAGTAAAGTTAATAGTTCTAGTAGAGGAAAAAAATTAAAAAATCCAAAAAGAAAAAAGAGTTACATTAGTACCATAATGGCATGTAAGGAAAAATTACTTGGCATAGCTACATCTAAGAGCTAATTATAGATAATAACTACTCTTTATTTTATTTACTTTTCTAGCTATAGTCTTTTTTTAATTTACACCTCGTAACTAGTGCCCTGTATCTCAAAAGTCTTCTCTTTTTAATTGATTTTCCCTCACCTCCCAGATGGATCTTCTCTCTCACCCCTCTCTTTCTCTCTCTCCGTTGCCTCTCCTCACCACCAGATTTGTGCGATCTCACCCCTCTCTTTCTGACTCTGTTCCCTCTCCTAAAAAATCTCTGCGTATCAAAACCCTAATCAGAGATGACGTGGCAGCATTGATCGATATCGCAGTAATCGATTCCATCAGAATTTCACACAAATCATCATAGTCGTTGATTGATATCGGAGTCATCGATTCCATCGGAATTTCATAGAAATCATCACAACCTTTGATTCGTTACGATTACAGTCATCACCAGCCGTTCGATGATAACAATTTTGATTTCAAGTTCGCTAGAAATGGAGTACCCGATAGATCGGAAAAACTATTTGATTTTGCTAAAGAAGTTTCTAGAACATTGAAACCTGAGGGTATTTTGGTAATTCACACAATATCCAAAGATAGTTACAGTCTCAATTCGTTAATTTAGTTGACATCATCGAAGCTCAGTCCCGTGGAGGCGGCAACGGTGGTTCTGAGTGCATTTGAGTAAATACAGTGTATTTTTAAAAGGATTTGTATGTATTTCATTTATTTGAGTGTAAATACATTCAAATATAGTTGAATAAAAGGATTTCTAAGTGTTAATACATTCAAATACGAATACATTTAAAATTCTTCTTCTTCATTATGCATCTAAAATTTTGTTGAAATACGATCAAATACAATTGTTGGCCGAATTTTTTAAAAGGGGTGCCGGGGGGGGGGGCAAAACGGTGGGGGGGGGGGTGGAAACTAGATGTATTTGACTGTATGTGTTGGTTGAATGATCTATGTACTTATGTTTGTATACAATTTTTTGAGTAAATACAGTGTATTTGAAATTTTGTTGAAATACATTCAAATACAGTTGTTGGCTGATTGTATTTTGGGCGCAAACTAGATGTATTTGACTGTATGTGTTGTTTGAATAATCTATATATATGTTTGTATACAATTTTCGAGTAAATACAATGTATTTAAAATTTTGCATATGAAATTTTGCTGAAGTACATTCACATACAGTCGAATACATTCAACTACACCCAAAATAAAAGGATACATCAATATACAAACACACTAAAATACACAGCCCCATTGTATATTTAAATGCACTTAAATACATCATTTTGAATACACATGTATTCAGAGAAATTAAGGTTGCATGTATCCAAATACAGCCAAATACATGTGACATCAGATAAGGTTGGATACAACTAAACAGTATATTCAAATACACTGAAATACAATCAAATACAGCGAAAATGCCTAAATGTAGCTACGAATTGTAAATAGCAAAAAGATAGTTAAAGGATTGAAAGCAAACATTAAAAGGTAGCTATTTATGTAAGTTATTTATAATTAAATAGGGCCCAATTGGTAGGTCTAAGCCCTACTTATGGCCAATCCCTATTATGATTCAATCAACTAGGCCCATTGTATTTTGCAGGCCCAGTTAGTATTAATGGATGACACCTGGTAGAAGCTTCACCAGGTAACAACTTTTAGCACTTCAAATTTCAGATCTTCGTGTTAGAATGTGATGTAGGGCTGCTTATTGTGCAGGTAAATAATTACGTTTAACGATTTGATTTATCGGTTATCAATTTTAGAGTAATTCTCTAATATTAAGCTTAACGGTTCGGCTATTTAGATTAATTCTCTAATATTAAATACTTTGTAAAATTTGATTATGTTTAGATGGAAGTCTTAAAAGCGGCTTTTTGTGCACTTACCCTCATAATATATTTAACTTTTAAAGTATCTTAGAAACTGGTCGTAGAGTGAAATTGCTCTATTTAGGTCTATTAAGAATTCTCAAACTAATCCTAATGAGGACCAAATCATATTAAATCCATGCCATTGACCAGTAATTTTTTTTTTCTCCAGTTTTGCCAAGCTGTAAATACATTCATAAACATCCTTTATATATTTTGTTGGTAACATTAAAAATTTAAAAGTAGTGAGTCAAAGACATGTACCAATTTCTTGTCATTTTCCAATTTATTCTTGCAATCTGAACATTAGACTAAAATTTCAACTTTTTGCAATAAAAGTTTCCATATTTATTGGCTTTTATATAATCAAAGATTAGATAGGATCTTTGACCACTAACTTGTCTTAACCAAAAAGTTTAGTTTACCTTGCGATGATGATCTTTCTGGATGATCTTAGTATAAATAATAAGAGTATAATTTTTGGATGAAAAAGATTTAGATGAATCCCTTCCGTTCCTTTAACTCCGCCGTGATGAACCTTAATATGCATGAGATCTCTAATATTGTTGTAAATTGTAACAGGGACTCAATGTCTTAAGTTGTTATCCAACCTAATTGTTTATTGTTGATATAAACTGATAATACCCCCTCCACTAAAATATTGGAACCTATTTTATTTTGTGCAATTATAGAAAGTAAAAATATTCACATAGTTTTGGACTTTGGTCACTTTAGTTTTAGAGAAAAAGACTAGTATCACTGAAGGTTGTGGTGGGCGGTAACTAAGTGTCTTTTTACCTTAACCAAAAGTCTCGAGTTCAAGTTTTGAGAATGGAATGATTTTTTATAAGGAACATTTTACCCCTAAAAGTGGAAATCTTCGGAATGAATCTAGATTTTTTTGTCCCCAAAATGAATATCGAACAACATAAGGAAACTAAAAAAAAGGTAGTACTACTATTTAATTAGCTCGGCAAAATGTTAAAACTGTCAAAACGTTGACGATCATAAATATTTCTTTGTAAGTTTGGAATCAGAGCTGAATCTACTATTTTAAATCTTTTTCTTGATTTTTAACAGTTCCTATTTTTCTTGAAGGTATATGGTGGAATTGGTATTTAATTGGCTCTTTGTTATATTGAATGGACAAGTAAATATGTAAGTGTGATTTTGGCCCAAAAGAGCGTGTTGCAGCTGTATCAATTTTGTCTCATACAAGTAGTAACCATTTAGTTGTATTGAATTTACATAAAATTAATGGATATATGATATGTATTTAGACGTACACCATTATCACTTACTTGATGTGAATAAGTATTATTCGTTAAATCTGTTTAAATTTTGGTGCATTGAATAAGTAGTGTACCTTTTTATTAAGAGTAAATGACATGCATATGGTAGGCTACATCATATAACCTATCATAGTTAAGTGATTGAATATTTGAATGAAATGAGATAGACAGTATTTTAACTAACAATAGTAAATGATAGAAATTTATATGACAAGCACATTTTATATACTTAATTATTTGGTGTAAATATTGTATATGATTAAGTTCATTTCCATTGCTTTGGGTCTACAATACTATGATTCTTCTTTATTATACAATATATCATTTTCAAAATTAAAACTTTCTCTTTTTTGTTCTTTAACTTTTCTCACTATTCCAAAGGAAACAATCTTCTTTCTTTTTTTGTTCAGTCCCAAAATTTTCAAATGAAGTTATTTTGCTCTTTTAATTCAACTCAATATAAGCTAATACTTCTACTTTTTCTTTACAATATTTAAAACTTGATTTAACATTGTACTAACTGGTCTATATTTTCATATTGAAAATTCTTACATAAATCATTTTGTACAATAGAGATAAATGAGATTTTTATAACTTTAAATAACCCTATAAGTTAAATACATTTAACTTTTAGAATGATGAGAATATTATTTTGAAAATAGAAAAAGAAAATGAAAGAAAAGAGTAAAGATGCTTGCTAATCGAATTAATACAGATAGTTTTTAAAAAGTAATATTTATTTATAACATTAAATATCTTAAAGGCCAATTTCTTAATGTGCTTAAGAAACTTGAGAGGTGAAGCTTATATATATTAATCGTCTTCTCGTGAAACATGTCCTCCATTTTCCAACCCCTAACTACTTGATCCCCTAACATAGGGGACTTGGGCCTGGTGCTGTTCTTCAACTCATTAAACCGAATCAGGCCTATAATTTTTTTCATCTTCAAGTACTTGTTTCTTTGTTGAATAGTTTTTTTTTTTTTTTTCTTTCTTCTAATAGTTTAACAAAATAAAATATGAGATTTTTTTATATCTAATCTCTTCATGGACCTGGCTCCTTTATGTAGATTAAATGGGTTGAGGGTTAGAGGGGCGGAGCAAAAACACACACCCAAATGAGAAACCCCAAAATATACCCTAGATTTCACCTTTAAACACATCTTTGATTCTTAAATTAATCTTTACTCAATGAAGTTTAAATTTGCTCGTTACTTACAAAATTGCACCTTCATTCATAATTATTTTTAATCTATATGCTTACATGAAAAATAAAAACACTAAGTAGGCGTTTGGACATGCGATTTGAAATCATGGTTTGAAATCATGAGATGAAATCAGCGTTTGGACATGCATTTCATCTCATGCCCAAATCATCCAAAAAGGCATGATTTGGGGTTTCAAACCATGGTTTCAAAATTTTTAAATATAAAATTTGACCCATAAGTTTATATTTTGTAAAAAAAAGACCCATAAGTTGGTAGATATTTTTAACAATTACTCTCACCAACCATTTACCAACCTTTATTTATGTCTACCATGTGGGAGGATTATATTAAAGAGTAGTTACATTACTATTCATGTTGAATTTTCTTTTTTATTGAACTAAAGTTTGATCAATTAGTGTTGTATTTTTTAGAAAGGCCTTCTAGTAGCGTATTAATTTTGTTATGAACTATGACTTGCTCATTTGGTAAGATTGTATAAGAATTGAGGATATTTTGATAGTTTTCACAACTTGTGGAGTTTTTATGTATTTAAGAAA
Source organism: Lycium ferocissimum (assembly GCF_029784015.1). NCBI lineage: Eukaryota > Viridiplantae > Streptophyta > Magnoliopsida > Solanales > Solanaceae > Lycium > Lycium ferocissimum. The sequence continues at coordinate 23,610,098 of NC_081349.1, forward strand.
AAATACAACTTAATAAATCTAAATTGCATGTCCAAACATGATTTCAAATCATGATTTCATCTCATGATTTCAAACCATGTCCAAACGGCTCCTAAGCTTGGAACAATTGAAACTAGAGGGAAGAAACTTACAATTTCAAACCCTAACTTTCGGTTGAGTAAGGCCAATGATAGGTTTGGGACAAAAGAGGAAAGGGTTTTGGGCAAAAAAAAAAAAATCAAGGGAAAATTTGCCGCCTTCTCATTTGCAAAAACAATGGAAACTGAACAAGTTGTTATGAAAATTAGATGTTTTACCGACAATAGAAATACTTTTAGTAACAATGAAGAATATATTGTTGCAAATTTCTTTAATATTTAAAATTTATTAAAATACCCACAAATATGGCAACATTAAGATATTTGCCAGCAAGAAAAAACCTCATGGCTAAAATTTACTCTATACCAACAACTAAATAAAGTTGTTGCCATTTATTAATATTTAGCAATAATATCATTACTGTTGCTAAAATTGTGTTGCCAATTTTATACTTTCTTGTAGTGTGTTTTAATAGGGGAATATTATGTTGAATGATTTGTATTTCTTATTCCTTGTTTTGGTACGCATTTATATTATTTGTCTTAAATTGGATCAATATTTATGAGTTGTTAGTGCCTTGTATGAAGTAGTATCTCTTTTTCCATTAAATCTATAGAAATGACTTGACTTAAACTTCATTATATTAAATCAGTAAAAGTTTTAACTAAAATAATGAAATTTCTAGTGTGTATTTCCTTTTATTTCTTCTTTATCTGCAATAAAGTATATTCTAATGATATATTTTTATTTTTTTTCGAGCCAAATCTGTAAATGAATAATAGCTAGAGCTACAATTATATTATTCAGCTGGATTTTTTAAAGATAAAATAATGCAGTTCAAACTGTGAATTTATTTCATCTCTTATTCAGGTGCAACAACTATTTGTTTCAACTGTATAACTTTTTTCCAGGCGAAATCTATCAATTTTTCTTTAGCTAGAGCTCCACTATCTAAAATAGTTCCAACTATATATTTCTTCTTTCTTTACACCGTTAATATATCTAAGGTAAATATGAAGTTCAATCATGCACATGAAGTGACAGTTGCTTATTACTTTCATATATAATAATACTGAAAATACAAGTAATTACAATAGCAGCATAATTCTTTCATCCTTGAAGTATTTTACATTTACAATTATTAACATCTACAATTACATTGTTCATAATTCAGACACAATCCACAGCCAATTTTCTTGAACTTTCTTTCCTCAAATTTGAGAGATTACTCAAATCTTTTTCTTTTTCTGGACAGGTCCTCTTGGAATCTTGTTGAGAACTTCAGTATCAAATTTATTATAGAGTTTCTTCATATCTTGGTTACCTTGGCTTACTAAATAATCCAACTCATTTGGATACCTTTCATATAGAGCTGGTAATGTTGCCAGGCAAACAAACCCTATAAACCAATAAAACACAAGTCCGTCATAATTCGAATCATAATGTTACGAGTTTGAGTCTGGCCTGCATGCCCACTTTGAACAATTAGGATTTTCGTGTTTAGTACTCCATTCATTTCATTTTGTATAGTTGTGTTTGACTGAGCACACAATTTAAGGAAAAAAAAGTTTGGAATTTGTGGTTTTAAATATGCCACGACTTTTTCTGTGGATGTAAAAGCATGTTATTAAGGGTGAAATGAAAAATTTAGATTTAATTTTTTTTCCAGATATAGGTAAGGGTGTCAAGTGGGCCGGGCTGGGCCGGGCCATTTAAAGGTGGGCCACAAGGGGCCGGGTCGGGGCCGGGCCGGGCTGTAAGTTAGGGGGCCGGGCTTGGAGAGGGAAAAGGATGTCCGCCTGCCAGCCCCCCCGGAGGTGGGCTACACTCGGGCCTAGCTGGCCGGTAGGGTTATATTTAGTGGGCGGGCTTTTTTTTTTTTTTTTTTAAGTTCTAATACAAAAATAGACATTTACATTTACTAATAATAATAAAATTAACATTTACATCTAATGATAAAATTGCTAAATTAAAAAAGTTTAGTCGTCATCAAATTCAAAAAGCTAGCCGTTGTAAATTTAAAAAACTAGTCGTTGCTAATTTTATTTGAACCCCTAAATTTATGAATAACTTCACTTTGGTCATATTTTCAAACTATAAATACCCCTCCATTCTTCTTCATTTTCACACAATTTTTCCACAATTCTCTCTTTATCTAAATTTGTTATTCAACTAGTGTACATTACTTCACCTCCACCTTCTCCTCGAGTTTGAAGATCAACTTTAAGTGCGGTGTGGCTGCATTTTGAGCGAGTAAATGAGGAACATGTTAAATGTCAACAATGTGGTGACATATATCTCCACAAGTCTGAGCGTCGGGTATTAGCCTATTAGGGGGGGGGGGTGGAGGGGGTACGGTGTGTTGCGTAGACACTTGTGAAAAGGCATGAAATTGAACCGAATGATTTATCAAAGGTATATTTGTTGAGATAAGTACTACCACAATCTAATACATATATATCTTGAAATGTATCAAAGGTATGTTTGTTGAGAAAACAAGATTGTCTAGCTTTAAATACAATTTTAAAGAAAACTAAAGTGCTCCCTAAAAAGAGACTCCTAATTTATTGGGATATAATGTTTTTAAATACTTATTATTAGTATTAAATGTAGTACTTATCCTTTTTTTTTTTTTTTTTAATTTGAAGGTCGGGTCGGCGGCGTCATGCCGTGGGCCATCAATTTTTGGTGCGGCGGGTGGTCATTTGTCCACCTTGTCCGGCCCGAAATTCTAATAAAACCCACCTAGCCCGGCCCTTACACCTTTTAGTGGGTTTGGGCGGTACAGTGGTGGGCCGGGTTCTCGGGCCGGTTCGGGCGCCGGCCCACTTGACACCCTTAGATATAGGGAGGTCTCATTCTTTCTGGAGATTATTTTCGTCTTAATCTGTTAAAAAAAAAAATGACACATTTCTATATTTGAAAATGACTAACTTTTCTCATTTTACCTGCAGATGACATGACTTTATAGTCACACAATACACAAGCTTCTAAAATCTTTTTCCTTTAAGTTTCGTGTCTAGTCGAACATGTGCGCATAAATTGAAACGAAGGGAGTATATTATAAAAGAAGAAAAAAAGGCCCAAATTTCGAAACCTTACCTACGTACAACAAATTCAGAGGGCTAAAATAATTTCCAATAATTGACAATATCCAGAGGAAAGTGATTGCCTGGGCACAAAAGAAACCAAAGAGTGAAGTCAAACAAAATTCCATAGAAAATAAAAGCAAAGGATTAATGAATGATATTGCCTATGAAATGTGATAAATGTACCAGGAAAAAAGTCCTGAAATCTTTTCCAGATGAAATCTCATAGAATGTCACTAACATAGAGTTGAATTTCCGACCTAACCATCTGAATGTTGAATCTGGTATCATCATTGCTCGAAAATCAGGAGAATTCCTGAAGAATTAAGAATTTTTGGCACTATCAGGACATCATGAAAATAACCCTTCATAAAAGCAGGATGTATAATCTTAGAAACTAACACTACTAGAAAAGCGCTACTTTCCCCGACGAAATCTGTCGGAATTTGGCTCGTTAGGAAAATTTTCAACTCCTTTTTCGTAAGAAACTCCTTATCGCGAGCCAAATTTCGACGGAATGTCTGTTGGAAATTAGCATTCTTTTGGTAAATAAGGCCGCTTACATGCCGCGACTTAGTAAAAACGACCTTATAATGTAATATATATATATATATATATATATATATATATATATATATATATATATATATATATATATATATATATATATATACATATATATATATATATATATATATATATACATATACATATACATATACATATATATATACATATACATATGTATATATACATATATATATATACATATATATATATATATATATACATATACATATATATATATATATATATATATACATATACATATATATATATATATACATATACATATATATATATACATATATATATATTGACGATGTAGATAAGTTAAATTCGAGCATATATAGTGAAAAATACCAATCGCCAAGTCCAGCTCCCGTAGACCCAATCAGGAGAATTAACATCATGCACATGGAGATGCGACACAAAAGAGTCACAAAATTGTACTCCATAACTTCAAAAAGTGACCAAATTACTGTGAATATATGTATATATTGACGATGTAGATAAGTAAAATTCGAGCATATATAGTGAAAAATACCAATCGCCAAGTCCAGCTCCCGTAGACCAAATGAGGAGAATTAACATCATGCACATGGAGATGCGACACAAAAGAGTCACAAAATTGTACTCCATAACTTCAAAAAGTGACCAAATTACTGTGAATATATGTATATATTGACGATGTAGATAAGTTAAATTCGAGCATATATAGTGAAAAATACCAATCGCCAAGTCCAGCTCCCGTAGACCAAATGAGGAGAATTAACATCATGCACATGGAGATGTGACACAAAAGAGTCACAAAATTGTACTCCATAACTTCAAAAAGTGACCAAATTCGTGAATATATGTATATATTGACGATGTAGATAAGTTAAATTCGAGCATATATAGTGAAAAATACCAATCGCCAAGTTCAGCTCCCGTAGACCAAATGAGGAGAATTAACATCATGCACATGGAGATGCGACACAAAAGAGTCACAAAATTGTACTCCATAACTTCAAAATGTGACCAAATTACTGTGAATCCAATTAAAATTGCGAGTCATGCAATGTGACTTGTCTCTCCATAATAATAAGTCGCAACTGCAAGAGAAAACAAAGAAGAAAAAAATCAAGTTATTTCAATGGACGGCAAAAGGCAAGATGCAAGGCCGATGAGAGGAGGAAGCAACTAAAGCGATGTTTTTAGCGGCCCCCCACCCCCCCCCCCCCCCACAACCCCCCAAAACCAAAACCAAAATGAAGGCCCCAATTTTTTTATCATATATATATTATTTATATATTATAAAACTCTGAATAAAAGAGACTAGATTTTATACTTCTTTTCTTGAAATGTGATAGAGGTTAATGAAATAAATAATTCTAATTTTATCTTCTTTTCGTCCCATTTATGCGACATTCTTTCTTTTTTAGTTAGTTCAAAAAAGAATGACATCTCATTTCACCCTTTATGAGATGATTTATAGCCACAAAATTTCTTTGGCTATTTTAAACCAAAAGTTTCAAAAATCTCTCTTTTTCTCTTATACTTCGTGCCAATCAAGCTCCTTCACATAAATTAGAGAGTAATAAAGATTATGCAATATATAAAAGTGAACAAATTGATGACTACTTTGATAATTGAAGTCTCTTGTAGAATTGATTGTTTCTTATAAATACTTGATTAAACCAATTTTTTTTACTTCAACATAGACTTGAAGTGTTCGAAATGTTTGAAATTATTTTGACATCTACATAGTGTTACGAAATTGAGATCTTAGAAAAATATTATCGTAACCGTCTATATATGTTTCTTACAGAAATGTTTATTTAAATTTTAGTGAATGGAGTTACTAAATATCTCTAATAGTGAAGCTAACATGTAACTGAGTGAACAAACAAGATATACAAGATGAATTTTATACCATCTTCACGAAAAAAAGAAGAAGAAAGAATTAGAATAAAAATATGTAAAATTTTATTAGATATTTTTAAGGCCTCTTATAGAAGTTTGGCTTTAGGCCACCGATTTTGTTGAACCGCCCCTGAGCAAATAATGCAATATAATGCGCGAACAAAATCACACATCGGAAATTGATAAAAGAATAAGGTATATATAAAGTGTAGGGATAGTAACTTTTTAGAGAAAACAATGCGCAGATTTAGTGCAAATAAGACATGATCACATCATGTTAAGAATTTCTTTGGACTAAATTAGTCTAACAAGCCTCAATCCGTATAGTATATGTTATGCTAAGTTCACACCCAACGTAGGCTGGCCATAATCGAAGGGGAATCTTGGAGAAACAATAAAATTGTCTATGGGTGAGTCATAGGTCACAAGTTCGAGCCGCGGAATTAGCGATTGATGTTTGCATCATGGTAGACCTAGATTGACTATACTTGTAAGTTCATGCGTATCCGACCTCACATGAACTGAGGTATACTTTGTACATCAAATTGTACTTATTTGTTACATAGTTTGGATCGAAAATCCTTTTTATCTTTTTTTTGTCTACACTTCTTTTGAGCCAAGGATCTATCGAAAACGGCCTCTCTACCCCACAAGGTTAGTGGTAAGAACTGCATACATTCTTCCTTCTCCGGACGGACTTACGAGTAGGGGCATGCAAAGGGGCAAATAATCGCTAAACCCGACGAAACCGAACCCAAACCGGAAAAAAAAACCCGACTAGTGGTTTGGTTCGGTTTTGGTTTGGTGTTCGGAAAAAAAACCCGACCATTATGGGGTTGGTTTGGTTTTAACTAAAAAAAAGTCAAGAACCCAAACCAACCCGATTATAGATATACTACTTTTAAATTATGTTATACATAAAAATATTTATTAAAATGTAATTTATAAATATTTTCTTAATTTTTTTTATAATTTTTGTTTTCTTTCTTACATTTAGATTTGGACTTAAAGAAGCCCATCTAAATAACAATTTTTTGCGCGGAGTGCCCTTCTTTTGGGGTGGTCTTTAAATTTTGCCCCTCATATTTGTGGTCTTTAAATTATGCCCCTCATATTCTTTGGTCTTTAATTTTTGCCCTTCGCGAGGTTACGAGTTCGAACCCTCGCTCAAGCAAAAATTAAAAAAAAATCGCAAGACAAGGGTTGAATCGCGTGTATGCGGACCGGCATACTTTTGTTAAGGAATTACAAATTTTATGCCGAACCGGCATACTCATACCTTATGGGCGACTTGGCGTAAGTATGCGGTCCAGCATAACTTTGATAATTTCTTCACAAAGTTATGCGGGGTGGGGCATACTTTTAATGGGCAAACTTTCTTCATCACAACACTTGCACATAACACAAATTGGTTCTACACTCAAGCCCCGTTGTATGATCCTATTAGCGATCGGCGGTCTTCCATTAGCACAATCACATTGTGAAATATATTTTGGTCGAGTGGCATGTTGAAACACCATAAATTTTCGGTTGACTCTTTCGGGATTGCCTAATAATTGCGAAGAATTTAGTTCGAATCAAGCTTTCCGAGGTTGAGAAGAAGTATGCACTTGCTCCAGGATTCTCCAAGAACCAATAATTTGTCTAACCATCCAATATGTACGGTGACAACCGCAAATTGGTCAAATCTACTCTTTGACATAGTAGGCATGGATCCACTTTATCCGTAAACTTATATCTGGGACCCGGCATAACTTTGTGAAGGAATTATCAAAGTTATCGGACCAAGATACTTATGCCAAATACGCCGCCAAGGCATAAGTATCTTAGGGTCGGCATAACTTTTGATAATTCCTTCACAAAGTTATGCCGGTGGGGGCATACTTTTAATGGGCAAACTTTCTTCATCACAACATTTTACATAACACAAATTGGTTCTACACTCAAGCCCCATTGTATGATCCTATTAGCGATCAAATGATCTTCCATGTAAGCACAATCACATTGTGAAATATATTTTGGTCGAGTGGCATGTTGAAACACCATAAATTTTCAGTTGACTCTTTCGAGATTACCTAATAATTGCAAGAATTTAGTTCGAATCAAGCTTTTTCCGGAGTTGACTCTCTCAGCTTGGTTTTCGATATTATTTTCTGCGGTATAAGTGCGGAAATCCAAAGAGTTTTGCAATCGCTTGATTTTCCGGCATCGAAATTTGTACGAAATATAAATGATTTATCTTGTTTTAGAATTGGCATAGAAGTGTAGAGAACTAAACAATTACGGTTTGGATCATGTTGGACTTTAAATTGGATTTTGAACTTTAAGAAAAAGTTTATCATGACCTATAGTTTAGAATTTAGGCTCGTTTGTTTACTTACACGTTTAAAGGCTTACTAGCAAAAGGACATTGGAGGTTGACTACAGATTTAGTGCTCAATTTAGATCTTTTCTTGTTTGCCTTAGTATCTTTTCTAGATTCGCTTTTCTTACTGAATTACACTTCATTATTAGGCAATGCACATGCTTCCTTTCTGATTTCTTCAATTGTCAAATTTTACAGATTGGAGGAGTGATTTGGATTTTTGCCCAATCTTCAAGCTGCAGTGATTCCTTTCGATTCTTCGTAGTATATTAAAATCGATTTGGATTTTTGTTTTTGCTACATCCGACATTTTACTACCATTTGACATTTTAGTTATATTATGAAGTTAAAACTTCAAAAAGCAGTGTTTTGCCTCCATCTTATATGTTGATATTTTGTACTAGAACTCTTTTTAAGAAGCACTCGTTCGTGCTTTTCATTAGATACTATGAAAAACCCGAGAAACCGAAAAAACCCGAAAAAACCCGAAAAAAACCCGAGAAAAATTGATATCGAAAAACCCGACTTTTATTGGTTTGGTTTGGTTTATAGATTTAATAACCCGACACAAATGGTTTGGTTTGGTTTGTAAAAAATCCGAACCAACCCGGTCCATGTACACCCCTACTTACAGGATTACACTAGGCATGTTTTTATTATAGTTCAATTGAAAATCATGAATTCAATCGAACCCACAAAATCGCCTTAAATCCATCTATGCTCTACACATATTCTAACCAAAAGAAAAAGGAGGATGTTTGCTAAAAGGCCTTAGAGTTGAAAATGCTCTAAACAAAATGAAGAAAATTAAAAGAAAATACCTTTTCCTCCACCAAGAATTGCATGCATGGGCCTATTATGAGCCAAAAATCTTCTCGTGGTTGCTGAAGATGAAGGGCGTGGATCATCTGAATCAGAAGAATAAATTGGCATATTGTATTGGTAATTTTATGAATGATCTATTGTATTATTATCAGTAGTAATATTGCTGAATTTTGATGACTTATTGGCGTTTGAATTACTTATAAGAACAGGAGGGTTTTAATTTATAGGTTGTTGTAATTCTAAATTTGGGAACCAAGAAGTATACACATATAAAAGCAAAGAAAGGAATAGCTTTAGCATGGAATTGAAGTTTTGCATCGCATATGAAACTTAGCTAAGCTTCTTTGTTGTTATAGCGTTGTTAATATTAATCTTTATTGATTTGGCTTTTTTAACAGAGAAAGTAAGGTGGACGGTAGAAAAAAATACATCCACAATTGAAAAATATATTAATGAGAGATCTTGAATTCGAGCACTCGGAATAATTATTTGTGCTTTCTCGCAAACAATTAATTTTCATATATTAATCGAGTGGATTGTAATCACGTAATTGCATTTGTGAAATTACGCAAAGGCATTTTTGCATAGGCTGTAAATATCAAACCACGATAAAAAAATCACGTTCAATTGTCCAGACTAGTAGTAACAAATACTTACCATACTTGTTGTATGTATCAAATAAATCACATACTTTAACTATAACAATTAAGAATTAAAGTGGATATACATATCATTAACCGTATTATTTAAGCAATAAACTTGTGTATTTTTCTTTTTTCTTCTATTACATCTGGGAAGGTTACATATTTTATGGAGTTTGAACCCTCCAACTCAACCGTAAATGGCATGGAGCTCACTAGAAGAGATTAAATGGTTAGACAGAGGGTCATTAGTAAAATAATATGAAAGGATAATAAGTATTTTTGTTGTTAACTTCCGATAGAGGGTAAAATTAATTAAAGCTAATAGTTCTAGTAGAGAAAAAAAAAAAATTAAAAATCCGAAAAGAAACTTATGGCCAATCCCTATTATGATTCAATCAACTAGGCCCATTTTATTTTGCAGGCCCAGTTAGAATTAATGGATATCACACCTGGTAGAAGTTTCACCAGGTAACAACTTCCTTCCTTTTTTTTTTTTTTTTTTTTTTTGCGCCGATTGGCCTTCGTTTGGGGTGGTCTTTAATTTCTGTCATTCAAATTGGTGGTCTTTAATTTTGTCCTTCGTCTAATACCCCGAGATTCCGGGTTCGAAATCCAGCTCAATAAAAAAAAAAATCGCAAGTTAGATATTTGGATTCGCAAGGAAGAGTTAAGGCAGAATTTTGCAAATGCAAAACTCTGCTAGAGTTTTGCCTTCAAAATTCTGCCTTGCGAATCCAAACTCTACCTTGCAATTTTTTTTAAAATTATTAACTGAGCGGGGGTTCGAACCCGAAATCAAGAGATTATTAGCGAAGGGAAAAAATTAAAGACTACCAATATGAGGGACAAAAATTAAAGACCAACCCCAGCGAAGGACTATCCTGCAAATTGCCCAACAACTTTTAGCAGCTCAAATTTCAGATCTTCGTGTTAGAATTTGATGTAGGGCTGCTTATCGTGCGGATCGGGTAAATAATTACGGTTAATGATTTGACTTATCGATTATCGATTTTAGACTAATTCTCCAATATTAAGCTTAACGGTTCGGCTGTTTAGATTAATCCTCTAATATTAAATACTCTGTAAAATTTGATTATGTTTTGGATGGAAGTCTGCACTTCCCCTCGTAATATATTTAACTTTTAAAGTATCTTAGAAACTGGTCCTAGAGTGAAATTGCTCTATTTAGGTCTATTAAGAGTTCCCAAACTAATCCTAATGAGGACCAAATCATATTAAATCCATGCCATTGACCACTAAATTTTTTTTTCCAGTTTTGCCAAGTTGTAAATACATTCATAAACATCCTTTATATATTTTGTTGGTAACATTAAAAATTTAAAAGTAGTGAGTCAAAGACATGTATCAATTTCATGTCATTTTCCAATTTATTCATGCAATCTGAACATTAGACTAAAATTTCAACTTTTTGCAATAAAAGTTTCCATATTTATTGGCTTTTATATAATCAAAGATTAGATAGGATCTTTGACCACTAACTTGTCTTAACCAAAAAGTTTAGTTTACCTTGCGATGATGATCTTTTTATTAATCATCAAGAGTTTTACATTTTGAAAATAAAAAAAAATTAACCTCTCACCAAAATTGGGTATCAAAATTCTACAATGAAGCAATCATTAGCGGCTCCTATTATTTATGGTACACTAGGTCCTTGAAAAACTATTTGGATAAACTAATCATTGTCAAAATAAATAAAAGCATTTTTATTCATTGAATTTCGACTCACTTTTTATGACAACATAATACCCGTTCCACTTTGTTTCCTACATTTTCAACTTTGCATCAAAAGAAGCTCCTCTTTTTTCTTTTCATTAAATCATGGATTTTAACTTAAATTTTATGAGAAACGGGAGAATTGGAGAAGCGAAAATAATTTGTTTTTACAGTGGACAAAACTTTGTTCATGAAGGTGATTACAGTAAAACGAATTATATTTGTTTGCTATGTAACCATCTGGTACCCCTGAAATTTACTGGCTCGTTAATTCAGATTTGCATTGTGTAGGGTCCATAAAGGGGGAAAGCGCTCCCTATTAAAAAATCATCATTCCTAATATTAGAATCCGGGACCTCTAATTAAAAGTGAAGATGCCTCGGCATTCATCCCATCAATACCCCATAATAATTAGTACAATTATACAATTGAATATGGTACTTGTAACATTTTGACTTATTCTAGTGATATTCTATTTCCGTCAATGATAGATTTTAACAATTTACTATGTTAGACCCGGATAATTGATAATTTGATATATATCACTAAGAATATGAGTTATATCTAAGAACATTATAATATTTTTTATATTATCGCTATGTAGTTTATGGGGAGTTTTGGAGCAACGGTAAAGTTATTTCCGTATCCGTGCTGTATATAGTGATGGGTTTGAACGGTGGAATCAACCTTTAATACTTGCATTAAAATAGACTGCCTACATTACACGCCTTTAGGATGCGACTCTTCCCCATCCTACATGAACACGAGATACTTAAAACTCACCTCTAATTAAACTCATATTCATCTATAAGGCGTAAGTTTTCCTCATAGAATCGTATTTATATACTTGTGTTATATATTCTCGTTTTTGAAGAATACGTGATGCATGCAAGGGTTGGGCCCTTCCTCTAATGATGAAATCATATTACATCTTCTTTTTTTTTTTTTTTTTTTTTTTTTTTCAATTAATCATTTTACATCTTGACTTGAATTAAAACACGACAGCAATAAAGTGTGATATATAGGAGGCGCATGCCACGGCCAAAAGGTAATGGATCGGATCACATCACCGAAAAGAATGAATCCTTAATGATTAGGAGAGACTATATATTGTTACGTCAAATGTTTTATTTATTCACAGTAGATATAATCAAGTTAATAAATAAAATATTTATTTTTAATACAAATATTTATTACTTAGTTATAATTAACAGCGAAGGCAAGTAAGTAATACTTAGCAATTACCACTCCCGAGGCCGTCTCAACAACATTGGGAGCCTAAAGCCAAACTTCATAAAGAGGTTCTATTCTTTTTTAAAGGAAAGATCGTCATATGTATTTTTATTTAAAGTCAATTTTTCTAGCTTTTTTAGATACGAAGTGATTAATTGCTGTTTTATAATTGATTTGTTCTAACAATTCTTTTTCAATTGATAATATAGCTAATTCATTCAATTTATCTTGATACATTATTGATCTTAGAAAAGATTTCATCAATTTTAATTTTGAAAAACTTCTTTACTTGGCAACAATTATACACTCCTTCCATTTCAATTTATGTGAACCTATTTCCTCATTAGCCCGTGCCAAAAAGAATGACCCTTTTCCTATATTTGGAAACAATTTACCTTTATGCAATCATTTATAGCCACACAAAATATATGTGACTCATCTAACACCACAAGTTTAAAAGTCTCCTCTCTTTTCATAAACTCCATGCCCAGTCAAACAGGTTCACATAAATTAAACGGAGAGAGTATATAAAATACATCTTTAACGAAAAAATAGGGCCCCAAAAAATTAACGCCCCAAGCGATTGCTATATTGGCCTTATGGTTGAGCTACCCCTGCTACACCCTTAATCCCTCCATTCCACATATATGGAATGGCCGACTTTTTGTTGGTCCCCATATACATGAAAAAAATATTTAATTAATAATTTAAAAATTCAACAATCTCATTTTAACCTTGATGACGCACTCTCGTAAAAAAGATATTCATATTTAAGATAAAAAGTAATTAGACCCATAAATTATTAATTTAATTTGATGTTGAATGAAGATTAAACTATAAACATAAGCTGTTAATAATAAGTTTTTATCGTGCAAGACTCGCATGGAATAACCTTTCAACTCAACTCGATGCAAGGGTGGATGTATCGTTTACGATACAAGTTTGGCAAAACCCAATAACTTTTACTAAAACTCTCTATGTATTTTTAAAGATTTCGTTATATATATGTGTATGCGTGCGCGTATATATATATATATATATATATATATATATATGGACTCAATAACTTTAAAAAATTAGAATCTAAAACTCATAAGTTTCAAATCATAAATTCGTCTCTGACTCTACGCAATCAAAGAATAGGACCACATAAACAAAAGCTTTGAATTGAAGGAGCTTTATGGATCCATAATATTTGCTCACACTCATGATTGTTATGATAGCTTCAACTAATGGTTAAGCATGCCGATATAATTACTAATTATGCATGAAATTTTATAGGCCTCCATTTTCTGAATATCAATTAGTTGTACTAGGCTCAATCTAGTCTCCTCTTTCTACTTATACTCAGTTGTAACTTAAATATTCTGAATATATAACCAACTAAAACCACAAAACCGAAAAAAAATAATCAGGATGGATGCTCATAATTAATATTGGTTGGGTTGATCATTTTCTGTTTTTTTTTTTTTCTCTCTAGTTTTTATTTTTATATACTTTTTGTTTGCATGATACCCTTGTTCACGAACAACAGATAAGTAGAGTAGGTTTTTTTTTATATGACAGATAACATGAGAAAGTTACTTCTCTGTGTAGCACAAAAAAGTGGAAAGATTACAATCTTCCAAATCTATCAAATGATTTGAGAAAAATACTTTTAGATGTCTTTTATGTATATTTTAAAATCTTATTTTACTTTAACCGGACACATGATCATGAAGGGAAAAAAAATTAAGGACAGGAAAAAAAAATCTTTTTTTTTTTTTTTTTTTTTTTTTTTTGCTTTTTCAGTAAATATATATATTTAACTTTACTTTCTACTAGATGGATGCAGCCTTTGTACGGTGTGTTCAACTAAACCCAACATTTTTTTACAAAGAACATATGTATAAATATATATACATGTGTGTGTGATTAAAAAACTCATTAAAGTTTCGATAAATTTTAAATTATGAACCTATAATTCAAAAACAGATTGTTTTAAATAATGAGAGTCTTAAAAGTTAAACTCATCAAGTTTAAATTTTGACTCCGCCTCTGACCTTCCCCTTCTATAAATTGAGCCTACATGCCAATGCATTCATCACAACACACACAACAACATAGTACTCTGACTTGCAAACAACTCTCTCTTGCACACACAAACACACACACTAGTTCATACAAAATGGCATCAATGAGGTTTGTGGCTATTTTTGCAATTGTACTTTTGATTCTTGTTCAAGAAACTAAGGTAGCAAAAGCAGATGTGAGTTGCAACCCAGTGCAATTAAGTCCTTGTGCAAATGCCATAACATCATCCACAACTCCAAGTGCAATTTGTTGCTCAAAGCTGAAAGAACAAAGACCATGTCTTTGCAAATACATGAAGGATCCAAGGCTTCAAAAGATGATTTCTTCTCCTAATGCCAAGAAAGTGGCTACTACTTGTGGTTCCCCTTTCCCAAGTTGCTAAGAAAATTAATTCCCTTTAATATTGCCTAAGACGAGTTTATATGGAGTAACATGGTATGGGCAATACGGGGAGTCATACCCGACATGTTCGGGACTGAGGTGTACGTAGTAATTGTTTGTTGTTCTCTATAATTAGTCTTTTATATTGGTGCGAGATGTGTTTATGTGCAGTAGCATGCATGGTCCGTGAGGAGTCATATAGCTAACCTCGATCTGTTTGGGACCGAAGCGTACGTAGTTGTTGTTGTTGTTCTCTATAATTAGCCTTTATGTTTAAGATCAATATAACTAAAGTGTGTGTTTTCTTGTTGTTGAAGAGTGTCATATATCCTTAATGTTGTTCGTCAATTAATTGTAATAGTATGGCTTTTAAAATTGGGAGTTATCTTGAAATTCTTACTCTTTAAGTTACAAAAAGTTTACCACTGTTGTTTGTTCTAATTCTAGTTAATTTTCTCCAAGAGGAATGAGTATTATATTGCTCAATAGTAAATCTGCTTTTTAATTATGTCTCCTATTTGAGTTATTTCATTCACTTTGCTGCCTCTAGCTAACTAATTGAAGTTTTGTTAACACATAATTAATAGTGGAAATTACAATAATGAGTGTAACGTAAAGAAGGATAAAATTTCATATATCTCCTCCAGGTCAATTTTGTAACACTAATTTCTTTTGCCTGACTAATCCGAATTCACATTGCGTCGACCTCATTAATAAGGAAGTGTTGCCTACATTTTCTTCCGATCCGAACTTGAACCCGAGATCTTCAGTTAAGAGTGAAAATATCTTATCCATCGCCACAATTAATACCCCTTCATGGTTAGATCAAATTGATTAGATCTATGTAGATAGACAATTGCCATGTCCAATAACCAAGCTAGTTGCCAAATAAATTTTATATTGACGAGTGACGAGCTCTTAAAGATCTATTGGTCCTAGCATTTGTGAAACAAAAAAGTAAGGCTAGTTTCCCAGAGGAAAGAGATACAGAAAGAGGAGTTGGCTGTAACTGAGACACGTTTCTCGAACGGATAATATGAATTCTTTTTATCCACTTTTTAATCATGAGGGAGAGATGTCTCCCTCATTCAGAACCTGTTGGCTTGATAAATCGATCCACTTATACATCTTGCTTTCACAGTTATCTCTGTCTATCGGGAGTTAGTAGGCGTTTGGACATGCGATTTGAAATCATGATTTGAAACCATGAGATAAAATCAGCGATTGATCATGCATTTCATCTCATCGTTTCAAACTATGGTTTCAAATCCTAAATTATCCAAAAATGCATGATTTGGGGTTTCAAATCATGATTTCAAAATTTTTAAATATAAAATTTATATCTTGTAAAAAAAGACCCATAAGTTGATAGATATTTTTAATAATTACTCCTACCAACTATTTACCAACCTTTATTTATGTCTACCATGTGAGAGGATTATATTAAAAAGTAGTTACATTACTATTCATGTTAAATTTTATTTTTTATTGAACTAAAGTTTGATCAATTGATGTTGTATTTTTTAAAAAGGTTGTCTAGTAGCGTATTAATTTTGTTATGAACTATGACTTGCTTATTTGGTAAGATTGTATAAGAATTGAGAATATTTTGATAGTATTCACAACTTGTGGGGTTTTTATGTTTATAAGAAAAAATATAACTTAAGAAATCCAAATTGCATATCCAAACATGATTTCAAATCATGATTTCATCTTATGGTTTCAAATCATGTCCAAACGGCTCCTTAGTAAATTACTCCACATATTGCTTGATGTAAAATGAACAAGTACATAGTTAATTTGTTTGTCTTTAATTTATTGATTCTTTTTCACGGTTCGAACTGAACAATTTAAATCCAACTGTTTTAGGCCTACTAATTTTAAACTAGACTCAAATGAAATCTTGAGTTGAACGGAAAAAAGAAACACAAATATGGTGCTTTTTTAGTATGCAGGAGCAAAATTTTCGGCTTTTCCATCGAACAATATGTTTTCAGTTTTCCTATATTTGGTTGGTCAAAATATATAGGAAAACAACTATTTTAAAGATTAGAAAAATGACTTTCCCGTGGGAGCTGGAAAAACAAGTCCATAACATTCCATATTGATTGTTTCATTCTCATCCCCTTTCTTATCTAATTTATCATATGATAAAAACTTACTCGCATTGGGTGCTTACGTGAATAACAGGCGTATGAACTCAACAAGTAATTGGCAAGGCTTAAAGAAGACAAGTTGTAAACATGACTCAAGGAGAATACATTCTATTAAGACTCATAACTCAAATTCTAAGATATACAACACTCAATATATATATCGGATTGGGTTGATATATGAACAAAAATTACAGCCCCTGAAATCTAGCTTCCAAGCTTCAAACAGTTATCTGTGTTCTGCTACATAAAGTTATTATGCATACATATTCTATTGAAGTGTATAGCAATCTTTCTTTTCATAGTTTGTTCACTTACACAGAAATACAAAATAAACTGCAGAACACTAATTCAGACTGTAAAATTGTACTACTCTCTGTCAAGTGCACTACCAAGAAAATCATAGAGATCATAATTTGTGACCTTCCCAGAAATGAAGGCTTACATTGTACATATGCATACAAATGACAATCAGAAAAGCTATTACAAACAGGACGTGGACGCGGATACAGCTAATATGCATTTACTTAGATTCCTACAGACTACATTCATATATGATATATATAATATTATGTATGTTACTAAGGGTGGTACAAAACAAAACCAGGAATCCTTCACGTTTAAAAGAAACACGGATTAGCCCTTTCTTTCAGTAGATTCATTATAATTAGATGTTGCCATTCCAAGTCCTTCATTTTTGTGCTTTTGCCATCCACCGGTATCGGCTTTTGAGTGAATCCAGTAGTAGAAAATGGATCCGATCATTGATAATAAAGTCAGGGCGGCGCCAGCAGCGAATACGCCTTTTCGGAGGGTGGCACACGACAAGTGGTCAGCTAGGAAAACCCCGCGATACTTTGTATGATATGCATTCCTTGCTGATCCAGCCAATAAGCATGCTTCCGCTCCTAAAAAGCTAACCCTGTTTGTCATTCAAAAGAAGTAAGGAATAGCTTTATGTAATTCTAGTGCCATCAAGTTTCAGTGGCTGCTTTAGATGACTTTAGATAGAGAGGTTAAGCAGGAAAAGGAAAAGATCAACAGATGTGCTAAATGGATTTACATGCACAAGTAACTATCGTGATGACGGCCATAGACTACGAGCCAAAAGGTAAAAAAAAATGTGATAGAGGAGATGTCAAAGTATACTGAAGGTATCTCTGAGAATTTTGCTAGTATTCTCAATCCCCTCTCCCCTGTTCCCTCCCCTTCTCCTTTCTTTTCATTTTGGGGAACAAAGTTGATTTTGTTCTTATTTCTTCATGCTTATACAATCATGGTTAACTGAAATGTATAATTACTCTAATATTTAACTGCTAAAGTTAACTTGCTTGGTTTGATGTAAACAACAAGTACGAGTAACTATCTAACGTCCTTCTTATCCCCTTTTTAGTCTTCAACTCTGTTACCATTTTAAATTATCGGAGGAGCTGGTTCGGGACTCTGGCAGGCATGAGATCAGGATAAGGGCAAACTACTAAAGAAATTTCTTTGAATTGATTTTTTAGTTTTACATTAATAAATAACTTTTATTTTCCCTAGTTAAGTCTCTCTGAAAAATGACACCGAGGAACAATTAAAAATAGGGAATTTTACATAAATGACTACACTTTGGGGGTTTAAAATTTGCCATAGCTACAGTTTCAATATTTACATTGCGTAGCTACAGTTTCCCAGCTGTATTCAAAAAATGGCTCGCTGTATTCATAAAACGGCTTAGCTGTATTCATGAATACAACGAATAAAATTTTTTCAAAAATTCTTTTCACTGTATTCAAGTCATACGCATTCAACTCGATTTTTGTATTCACGTCAATTGTATTCAACTCAGTTGTATTCATTTATAGAAACTTTTACATTGTATTCACTTTATTGTATTTGAAAATCAGTGGTATTCAAACAACATAAATACAAAAAAAATTGTATTCAGCTTGCACAACTGAGTTGAATTTTCCCAAAAAAAATAACGAATACACTCAAATACTGAATACAAGAAATAAAATTCATTGTATTCATTTGTATACACTTCAAATTTACTGTATTCATTTTGTATACAAAAAGATCTCCTTCGAAATACATGCGATAAAACACTGTATACACTATGTATACACTCCAATTTGAAATTAAAAAAAAATAAAAAGCTCAGATCTGAGCCGCCACCGGAAAACGACCGGAGGCAGCAACGACGTAGATAAAAAAAAAAAGCTTTCTCTCTCTAAGAAAACAATAAAGCTCAGATATGTTGTTGATGATGAGGAGGTGGCGACGGCGGCGGCAGCGATGAATGACGCCAGATCCGAGCATAGCTCCGGCGGACTTTGAAGCTTTGAAGCCATTAATGTAACTTTGGAGCTTTCTCTCTCTAGAAAAACAAAGAGATTTAAGGATAGAGAGAGAACAGCGACGGTGGTGGAACTCGCCGGAGATCTCCATGGTGGCAGGTGGCGGTGGAGAAAGAAGAAGCGGCAGTGGAGATCTCCATGGTTGTTGAAGCAAAAAAGAAGACGGCTTGGAGAGAAATGTGATGGAGGAGAGAGAAAATGGAGGAAAATGGGAGGAGATTGTGAGAGAATAGAGAGAAAATAGTCTTAAATATTAAATACAATATAATTTTACTATACTAGTTATCTTGTGTAATTGACATATATGATTTAGCTATGAGATGTAATTTAGGCAAAATATAGCTACTAAATATAAATAAGGCTTAATGTTCTCCATACCATGTAGATTTCCCTTAAAAATAAGAAGTATGGTCCCAGAATCTATTAGTTTTCTTTGAGAGGATTAAGAATTGAAAGTGCAGGGAGAAGAGAATTACACTAGCCATTGTAGCTTTGTATGAGAGACAATAATTTAACTTATCAAAAAAGAGAAAATGAAAGATAACAATTTTTTTGGATGACGATTGTGTTCCAGTACAACTTGCGCGCATCTTGACTAATCCCACCGGGTACCTGCTACCTCCAATCAGTAAGGTACCGGATAACTCTACACACCAAGGCTTAGCCAAATGGGAATAATTCACCTAGTAAAACTTTTTTTTGTTTTTGTTGGAATTTTGAACCCGAGACCTCATGGCCCCCCATTCCACACCCTTGAGTGTGAAAGACAACAAATGTAAAGCTTTGCTGGCATAGGCAGGGGCGATTTTATGTACTAATTTTGGGTCACGTGAACACATGGTCTCTCCATAAAATTAGGTATTTTATGTATATATTTTTAAAAATTGGTATAATATTAACTGCAGGAACACATGCTACAAGAAGGCTAAATGGTGCACTTGGTTGAATGTTGAGTTATTTACCCAGAGGCCTAGGGATCAATTCCCACTTAATACATTTTTACTTCTTTGTTTTTTTAGTGGTGAACCCATTCTCTAGAAATCCTAGATTCGGCTCTGGGCATAGGAAGGCAAAGGGTGACTTGTTAGGTGTTTGAACTGTTGGTGCGAACTAAGCTTTCGAGTTTGGGAGGAAGTGAACATGAGGACGAATAGAAATACGCGAGAACAACAATTAAGCTTCTCCGGCGAAACAATGTTAAACAACAATATTACTATACCTTAATCCCAAACAAATTAGGAGTCGATTGTATGAATCTTGTGTAACCATTCTGCTCTATTCGGGCATAAATCATTCGTGCTAACTCCATCAAACTAGTGGTACAATTTACTGCTCATAATTCTACCTCCTGTCTCATCTCCCTTTCCTAATTTATGCAGACACTAACTGATCACAAAAATAAAGAAAACACTAACCAGAACTGGTTAAAAGTTACATATGTATTCTTCCAAAAGGAAAATAGTATCATCACATATTGATTCCGTATTGGTATTACTATTCATGTTTCTTCCTAATTATCTTGTGTAAACATACAACATTTGCTAAGGCTCATAGTTCATGAGATAACAGGACCAACTGCTGTACAAGAATTTAAAAAAAGTCAAAACTCACCTCAGCAGAACTCCAAAATAGTTTCATTATCTCTCAACCACTAATTTTAGTGCCGGTAAGATTGGAGCAAACATCCAGTGGTAATTCAAAGATCCATCAAGGGTTTGCACTTGTTACAGGTATCACAGCTACTCACATAACAACTTAATGAATCAATTTCCTCAGTGAAAAAGTTAAATTGGTTTTGAGCATTTCTTTACCTATTGCACAAGTACAATCACAACTTAATGTCACACTATAAAGGTCAGAATTTATCTAGTGACACTGATTTGGCTCAAATAAAAAGAATGTAAACCGTGGATGAAAGAGAGGGGTACAGAACTTCATCAAAATGGTGCAAACAGACAGGAAGAATAAGGTCACTAATGAAACTCTGGAATACTTAACATCCAACTACAGTTACTCTATGGCAAGTTTAAGTTATTAGTTTATAATTCAAGAACTAGTCAATCTTAACTTCCCAGCTCTTCAATCTGAACCTAAAAGAGAGGAAAGGACAGTTACTGCTGCCTAATAGACATTGCTATTTCAGCGTCTAATGAGCATTTACACGTTGCTACTGGCAAAGCTAAAGGCTAGAGGACACAAAAATGATGATGGTACAGCACAAGAAGACATTACTTTCTGGAGAAAACAAACAGAAATAAAACATGTAACAGAGAAGGGCTTGAAAGCTTCATTCTCCTTTATTCTAGCAAGAGTGAGAAAAGCTCAAACATTTGAGACGCCTGCTTGAGTAATATACCATAAATACAACTACAAGCTAACCTAACCAAATCGAAAGGCTGTATAGACACATTAATACTAATCACCAAGCATAGAAACACACAGATACATGCAAAGGGTACTAAGCAATATCAACACTTAAACAAGTAGTGATCCACCAATGACCAACCATCCAACAAACAGAACCGATTAAGACTAATTGACAAAAACAACCTCATTGCCTAAATCACGTGAATATTTTAAACTCTAAGCAGTGCATGCACTATAACCAGAGCGTAAAAAATAGTGGCAAAAGAATGTAATTTAACCGAGAATAAGAGGGAAAACAGAGAACCATATTCTTACCAGGAGAAGACAAAGAAGAAAATGGCACAAGTAGTAGAACTACCACCCATCATTCCTCTTCCAAAACATAAGCACTTGGTAACGCCATTAACCAACACTTGGCTAATCAGTAGCAACCCAAATGCTGCCAACCCGTACACCGTGGAAGCGTCCGTTCCATACACACAGTACGTTCTTTCATCATACTTATCCGGTACTACTTTCGCCTTCACAAACACAAAACAACATTGAAAATTCAATCTTTAATTACACAGAAACGAAAGAAAAACCCAAAAAAAGTGAATTAACTACACCCGGAAAACATAACAACAACTAAGCGTCAATTCGAAGCAAGTTGGAGTCTGCTATATGAATCCTCGCGTATCATGCAACTATACCCATAAACCAAAAAAAAAAAAAAACGATTCCAAACTTTAACTATACCAAGAAAACAAAATCACCAAAAAGTTTAATCTTGAACTAGACACAAAAAAGTAAAACCAAAAACTCAATCTTTACAACACCCAGAAGCTAAACAGCACCCCATAAAAATCATATCTTTAACTACAGCAAGAAACAAAAAAACACCCAGAAAGTTCAATCTTTAACTATTGAACTCCATCCAGAATACCCCAAAACCCAACAAATTCAATCTTTGACTATTCAACTCCATCCAGAAACACCAAAAAAAAAAAAAATCATTTTTAACTATTCAACACCATCCAGCAACACCAAACACCCAAAAAAGAATCAATCTTTAACTATTGAACTCCATTTGGAAACACCAAAAACCCAGAAAAATCCAATCTTTAACTATTCAACTCCATTTAGAAACACCAAACACCCAAAAAAAAAATCAATCTCTAACCATTTAACTCCATCCAGAAGCACCAAACACCCAAGAAGTTCAATCTTTAACTATTCAACTCCATTTAGAAACACCAAACACCCAAAAAAATCAATCTTCAACTATTCAACTCCATCCAGAAGTACCAAACACCCAAAAAAAAAATCAATCTCTAACCATTCAACTCCATCCAAAAACACCAAACACCCAAGAAGTTCAATCTTTAACTATTCAACTCCATTTAGAAACACCAAACACCCAAAAAAATCAATCTTCAACTATTCAACTCCATCCAGAAGCCCCAAACACCCCAAAAAAAAAAATCAATCTCTAACCATTCAACTCCATCCAAAAACACCAAACACCCAAGAAGTTCAATCTTTAACTATTCAACTCCATTTAGAAACACCAAACACCCAAAAAAATCAATTTTCAACTATTCAACTTCATCCAGAAGCATCAAACACCCAAAAAAAATCAATCTTTAACTATTCAACTCCATCCAAAAACACCAAACACCCAACAAAAAATCAATTTTCAACTATCCAACTCCATCCAGAAACACCAAAAACAATCAATCTTTAGCAACACAAGAAACCAAAAACATCCAAAACAACCCAATCTTTAACTACACACACTAAACAAAAAATCAATCTTTACCTATATCCACAAACAAAGCACAAAAAAAAAAAACAATCTTTAACTATCCCCACAAACAAAAAAAAAAAAAAAAAAAGATGAGCTAAAATGAGTATACCGTGCTACGACGTCGTTCAGCACCGACAGCAAGAACAAAAGCAATGAGATGAAGAGCAATAACAATTACAAGAACTGGAATTGAAACACCCATTATTCTTCACTTTCCCTTCTTTTTATTTTTCAATTAAGTTATATGGTTTTTCACTATACTTTTTTAGTTCATAAAGAAAAGCTGGTTACTTTTATTCGAATATTAGCCACTTAGCCAGCTGCTTTTTTGAAGGTTTGGGAGGTAGTGAGATGTGTAATATTTTTGTTGGCTTTTGTTGCTTTAATGAGGAAAAAAGGAATAGTAAAGAACAAAAGAGTGGAAATGATTAATCAATAGTGTTAAAATGGTATGGTCCAATAATTATTTGATAGTGGGAGTGTATAGTGATTAGTGTGAGTGTTTTTTCCTTTGAGCAAAGAAAAGAGAGTGAAATGTGAAAGTGAAAGAAAAACAAATGTATAGTTGGAGTTTGTGTGGCTGCCTGTTTTCGTTACTTTTCTATTCCTTTATTTCTTTTCTTTTCTTTTCTCTCTTCTTCTTTTTCACTTAAGGGTCGTTTGGTGTAGAAGTTATGCAAAAATTAGTAGTGTAACTAGAAAAGCGCGGTCGTGAATGATCTCGTTGATCTTGCGACTCATCGTTTCTCAATATTTGAATATTAAAAATAAAAAAAGACAGATTCGTGTAAAATTTAGAAATGTTGAGAATATTCTAACTAAAAATTAATACTGAAAATAATTAAAGACAGATTCTCGTGAAAATTAGAAATGTTAAGATAATCCACATAAAATTAAAATATTTAGCATAGTCACATAGTCAAGTACTTTCAATGAATGATATAAAATATTAGTCTTCAGTTTCTTAATCTTCTATATTTTCTGTGATTGTAACATTTGTCCTTGCTATATATTTCTGTTATGATTTTTTGTCTCTTGTACTTCAATTATTGTATTAGTTTGCTGCAGTTATTATTACTTTTCTTCATGCTTATCTATAAAAGTATTTTTGCCGCGCTTTCTTCTTTCGTTGATTCTCGAATACTTTCTTTGTCATTCTTTCTCTTGAGCCGAGGGTCTTACGGTAACAGTCTCTCTACTTCCCAAGGTAGGGATAAGGTCTGCGTACACTCTATTCTCTCCAGATCGACTTGTGAAATTACACTGGGTATGTTGTTATTGTTGTATATGTATATGATTATGAAAAGAAAAGCTAATCTGGATTAAAGCATTACTTTGTAGTTGTACAATGGTGGAATACTCGAGTAGCTTACACGTAACGATCGTCTTGCCCAATTAATTCATAATAAACAATCATCTCACTTTATTGTGCACAACAAACTTGGTCATTAGGAAGATAGTGTCAAGTCTTCTTTTCAAAATTACAGCAACGTCTGTTATGCATTGACACGCACGAAATCTGAAGCTTACTAAACAAACATATTCAACGGTAGCTTAAAAAAAACCAGTTGTGTAGAATAATACCTTTACATAGCTTCTTCACTATTTTCTTTAATATCTTCTTGTTCGGTAGAGAAAATAAATATGAAAAAAACACCCGTTAAATTATCAGTTTTTATCCTTTGATTTCTTCTGTGAAACTCTCATGCTTTTGCAAAATCAAGAATTTTAAAAAGGGATGCTTTCTGTTACATCCCGTATTTTCGTGCGTTAAGTTCCATCATAGGTTAGTCACATAAGCTCAAAGGACAGGATTATGTTTGAAGTTATAAGTGTTTATGTTATGTTCAACAAGTGATAAGAAAGTGCTGCGAAGGTTGGAGGTTAAACGAATCGGGAAAAAAAAAATTATAATATAAGTTTTGCTAAGTTTGGGATGTTGAATAAGTTATACAAACTGTATGGAGTTTTGGACATATCCAAGTATGCAAATAAAGAGATCGGTGTATAAAAGTTTTAGGTCTCGAAATAATTTCCGCCGATGAACAAGAATCGCTACAAGAAGTCGGTGAACAAAGGATCGCTACAAGATCGCTACAGTGACTTCGGAGCAACTATATAAAGGGGTTTAACAGCCAAGAAACCAGCCCAAAAATATTTCCCAACAATTCTAGAGAGTTCTCCAACCTTCCCTCCATTAAATTTCAACGCGAGTTAAGTAAAAATCTCCGTATTCGGGTACTGGCGTATAGTTACGATTATAATATTGTGTTGCGGTGAATTTGTGGCTTGGGAGTAAGGCAAGTATTGGAGATGTCGCGGTATTAGCGGAAGTAAGGTATGAATCTTATCATTTAAGGCTTATTTACGGAGATAAATTTATAGAATAATTATGTAGCGAATTCGTTTGTGGAGGAGTTGGAGAAAATATCATATGGTGTATTTGATGGAATATTTTTGTAGTAATGAGGTTGTTGTTGTTTCGTTGTTGTTATTGGTTGTTGATTGTTGGTATTGAGAATTCGGGCTAGGCATATAAATGGGGGAGAGATCGTCCGAATTTCGGCGGACCTTAAAAGGAATTTATTTAGAGACATAAGATAAGAGTGTGACAATGAGCCTAATGATAATACGAATGGTTGCCTATGTAGATTATGAGATGACGAACGATCCTAAATAAATCGTGCGACGTGAAGCAAGTTGGAAAGTCGGAGAGTAAGCTCCCAAAGGTATGTTAATTCGTCCCTTTCTTCTAAAGGCATGATTCCTTTCTTATGAATCCAATAGATGTTTTCCAAATGTCCCATGATCCCTTTATGTGAATCCATAAATGTTTTCCAAGAATATTTTTATTTTCAAAAGCTAGAAATTCATGATTTATAGAGTTCATGATTCAAAGGCATGACTTCTTTCTTGATAATCCATAAATATTTTCCAAAATTTCTGAGTCAAAGATTTATGATTCTATAAGCTTTTATGACAACAACAACAACGGACATGTTTTTACAATATGAATGACGATGTTAAAGATGAGAATGTTTCTATGATGATTATGATGATGATGATTTTAAATTCTAGAAATTTCCAAAGCTTATGGTTTTAATGCTATTATGAGATTATTGAGCTTATTTCATGATTGTCTCGATTTTATTCATTGTTGTTGATCTCACCTTATAATAATTGTTCCTTGAGTGGGGTAAACGATAATGATTGATCCATAATATAATCGGAGGCTACCGACCTTACGTCACTCCGATATAGTTGTGGCTTTGATCGTCTCATGCATGCTTTATATATATGTATGTATTTTCTCACACCGAGCCGCGTTATAGTCGGCGGTACGGCACCTATCAGGCAACCACCGATCGTTGGTATTACACACCGAGTCCCGAAAGGGCCGGGTACGTTACACACCGAGTCCCGAAAGTGGCCGGGTACGTTACACACCGAGTCCCGAAAGTGCGGGTACGTTACACACCGAGTCCCGAAAGGCCGGGTACGTTACACACCGAGTCCCGAAAGGGCCGGGTACGATACACACCGAGTTCCGAAAGGGCCGGGTACGTTACACACCGAGTCCTGAAAAGGCCGGGTACGTTATGATGATGATATTATATATATGTATGTAAGAAAAAGTTTTTTTTTTTTAAAAGCTGAGCATGCATGACATCCGCCTTATGAGGCATCCAGATGTACGGGTTATCTCTCTTATTCCAGGTTACCTTCCATATTTATATTATGTTGTTATTCATGCCTTACATACTCAGTACATTATTCGTACTGACGTCCCTTCTTGTGGACGCTGCTCATGCCACGCAGGTGTATACAGATGAGTAGAGGATATTAGTTGAAGATGTTCCAGCTGGATTGGCGAGCTCCATTTCCTTCCGGAGTGCTGCCGAGTCAGAGTATCTATGTTATGGTATCTTGATTTATGTTAGAGACTTTGTAGACAGAGTCACGTATATAACATGTCAGTCTTGTAAGCGGCTCTGTAAGCCGATGTATCATTATGCATTATGTTACAAATTTCATATGATTACAGATTTTACTTGATTTGAGAAAGACGAAAGGCATGTTTTTGAAAAGCTTTCATTATGCACTCATTTCATGATTTAAGAGTCCAGTAAGATTATGAGTATAACGAGAACCAGCGGGTTCGCTCGGCCCTAAGTAAGGGTCGGGTGCCCATCATGCCCTATCAAAAGTTGGGGTGTGACACTTTCTTTTCTTAATTAGTTCCTCTTATCAATTCCTATATTAAAAAACTCAAGAGAAAAAAAAATGGAGGGACATCATACATGCACATCATAGGACATTGAAAATACTCAGAATCATAGCCAAAAAGGAAAGAGCTGTTAAAAATCGAAACATAAATTAATAATTAGCTGAATAAAGAGCAAAAAAAATTAAACTCTATATGTCCTTCATTTTCACAATTTGACTGCCGGATACTTTATCAAGTTTTTTTTTTTAATGATTTCTCAAATGGTCATAACCTCCCTTGATATAATTATGGCAAAAACTCATAGAATCAGTTTACGTTAATAATTTTTGGCCCCTTCCATTTGATTTTTAAATGGTCGTTTCATCCATGCTTCCTTGCTATTGCGCTTCTTTCTTGTTGGGAAAGTAAATTCTATATACAATGCTAACTCTTACTTATACTTTCTTTTTCTTAGTTTGTCGTTTCTTTTATTCTTGGCCCTGACATGATTAATGTCATTTAAATTTTAGAGTTCTCTGTTATTCCGATGTATCAATTTTGTGTTGAACACTTAATTAAAAGTCTAGATCAATATATAGATGTTACCGCTTCCATCTCTAATTTCACTATGAATACTTAACTAAAAGTATTTGGATCAATTTATAGATGTTACATCTCTAATTTGACAAATTAAAATCAGCTTTATCAGTTTGTAATTAAACAAACCATTCATCTCTCATTATATATGTGCTTCAACAGAGTGAAAAAAATAAGGTGCACCTTTTGACAAATAAGATCGATGAATCTATTAACCTCCAAAGCTGTTCTGTTTCTCAATTTAAATGTGTCGTGCAATCGTTTGCCGTTGGCACCCACATCGAGGCTATATTGGGATCTCTTATAACTTCGGCTCACATCCTAGTGATCAATAAAAGGGATAACTAAGGAAAATTTTAACACATTTCTTAGCAGCAGTTCATGCAAAATAATGAGCTTAGTTTCAATGGTAGCAAACTTAATGCCGTATATGCTTACTTGGCAGGAGCAAGAGTTAAAACAGGCCTTTCAATAAGTACCTTTGTAGATGTTGGATTGTGTTTTTTTTCCATAAATGATTTGATATGAATGTGTCCTCCTCGTGTGGGAACATTGTTTCAATTCCAATGGCATCCGAGGAATCTCAACAATTGATGGGAAAGACTCTGCAACGTCCCTGACTACAACAGTCTTGTTCGGTGCGTCTCTCTGGTGCCCTTTCTAATGCCTCTTTCCAGTGCCGTTTCCAATGCTATTCCGCCTTTACTACAACATGGATGATGCCATTCCTGATGCAAACATGGACGTTGTTCAGCACCGTCTCATATTTGAAGACGAATATATTATGGTGTTTGACAACTTCTTGTTTAAGTGTTGGGATCATCTTGAGAAGGGAACTCACAAATGGAAGAAGTCTTTTCAATATTGGAAG
This sequence comes from Lycium ferocissimum, assembly GCF_029784015.1. Lineage (NCBI taxonomy): Eukaryota > Viridiplantae > Streptophyta > Magnoliopsida > Solanales > Solanaceae > Lycium > Lycium ferocissimum. The sequence continues at coordinate 23,639,315 of NC_081349.1, forward strand.
TAATGGGTAGTGGAAATGGATGGCAATGAAAGTAATGCAGTAATGACATTGGATGGTGAAAAGAACGTGGGTATAGGAATAGGTGGGATTAATTCGGTAATAACTAACTAAGAGAAGGCAACGTTTAAAAATTTGGACACAACTATTCTAAACGGATGCATCATTTAACCTTTTTTTCACTAATTAATTGATACATTAAATTAAAATATAGAATAAAGGCAAAAAAAATAAGGAATGCAACGTTTAAAAGTATGGACACAAGTCACACAACTACTCCAAAGGATAAATCATTTAACTTTTGTTACTAATTAACTAGTGTAATTTTCCGCGCAATTGAAATCATTAATAAGTTTACAAAATAATAGTTGTCAGTTTATTATTATTTGATAAGCTAATCAAACTCTTTTACAATCATACATTTTTTTTAGGTATTCTTTAAAATTTTAACTATTAATAATGTGCTTTATTTTTTTATTTTGATGCATATTCTAAATATCCGAGGTAGGAGTAATATCCAAGGTAGGGGTAAGGTCTGCATACACTTTACCCTCTCCAGACCCCACATTGTGCTATTTCACTAGATATGTTGTTTGTTGTTATTGTTGTTGTGTGCATATTCTAAATATGTAAGTGTAATTCACAGAAATTAATTAACAACCATGTATGTGCATGAAAGTACAATTTGTTCACTACACATATACTCTTAATCCCACTCCTTTATGGATCTAGGGAGCAATAGAAAAGAATTCTCAAAAAATGTGATTATAAATATGGGATTTTATTTTAAATAAAAATATGGTACATATACGCATATGATTCTACATGTCAAATTTTTCAAAGAATAACTTATTTTTAATTCTATTTAAATGTTCATATGCTTGCCTTCAGACACTATACTTTTCATGTAAATAATCCTTTGAAACACAAAAGAATAAAAATAATTTATAAACGTATTATTGATACAAGAATCAGAGCTTATAAGCAAACCATTTTTGAATCTTGAGTAGAGCTTTCAAATTTAATATTATCAATAGAAATTGTATCACTTGGTTGTTCCACATAATTGAAAGTATTATCCTAACTCATGTGCTCATTTCTTTTCCACTTGGTTAGGATCATCTCTGCCAGTATTTAAGAAGAAAAGTTAGATAATATTCAGAATGTGAAATTTTGACTGTATTGTATGCATAAATATGCAAGAAAATTAATGGACAAATAACACCACCTAAGAATCATCATGTTGAATATCAAAATAAAAAAGCACCTCTAAATACTATAAATTTGAAAAAGATTGAAAACCAAACTCATAACTAACCAAGTTTGTTTTAAAATAAAAACATTGAAAATCGATTTTCAATTAACATATATTAAAACAACATCTTCAATAAAAAGGAAAATTCATTGTGCAAGAAAAGAGAAGAGAGTAAAAAATCTATGGGAAAAAAATCACATTCTAACCTCTTTGTATATGTCTTTGGAGTTTGGGCAGGGAAGGATTTAAGTCATACTTCGTCTAAATGATTAGAGATCCAAAGGAATGTTGGAGACGTCTATGTTTCTCTTTTCTTTATTTATATATTCAGGTACTTTAATTTGCAATTATTGTTATGTTAAAGCTCAGAATTAAATGTGCACTAAATGATGAAGTAAAGAGTGGAAATGAAAAGTTTAACTCTCCTCACCTGCCTATACGTAAATGAAATAATGAGAGAAAAGTGTGTTGTTGAATACATATATACAAAATATGAGTAATGCATCAAAACCACTACTTAATGCATGAATAGAAATTTACTTAATGCACGAATAGAAATTTAATTATCATTAAGGTTGTTGCTACGTGGGTCGATGACTTTATTGGAAAGGTTAAAGTGTTAAATATCAGCCTTTAGTTACTGGTGGCTTTGATTTTTGCATTTGTTTTGTAGACACAATCATTTTTTAATTAAATAGAAAATTAGAAGAAAAGTTCAAAAAAAGGAGAAAAAAGATAAATACATTTCTTAGCCATAGAGAGGTGCCACATCACCTTATCTATGCCTAGCTTTATATTAGATATAGATTGATACATTAAAATATAGAATAAAGACAAAAAAAGGAAAATAAAGATAAATAGAGTTTAAAACAGAGAATGCCACATCACTGCGCTGTCTCCGCAATTATATATATATATATATATATATATATATATATATATATATATATATATATATATATATATATATATATTACTATTATATATAAGAGAGAACATAAGGACTTTTATAGTCCTCACAAATTTTTCCCAATAAATATTAAACTTTTCAATTAATTACTTTTAGGTCCTAATCTTATTTTTTAAAGTCAAATTTATTTTTTGTTCTTATGACCTACTTTTTAAAAGCTGTCAAACATTCTTTCTTATTTACCTGTTTTCTATCAGGTATTCGGTACCCATTGGAGCTCGCCTAATCCAGATTCGTGTAGCATAGGGCCCAATTGAGGGAGCGCTCCCTACCCAGAATTTTTTTTCCCAGGCTCGACCCCGAAACCCCTTGTTAAGGGAGGAACAACCCCATTCGCTGCACTTTATTTTCCCTGTTGCTTTCTTATATTGATCTTATCTATTAACCCAAAAAATTATCATTTCTTCGCTAGATATTCTTGCTTCTTGTTGCTCTTCGTTTTCATTTGTTGCTTATTATAGATTTTTACATGTAAGCATTTCTTTTACTTTATATTTATACTCTAATGAGCTCATATGTGTTTACCAAGATTAGTACAAAAATGATTTTCAGATAGTTTTAAAAATTATTAAATGATGCCATATAACGTTAAAATAAAGACAACATTATCAGTTAAGATCGGGTTATCTTTAAAATCTCTTATTTGGTTAACTAAAATTAATCTTTTAAACAAAAAATGAGTTTGAAGTAGGGCAGAATTAGAGTCTCAGCTACCGATTTGGTCGGATTCGATAGCACTTTGGTCCAAATTCTGTATTTGTCTTAATAGTTTATTAAATATGTACAAATTATTAATTTAGAAATAAATAACTTAAAAAATTAGGATTCGAAGCTCATATATTTCAAATTATGGCTCCGCATTTAATTTGGAGTAAATAATTTCATCAAAATGAAAGTTAAGATATTATTCGAGTGAAATGAAAGCTTTGCATTTATATATTAAAAATATACTTATTTGAAGTTTAATTATTATCAACATAAAATTTATTTCTTTAATTAAAATATTATTTCTTATATATACGGAGTTGGGCCGGGCAAGACGGGCCGCAGAACTATATATATATATATATAAGATAAGATAAGATACTAGCTATTTATTTGGTGATTAATTTCTACTATATAGAAATGTGGGTTAATATACGGGATCCACATGTGTGTTAATAGTCAATAAAAGTTGTTTTAAGGCATTTTGTCATTTAACGAATCCTACCCTACCCATAATTGTCTTGTAATGAAACAATCCTATTGGTTGCAAAATTAATTTATGGCCAAACCCATCGACAAACACATGACAATTAAATCGTACACCTTTCACTTCGAAAGACCTAAAGTGATCTGCTCCATTTAGACACTTCGGTGGGCCATTCCTATTCCACTTAGACACTTTTTTGCACCGTTATCGGAGCAAAACCAACACAATCATCTCTACGTGGATTAAGTGGCCAATTAAATTGTGCCAACTCATTTAAATTGTCTTTGACTCAATTAAATTGTGTCAACTCATTTTAATTGTAAATTCAATAATTTGTAAATTCGTGGAGTTTTGACCATTAAAAATTGGGGCTTTTTGGTTGGATGTGCAATGAAAGGTGGCGCTCCCTTTGGTGTTAGTTTTTGCTCCGATAATAAAAAGAAAAGTGCTCCAAGTAGAATAGGAATGACCCACCTGAAGTGTCTAAATGGAACAAGGGCCACTTTAGGTGCTCAAGTGAAAGAAGTGGACGACCACAGGTGTCTGTCGATGGATTTGGCCTTAATTTATTGTATACCTCCAATATATGCTTTGAGTCCCTTGACCATTTTGCCCCTTTCCTTCGATGATCAGTCATCAACACGTGCCCTCACAAATAATTTCCCACGTGGGCCCCTTTCCCTAGCTGCAAGCAAGTAGCTCATCCCTCCCCTCTAATTTGTATTCTCCAGCAACAAAAAGTGTTTCTCTTAATAATAATTTTTTTTGTAAACTTGCATATCAAGCTTTTAGCTTCCTTTAATTGTTTTCAGATTAATATTGTTATTAACAAAAACATTTGAATTATCCGAATATTATTTTTGGACAATATAAATCGATAAGGAAAAGGAATGTTACGTCACTAACGGGGTTTTAATCCTCAGTTCAACCGTGGAAGGCGGGTGGGAGGGGACGAGGAGAGGAGGGGAGGGGAGGGGAGGGTGGGGATTAAGGGAAAGGAATGCTACGCTGCTAATAGAGTTTGCACTCTTCACTTCAATCGTGGAAGGTATATAGGAAGCTCACTTATTAAGCTACCGCTCAATCGGTAACTCTGTACTTAAAAATATAGGACTACTCAAATCAGAGACATATCTAGAATTTCATGAGAATGGATTCACCATTGCTTTGAGATAAGATATAAAATTTTATAAGAACATAGACTTCTCGTTGTAGATTATCCCATGGAGTTTTTTTTTTTTTTTTTTGGACTTGGTATAATTAGAAATAAAGGAAAGAAAAGTCATCTGATGCAATATAAAATAAAAACACATTTTTTACTTGGTTAATAATATTAAAAGGAAGGTCAAAAGGCAACTTTGGAAAATAATAGCAAAAATGTGTAAGAGCTGGGGATTGAACCCATGACCTTAAGGATGTAAACATAGCCTCTACCTAGTGCTCCACTCAGCCTATTTTGACTATGTGTTCTTTTAGTTACTATTAGATATATTTTTAGAATTATACACATAATATATGGAGTTTAGTCGAGTGACCATGTGTTCACTTACCCAAAATTTATGCATAAATTTGCCCCTGATTCAAATGCTATATGAATTAATTGAATTATAATTATCTTTATGTTGACTTTTTTTTTTGGTTGAGCCCGGGCTTACCATTATCTAGTAATAAACAGATTGTACTCCCTCCGTTCGAATTTAAGTGTCTTACTTTTCTTTTTGGTTTGTCTCACAAAGAGTGTCTTTTTATGTATTTAGTAAGTTTTCCAATCCCAAGGCAAGTTTAAGACCACTAGATATAAAAGACTACACACATCTTTTATTTAAGACCATAAGATTCAAAAATCTCCCTTTCTTCTTAAACTCTGTATCCAATCAAGTTAAGACACTTAAATTGGGACGGAGAGAGTACCATATAATGAAAGGATTGTTATGCGGTGATTAATATTTTTAAAGAATGTTATAGATGAATTAATTGCCTTAAAAGGATAATTTCTATTTTTTTCTTAAATAGTATAATCCTTGCATTAGTAGTACGTGTATTCTTATTTCATTTTATATTTTGCATAAAATAATATATAGTTTCCCACATAAGTTAACCAGGTACTATTTTTACTACCAATAAGACATTGTACTCACTCCGTCCCAATTTAACTGTCTTAGTTTAACTTGACACGAAATTTAAGAAATAAAGGGAGTCTTTTAAATCTTGTGGTCTTAAATTAAAGATGTGTAAAGTAGAAAAAAGTTATTTGAATCTTGTGATTATAAACTTGTCATGTAGGATGTTTGAATTGTCAACTTACTAAATATAGAAATATCCACTTTTTTTGGAACAAATTAAAAAAAAATAAGACACTTGAATTGGGACGGAGCGGTATTAGTATTTTATACGGATTTTTATGTTGAGATGATTAATTATTTATATGTCTCGATCAAACACAGAGCATCTTATGTGAGATTTTATATTGATATTAATCCCTTCTTTTTATACTTAAACCAAACGTCCCCTCAGTATTGGTTGCCTTCAGGTTAATTTCATGGAGAAAAGGCCATAAATAGTCCCTTATCTATGGGAGTAGGTCTAAAATGGTCCCTTAACTATATACTTACCAGTTTTAGTCCTTTAACTATCTAAAAACTTATCAAATTTGGTCTCCATCGATTTTTTTATACAAATAGCGTACAAACTCATAAACCTTCGTGAGATTAATCGTTAAACCATTCATCAGACCTATATTTCTCTCTACCTGCTTCTTTTTCCTCAAGTTCATTCTTTAACCTCAACTTTTTTCCTCAAGTTCTCTCTCGCGTTTCGTAACCAACGGACTGCGTCGGTTAAAACCGACCCAGTCTGTCGGTTTTGTTAAAAAAAAAAAAAAAAACTGATGGTCTCACGTCGATTTTTTTTTTTTTTTTTTGAAAATTAAAGAATGAAATGTAGGAACTTGGAGTCGAACCCGGGTATGTTCCTTGGCATTAAAGGGCTTTACCACTAGATCACTGATATTTCTTGTTCATATACTTACATTGATTTAATTTATATTATTTTTTTGCTCTAAAAACCGACGGACTCCGTCTCCGTCGGTTTTTTTATAAAAAAATAAAAAATCGACGGACTCCATCGGTATATTTTAGAAAATAATATAACAAATAATTATATTTTTTCGCGCATTTTTGTGCAAAAAATAATCGACGCAGTCCGTCGGTTTTCTTAACAAAAAAAAGATTTAAAAAAATTATTGAAAAAACAGACAGAATCTGTCGGTCTTTCCGTCGGTTTTTACCAGTTTTTTAGTAGTGTTTGAGAAGAATGGTTACAGAAATTTTGTGCCTGGGTTTGTCTTTTCGAATTTTAGAGACTCAAGAGCGACACCAGTGCCAAAATGCTCATTTTAAAAATTAAAAAAAAAAAAAAAAAAAAAACAAGACGAACTTGAGGAAAAAGAAGCAAGGAGAGAGAAATATAGGTCTGAGGAATGGTTTAATGATTAATCTCACGAAGGTTTATGAGTTTGTATGCTGTTTGTATAAAAAAATAGACGGTGACCAAATTTGATAAGTTTTTTGATAGTTAGAGGACTAAAACCGGTAAGTGTATAGTTAAGGGACCATTTTAGACCTACTCCCATAGATAAGGGACTATTTATGACCTTTTCTCTAATTTCACGCATGTTTACTATTACTTTTTATATTTATAAAGTCACAAAATTATATTTTGTATCAACAAAAGATCATTAAATTATATGTTAATTGCTTAGAAAATAAAATTAACGAAATGTTCAATTTTTGGATTGCGCACATCAGCTGTAATTTCTGAAAGAAATTCTGCTTGTCATAATCCCTTGAATGCTAGTGGTTCTGGCGAGCAGTTGTGAAGTTAGAATTTTCATAAAGAAATTCACAATATATCGAAGTAAGCATGTGGAGAAGCGGAGGAAATTCAACATTTATTAAATATATAAAGAAAATTACTAACCTTTATATATAATATAATTTTTCGGCATACAAAAGGTTCGACTGAACCCTTCCGCTCCTAGCTCCGCCCCTCCTGGTGTGTAGTAATTTCTGAGCCCCTACTGGTGTGTAGTAATTTCTGAGCAATACAATGCATAGCTCTAAACTTATGCACCGTCATCATACTGAAAATGTTAAACCTAAAATCGTATAAAAAGCACAATCCAAACGAATGAGCTTTTCAGTAGCACATGTTGCTTGCTTACTAATTATTTGGTTCTCTACTTATGCACAATCAAACTGAAATTCATCATAAATGATTTAAGGTGTGGGCTAATTATTGTTGTTACTAGTGTTGTGTATTTAACTAATTTCATATGAGTAGCATGCATTTAATAGCTTGATTATATTCACAGAACATAATTGTTTAAAAATATTTTTACGAGTAATTGATGATAAGTTTAATATCTACAACAATTTAGAATATTTTAGTAAGCATATCAATTATTGTACAATACGATACAGTTAAACCAAAAAAGAAAAAGAAAAAGTTATTCAACCACAGTAAATAATACTGTCTATCCAAATATTTTATCCACATAATACTATATAAAACAATACAATAAAATACAACTTGATGCATAATGAAACATTCGGATACAACAATATGAAACAAGAGTGTAAATGATAGTAGAAGTAACCATCTGCTCCTCCCTTAACCAGAGATCTCGGGTTTGAGCCATAGGTATGAAAAAATCCTTGGTAGGGAGCATCCCCCCCCCCCCTCCCGCCCAAAATGAGGCCCTACGTGGCGCGAATCCGGATATAGTCGGGTTCCAATGCGGGTACTGGACACCGGGTGGAAAGCCAAAAAAAAAAAAAAAGATATTAGAAGTAATTGTGACCAAGAAATGTTACGGGATAGTTAGATTCGCTGCACATTTAACCAGTGGTTTCCTGTTTTCCGTAATTCAATATGGTGAAGTATTTTCACATCATCAGTCGACATTGCCTCATCCCAATCGTTAAGGGAGAGATATACGATCCTAAGTTCTTTTACTCCATCCCACACACATGACACACTGTACTACTATCGGCCAGTTAGGCAACATTTACCTACACAAACTCAATTAGGAGACAGCGAGGATCCAACTAAAGTATAAAATTCTGATTGTTTGGAGAATAAGACCGGTTCTATTAAAATAGGGTTTTGAGCTTAGCTGGACCCCTAGGAGTGGAGAACTCCTTGATGGATAGGGCTTTACCCCCTTAATGGGACGGTCATATGTGAGTCCGAAAAAGTCAAATCAATAAATTTCAAATACACAACAACAAGCTCCAGAGCTCACAGCAAGTCAGGCTCTGAACGTCAATTGCAAAGCTTAAATATATACATCAAGAATCTCTCATTTCCCACAAAAGAAATCTCTTCAATCTCTAATAACTTGCCAGTAGTTTCCAACCAACATCAATTATCATCTGAAGAAAACGAACAATTCTACTGAGCTTCACGTATAGTATCCTGTAATTATAGTTTCAAACAGCAAGACTTAGTGGACAGAAAACAATTAAAACATACATAACTTCTGACTAAACCATGCTTTATGGAATTCAAAGTCCATTCATTTGCTTGATGGAAAGATTGAAAGAAGAAGAGGCTGTAAAGTAGATTAAAGATCTAAAAAATTGAAAGTTTTGCTACTAGAAGATGGAAAGATATGAAGAAAGAGCATTCCTTAGAGCACTCCTATTTCATTTTGAAGTCTGTTTATGTTAATTTGTTTAAATTTTTTTGTTTGGCTTCATTTCTTGAAATACTTGTGTATATAGCCCAAGGCTCTTGAAAAACATATATACTTGCACAAGGTATGAGTAATCATATCTTATTTAACTCTTTTAGCCATTTTTCTTAGGCTTATATTGTTCTCACGTTACTCGATAAGATTGAACAGAAGGAGAATCCGGTACCTGATCATTAGCATTGGAAATCCCATTGTCGCAAACATCAACCCTAGGAAGTTGCTGAGAAGGATAAAGGGAAGGTATATTTGGGAGTCGCATTGCCTCTACATTGCTTGCTATTAAGATGCTTATCACCTCGGTCATTGATGGTCGATCCTTAGGACGAGCTTGAATGCATTTTAAGCCGACCACTATCATCTTCTTCACACTTTCATACTCCACCTTACTTCGAACACGATCAATGTTATTTTCATTCTGATGAAATATGTCGACTATAACATCACAATAGTCTGTTTCCTCGTCGAGTGTGTTATCGAGGCTTTTCTTCTGCTTTACCATATTCAAAACTGTTATTCCATAAGAATGGACATCGGACTTGTGAGATACGCCCCCTGCATTTGCTCTGTACAACAACTCGGGAGGCATATAACCTGGCGTTCCAAATTTGTTTGAGAGAATCAATTCACTGGCCCCTGTGTATGAAAATAGCCTAGCAAGCCCGAAATCAGAGATTTTTGGGCGGAAGTCTTTGTCGAGAAGAATGTTGTGTGGCTTAATATCGAGGTGGACTATTCTGCTTTGGCAGAATTGGTGCAAGTATTCAAGCCCTTGAGCTACTCCCAAAGTAATCTGCAACAATCGATCCCATCCCAGTAAATGACAATCTTTTGTCAACTGGCTTAACGATCCATTAGGCATGAATTCATAAATCAACGCTCTCATGGAACCTTCGGAACAGTAACCAAGAAGTCCAACGACGTTAATATGAGAAGTTTTGCTGATACTTATAACTTCACGGTGAAACGATGTTTTGGCAGCAGCATCTGATCTGTTCAGTATCTTGACAGCTACAAGAGTTTCATCTTCTAACATTCCTTTATACACACTGCCAAAGCCTCCTACACCGAGCTTTTCCGCCAAGTTATTAGTCATTTTCTCGATATCTAAGATGCTATACCCTCTCGGAGTTATGAGCCTAGAGATCTCCAAGGAGGAAGATTTATCATCATCATCATTGACATTGTGACTATGCCTAGGAAACTTCTCCAGAGAGTCTTTAACCTCGTTTCCGCGTTTTCTGTGTTTATGCAGCCTCTTGAAGGAACAAAACAGGGCGACGACTGTAATCGCCACTACAATTAGGATTGCTGCATTAAGCAATGGGCTTACTAGTCAATTTCAAGAAAGGAAATGCACGTAATAATAATGCGGGCCAAACCTTAATTTTCACTAAGAAACTTGTTTGAAAGCCAACCTGTAATTGGCATTGGTGTAATTACTACCCTAGTAATTACACAAACTTAGTAATTACGCAGATTGTAATTACAACGACGTGTTTGTTTGTCATAATGTAATTACAAAGTTGTAATTACAAGCGTCTTTGTTTGGTTGCACAAGTGTAATTACACAGTTAGTTTAATTTAAAACTAAAATTTAATTATAAAAAAAATAAAAAAAAATTTTTAAAAAATATGTGTCTTTATAAATGATATTAGATTAGTTATTTAATAATACATTGTTTCTTGAAAATATGTTAATTAATAATCATATATTTGTAATTAATATTGTAAAAAATAATTAATATATAATTTCAAATTAATAATATTTTAATTTTAATTGATTATAAAAATTAAAGCATACCTTTTTTTGTGAGAACATCATGGGATTGGATGTTCGACAAAAAAGAATATTTATAAATATAATGCCATAACACTATTCAAATGTTTGACAATAATTATATCAACTGTAAGTGAAAAATAAACAACATGCAATCTGAAATAACAAGACAATAGTACTAAAGCAAATATTTTTAAAATCTAAAATATAACCTAAATTCAAAATCCGAAAGAATATTTTTAACATAATACTCTTATGTCAAATTCTAACGTTACATAAGTAAGTTTCAACTTGGGAAAATACATAAAAACCCCCCCCAACGTATAGCCAGATTAATTATGACGCACCCAACCTTTGCGGGCGACCTATTACCGCCCAGTCTTAATTTTTCAGTATTTTAGTACCATTTTCGACTGACGTGGCAAAAAAAAAAATTATGGCGAGTGAAAGCAAAAGAAAAAAATATTTTTTATATTTTAATAAGAATTAATTTTTAAAAATTTATTTATATTTTATCCTCTCACCCACCCCCACCCTCCCTTTCTTCCACACTTCAATTGTTAAATGCAATTTATTTTTCTCTTTCTCTCCTTTTTCTCTTTCTTCTTCTTTCTCCTCAACCACCACTGCTGCCGCCGCCGCCACACCGCTGCAGCAGCAACACCGCAACAACAGCACCAATATGAAAATGGGTCTGACCCATTAAAACATAATGCCATTTCGGTGGAGGAGATATTTTGGTGTTTGATTTGCCTTCAAATGAATGTGTGTGTTAATGGAGGAAGAAAATGGGTTGAATGTGTGTATATTAATGGAGGAAGAAAATGGGTTGAAGAAAATGGGTTTTAATGGAGGAAGAAAATGGGTTGAAGAAAATGGATTGAATGTTTCGTGAAAATAAGCTCTTTATGATTGATGATTAAATTGAATGTGTGTTAATGGAGGAAGAAAATGGGTTGAATGTGTGTGTGTTAATGGAGGAAGAAAATGGGTTGATGGATTTCTTGAAATGAAGAAGAAGAAGAAGAAGAAGAAGAAGGGTTTAGTGATGAAGAAGAAGAGTTTAGTGATAAAGAAGACTAAATTAATGATTTAATGGTTAATTAGAGGTTAATTAGTGTAAATATAATTAATAAAAGAAAAATCAAATGAAAAAAAAAAAAAGGAAAAGTGTCAGTGGCGTGGCACCAATATGGCAGAGAGCGTGCAACACTCTCCACTGTGCAACTGGGCTTCAATTTTTTTTTTTTGCCACGTCAGTCAAAAAATGGTACTAAAATACTGAAAAATTAAGACGGGGGGGGGGGGGGGGGGAGGGGGTTAATAGGTCCCCCGCAAAGGTTGGGTGCGTCATAATTAATCTGGCTATACGTTGGAGGGTTTTTTATGTATTTTCCCTTTCAACTTAACATAAGTAAATAGTCCTATAATTCAAAGGAAAGGAAAAATATAAGTCAATAACCTCATTCACAATGAAATGCTACTTTAATAACGTCACTTTTTATATGCCAAGTTTGCTAATGACTCATTCTTTCTAATATTAAGAGACGTAGTTTCAAAAATTAGAATATTAACATGGTTATGCTAAATGAATAAAATAAAAAATAAAAAAATACGAGCAATTACATGGAGGAACCACAAGAAGTAAAGGTTGGGAATGAGAAGAAAGGAAATGAAATATAAATTCTATAAAAAGAAAAATATATTTTAAAAAATGCAAATGATTAAAAAGTAAAAATAAAAAAGAAATTAAATAATAGAAATAAAAATAAATTAGAAAAGAAAAGAAATTAAAATAAAATAAAATAAAATAAATAATAGAAATAAAAAATAAATTAAAAAAGAAAAGAAATTAAAATTAAATTAAATTAACAAGAAATAAACTAAAAAGTAACCCTGTAATTACAGGGTGTAATTACACCCAATTCTCAGTCCCCCCTTGAGAATTGGAGAGTGTAATTATACCCTCTCAATTACACCCAATTCCCACCTAACTGTGTAATTACCTAGTCAAACAAACAGGCCAAACTGTGTAATTACACCCAATTACACCCTAAGGGAATTCAATATATAGAGAAACTAGTAATAATACGGACAAAAAAATAAGAGGATTCAACATCTACTATATATACATAAAAAAAATAATTTTTATCTTATATATATAGTGTAAGTTTTTGATAACCCCCTTGCATCCCCCCAGGTCCGCCCCTGCAGACACACGCCAATGCTAGAAAAAAGGCCAAGCTGCAAGACTCACCTATTAGAATTATTATCGAGACCCTCCTCCTTTTGTGCCCTGCATTACAGTATGTCTATTGTCAATATGAGTTAGAGATTGAAATTGCCAAGAAGAAAAAAGACATAAGCACTCAAAATCATACTTTGTAAAGATCCGATTCCAAGCACTTCAACTATGGTTTCGATACTACCATATTTGGTATAAATTTTAAATATCTAAAAGAGAACATTGATAAATGCATTAAGTTATCTTTGGAAAAGAAAATAATTGCATCAACGTATCAAAACAATGATGGTAACAACATTAGGGACGTCAATAAGACAATAACTGTAGTAGTAAAGGTAAGCTGGTAACCAGCATACTAACTACTTCCACTTTATTCACTTGTAAGATGGTTAATTTAAAACAAGTTAAAGAAATTAAAGTTAAACAGAGTAACACTTACCTGGAGAAGTAACAGCAACATTACAACGTTGAGTGTGTGACCTATCTTGGCAGTAACACGTAAATCCATTTGTGTCACCACTAACAGAACCACAAACCCCGCCACTTTGTTCACAAACACTGCAATTTGCTTCAGACCACATTTCCGGATAAAACTCCAATAATGACAAAGTTCCATTAGATGATCGAGAGCTATGGTTATCGTCGCTAGAGATCGAAGCGTTGCTCTGACTAGAACATTGACGAACATAATGACCCTCTTTATTATAACCTTCTGTGCAACTACTAGAACTCGACGTACTTTGGTGACTATTGTTCTTCGGATTATCAAACGATTCAGTAACAGACACGTCAATCTGTTTAGCGTAAGTAATTTGATTTACGCTGTAGTTTTGGTTACGTATTTGGAGAATTGGATAACCTGAGTCATAGTTACAAGCTAGCGCGAAATCTTTCAGGCCACAGTAAGAGGGTCGTTGGTTTTTAATGTAAAAGGGAAATTTGATTTCTAGGCTCTTTTCAGCTCCACATGTTTGGGGTTTATTGCATGCTTCATATCTTGGATCAACACAATAGGATTTGTTTGGTATAATGAGGAAGAAGAATGAGATTATGAGTAGGGATAGGTACATTTCCATTTTGATGAACAAGCAAATAAAGAAATAAGTGTATAATGGTGGTGATTGGTTTAGAGCGACAATTGATTTATTTTTATGTAGAGAAGCTATAGCATTTACGTGATGGACTGATGAGTTGATTGGGTCTACGTAATAAGTCAACTGGGGCCATCTGCAAGACAGCAAAGAAACGACTAGATACCCACTAAGGGCAGGGAGCAAAAGGAGGGGCCAACAATTGAGCTGTATATTTTGATTTTGGGAAAGGTTCAAGTTTTCCAGAGGTCAAATATACTTTTATCGTTACAAGATAGTTCCAAATATGTGTTTGTTAACTAACCGCGAAAACTTTCCTATGCATGACATTTTCTACAAGGGAAAAGGTGAAATATGCCTTGAACTATGCGAAATGATTCATACTGCAGCAATATTGTGGAGGTCAAGGTATGTGGTTGTTGGGATTTGCAAAGTTCAAAAGTAAATTTGGACTATCTCGTGAGTTCAAGGGAAATTTTGATTATTTTCCCTTATAAAAATGTTCATTCGTATGAAAGCTTCCGCCTTTTATGATATAAGATATATGGACCAATCTTGTATAGCTAGGTATTTTTTAATCCAACTATTGACGGACCAAATTTAAACCATTTCACAAAGTAATAACATTATTTTCCCTTTTGATTTTGTATTGCAACCTTTTGTCACTCACGAGTACTTGTCATTTTTTAGGTTGTTTTAGTTAGATACAGGGTGGACCTAGTGGTAACTCATGGCTCCCTTAGGCTTTGGGTTGTGACATATGATGACTTTTATGAAGAAATTAATTAAATACTGAAATTTCTGATTCAGCAATATACATCATTCATAATTTTCTCTCAACCAAAAATTTGAGGAGGTAAAGTGAAATGTAAACAATATTAAGTACTAAGAGTGAAATTTATTTATAAATAACTCGTAAGTCTCCAGCATTTAAACAGAAATGACTTGACAACAAGAAGCAGGCCCGCAGTGAGCAAAGAACTTCCCAATAAACGTTTTTTTGGATATTGGATTATTTTGTCAAAATTAAACTTCGTCTATATTTACTACTGGTATAATGATTTACCGATGATCAGGTTAAATTTTTAGTGATTCTTATCAAAGTTATTATGTCAAACCTTATACTACTAACAAAAACTAATTGTCTCTTGAGATTATGATGTGAGAATTATAACACTGGGATTAAGTAGTGGCAAGAGGTGGGGGTTGGGGTCGGAGAAGACAATGGACTTGAAAAGTCATTTATGTAATTTGTTTTCCCTAATTACTAAGGAAGTCATTTTCATGATAATTAAAAGGGACTTGTTTCCCTTAAAAAATATTTTCCAAAACATTTCACCAATAGAATATAAGAAAATTCGAAAACACTTTCTCCATACCAAACACATTCCTAGTGTTTACGCTAATTCAGTATCTACAAAGGCATATGTCTTCATATGCTTTCATTATCACAAAATTATGGTTGATTAATACACATTTTTCTCTTAAAGTATGATTTAATTATGATAATTAGTACTCCTGTAATTTAATGTAGACATCGAATTGGGGTAAGTTTATACCCTCACAGAAGTTTCTTTCTTTTCCAATTGACGCACTCTATTAGTTTTTTCTTTTCTTTTTTCAATCCTCGGGCGCAGTATATGACTATTCAGTGTCATTTAGTGTGTGTGCGCGTAATTGAGAATTAAACTATATATATATATTGTGTTTGCGTCAAATGAGATTTCATGTTATCAAACTCTTGCCATTTGTTATGGCCATCATCTATGCATTATAAATTTATTATATACGTACATAATAAGTGTACTTTAATTCAGCATATTGTACCTATATGAAGCACAAACTGTAACTCTGTAAGTAATCCTCAAATAAAGGGATCTAATAGCTCAGTTGGTTGGCTACCTAAACTCTCTCCTTGTTGGTGAGGCTTCGAATCCCCACATTGTAATCCCCTTCCCTATTTCCCCTTCCCCTACCCCCTATGTAATAAAAATAATTTTCAAGGCCGTCGCTCTCTCCTCTCTCTTCTCTCTCGATGGCGAGTTAGGACATCCATGGCTACCGCTATCTCTCCCCAGCCTTTGGCTGTGGGAGAGCCCCCTCAAAATCCTAAGGATAGCGGCCCCAATCCTACTAAACAACTATCTTATGCTTCACGCTTAGATCAAAACCAAACAACCACATCTCTAACAAAAACGTTACTAAAACCTAGTGAACTTGTTCATGGAACACCAACTTTACAATTTACAATGGAAGAACGTGAAGAATTTGCTAAGAGGAGGGACTCCATCAAGCAATAAAAGTGAAACTATCCCCAGGAGCGCCGGATTTGCAAGTGTTGCGCACAATATTGCCAAAAAACCTTGGCATTAAAGGTCATTGTTTAATTGGTTTGCATGCTTCAAGGCAACTTCTTTTGAGGATGGATCAGTATGAAGACTTCGTGGCTTCATTATCTACGATCGTGATTTATTTTCCTTTCAATGGGAAGGAACATCAATGTAGGATTTTTCCATGGAGTATTGGCTATAACTCTAAGGAAGAGACATCTAGGGCAGTGGTATGGATTTCTTTGCCAAATCTGCCACCAGAATTATTTGCTAGGAGAGCGTTAATGTCCATTACAACGGCAGTTGGGAAACCAATTGCCATTGACAAGGCAAATCAAGTTCGATCCAGACCTAGCACGGCTAGGGTTAAAATTATCTTAGACCTTTTGGACAAGCATCCGGATCATGTGAGGTTACAATATGTCGATGGAAAAACTGGTAAGGTCGTAGAGGAGCTCCAGGAGGTCGTCTATGACAATTTACCACTTTATTGCAATCATTGTAAGCACCAAGGACATGATGAACGTAAATGTCGTGGGCTATTGGGAAAAAAGCTGGTTGAACAAAAAGAAAGTGTTGATGCATCGGAGAGAGAAGGGCTTTTGTTTGAAAAACTCCAAGGTGATGTAAGAGCCTACTTGAATGCCAAGAGACAATTAGCTAAAATTATTGTTCCTACAGAGGATATACCTACAAGGAAGAACGAAATCAATAATATAGACACACAAGGTGATGTTGAGGGCCAAAAGAACCCTGCAAAGAGCGTTGCATCGAATGTTGAAGCTGGGCAGCGAACAACTGTAGAAACAAGTGAAGCTATAGGTGATATGGGAACGGGTACAATTGTAGAAAATTCAGGGGATCGAGAGTTAGCTCTAGTTCCCCAAACGGGAGAGATATTGCAGCAACAAAAAATTGTGAATGTTGCAGGAGCATCGCTAGTTGATTCGGGGCAGAATCCAACTGTTATAAGTGATATAGAAGATGCTGAAATTTTCGGGCACCGTGGTTTGCAAAATGAAAATGATAATGCAACGGGGAATTGGACAGTGGTTGCACACAAAAATTCGGCTGGTACTTCCTCAGCTAGTTGAAGTAAGTCTCCGGGTCGTGAAAAAGGTGCGACTGAGAAGATACAATAGCGTGTCGATCCTAAGGTAAATTTATCTATTTAAAATGCTTTTGCACCTCTATTGGATACTGGAAAAATGCAACTGGAACATTTTAATAGGAGTCCTGTTAATCCAAAGATCAGCAACAAATAGTGAAAAATACATACGATGTATTACCGCATGACGACTCTGGTACAACTATTCAGGTTGCTCTCAATCAATTTACAGCAAATGGAGCTAGATGCTTGATCAATAAGAACCAACAAAAAGAGTCATTGCAATAAGAAGTGTCTATTGATAAGTTGTCACCAAGTCATAATGCCACTAAGAAAGCTATGTCTCTTTCCAATTCAAATATGAATTTGAATCAATTGGATAAGGTGAACCAAAGTGGTGTTAAGTCACCTGTATGTTGTGGTGACAATATGGATATTGTGAATGTTTTTGGAAACTCTTGTCTGGACGGGGTTGGACAGTGTGTAAATGAGGAAATTAATACTCAAGGAGAGATAAATGCTCCTAGGTGGGCTGATTTGGTTGATGAAGAAGAGAAGGTTTCACCTCCTTCCTTGAAAAGCAAATTAAGTCCAGAAGCTCCAATATATGCGCATAAAAGTGCGATTGCAAAGAAGAATGAGTCGGGGACCTTAGTGTCAGGACTTAGTCCAACTAATGCTTATGCTATTGATTTGGGCGATGAACTTTTTGATGAGGATGAGGAAGATATATAATATGATATGCTTTGATAAAGTAGCTAGGGATGGGGATCTCTCACCTAGGCAACAAAGAAGTGGAAGCAACAAAAGCAAAAAGAAGACACATGGAAGGCAGCATAGTTGGGATGGTAAGGTGACTGTCGAATTTGTTCCAAGACACCTACCGATGCGACTGGCAAAGCAGAATCATATGGCAGTGTCAACAACTTCAACACAATCCAATAAATTCAAGAAAGAGAGATGAACTATCAAATATTGTTGGACAGATTTTAAGAAGAAGACATATGGAAAATACTTCAGGTTACTTTAGACGGGCAAGCTATCTTTTTTAGTTCATACATATATAAAAGGAAGCTTGAGGTTGATAACTCAACCTTCGTCTTGGCGTTCATATTTTTGCGTTACTCAAGCATCCTCATTTGTAATATCATCATAGAGTGTATAACTCTGTGATGATCATAGAATACTTAGTTTTCTCTAGCTCTTATTTCTTAATGCTTGTTAATTAGTAGAGGTTCGTTACCTCATTAGAATTTATAAGGTAAGGCCTAGCCCCCGTTGCTTGTACTAATTCAGGTTGAGGATTTTTTTTTTTTTTTTAAAAAGAAAAAACTCAAATATCTTGAAAAATTATTGTGCGATTCAAGACGGATAATCTAAAAGATGTATCGGATGAATGTTTTATCTATTGTTTCGCTAGTCCCACGAGACTTTAGCCTTTCATGATCGTCTGATGGTATTAAATTAAAAGTTTCAAATTTAAATATTTCTTCAAAAATTCCGAACAAACAAAATGTTGGATTAAATCATACCAATAGCATGTTTTGCAATTTTAGAGATTGAAAAACGCAGATCATATATGTATATATACAAAATTAATTTATATCATTGGAATTGCTTGAAGAATAAGTTGAAATGGATAAATATCACTTCACGACTTGTAAAAGAATAAAAGATGAAGTGATGGATGATCAAATCCATAATATAATAAGAAGGCTAAAGTCATTGACAGACCTATGAATTTGTCCTACCCCCAACTGAGACGTTGACCATTTGGACCCTCGAACATAAGCTAAACTGTGTTATTTGAACACATCGTGCCAGCTTGGCACATGTGTGTAATACACTGCTTTAAAAAGAGCGCGAGAGACCAAATTTTTTCTTTTTTAAAATTTTTAATCAGTAAAAAATTAATTTTAAGAAAAACTCTATTTTAAAATCTATTTAAATAATTTTAAAAAAAAAAAACTGAAAAACTCAATCCATCCTCTCCGCTGTCGCCGTCCACTTCAAAATCTATTTAAACAAATCTCCGACGAAAAACGGCACCGTTTTTTTAATTATTTAAATAGATTTTGAAGCGGCGACAGAGGCAGCAGCGGCGGAGGCGGCGAAGTGGGCTAGGTTTTTAGATCGGAGAGGATGGGTTGGGTTTTTCAGATTTTTTTTTAATTATTTAAATAGATTTTAAAATTAATTTTTTTTGTTGACATGGCTTATTTTTATTGGTCTATTTTTCCATGTCACAGCAAGTGTAGCTCACGCACCACACTTGATCTGGACTGTGTTCAAATGGCACAGTTTAGCTTGTGTTCGAGGGTCCAGATGGTCAACGTTCAGTTGGGGGCTCTAAATGGAATATCAGGATAAGTTCAGGGGTCTGTCGATAACTTTAGCTTAATAAGAAGTAGGGAATTATCACATCAATTATCATGATCTCTAGTCCACTAGCTCTTAAATTTTATAACAGGAAGAAGCATATCTAAACTGACCTTTTACTATATTATATCTTGTGAACAAGCAAAAAAATAGAGAAAATTTGAAGTCATATATCTTTAACGTTCAAAATGTGATTATGCTAAAATAGAATACGGCTACATGCAAAGCACCAATTGAGTAACGATTGATGAAAAATTGCCAACTAATCAACTATCAAATGAACTAATATACTATTAATTTAGTTGTGTCGATGAAGCTTGTTATCTATATCTTCTTCTTTTTTTAGTTGTGCCTTATCTTTCGTTGAAAATTTAATGATATTAAAGCAACACATAACCACATTAATACATATAATTAATTCATGAATGTCATGGGCATGAGGAGTTTAGCCCAGCTTTGAGATAAGTACGTGACATAAATTGATTTCTAATGTGTAATTTATCTGGCAATTTTTATCTAGATCGTCAAAAAGATATATAACCTTGTTCATTAGTTCGATTTAATTTATTCTAATAAGTAAGCAACTTTAAAGTCAGTGTTCAAAATTTGCATGCGTTGCTATCTTGTGAGTTTATTGTGGCTCATTTACTTGAGCTATAAATCGTATGGTATACATTTAACCGTTTTGGGAAAAAATACACCCAAATATAGTCAAACTTCCTTAACACTTGATCAAGCAATAATTAGCTTATACTACAATATTAGTTGACTAAATACCATAAAAGAAATTCCAGTTTATTTATGTGCAACACACAAAAACAATGGGAAATTGAGAATTATCAATGAATGTTATACTCGAAAGATGTTATCAGTAACACTGTATCAAAGAACGTGTAATCAATCACAAAAATCATCTTCAAAATATCGTATTGCAAATTAGAAAAATCAAATCTTTGAGTGATTAGTTCCATGTTTGGCCATTCATTCGCCTGAATTCCCTAATTAAGAATTTTGGAACATTAATTGGATCCACTCTGTCAAACCTTATCTATAGGTTTTGAAAAAAGCTCTTAAGAAAAGTCAAAATAATAATATTAGTAAATATTCTTTTTACAATAGTGGGGTCTTAACAAATTGCGCATAAACTTCTAATGTCGAATTAGAATCAACTAGGACAAAAATAAAGCATTGGGTCGAACTCTTCTTTGGTGTCAAGGTAATAGCTATGAATAGTCTATCGACTTCCGGGAAAGAGTAGTCGGATTATTCCACTAGGTTTTTTTACCTCTCACTAGTATGCCGGGTGAGCTTGTCCACCAATGTTTAGATAGATTTAAAAAAAAAAAAAAAAAAAAAAAAAAAAAAAGCTCTGCTAAAATTAGAATCTAGATCTTTTAATTTCGTTTCACTTAATTGACGTCGGTCACACCAATGGGTGCAAAAATAATATAAATATGAAATAACCCTAACTAGAATAATTCGAAAAGAGCCCCTCTAAAATCCAGATGGCATATTCGTCAAGATCCATCCAGTTTTGATACATTCATCAGCACGTCAGCAATACAATCAGGGTATTTGACTTCTTGTTTAATCCTTGGATAATGCTAGAAAAACAAATGTCCAATTAAAAAATACTATAATACTTTCACCAACCAATCAAACTATTATGTTTATTTTACGCTGCGACTCGACTACGCCTCTCACTGCAATTATTTCATGCATATAAATTAATAACTAATCTGCTCCTATAAATTAATAATTAATCTACTCCTATATATACCTGTCTCTCTTTCTATACATATAACTTGTAAATATACACAAAAATTTAGTTGTGATCACATCCTTATTCATTGCCTTGTTTATTTCAACTTTGAAAGATTTAATGCTACAAAATCTTTTATATATGTTCATAAAGATCTAAATATATATTTCTATAATCTTTGTGGATTCTTTTTTCTTTCTTCTCTTTAATATAATTCTTGGTTTTGGAAGTAAAGAGAGATGGCTCCAGATCTATCAATGATTCTTCCTAGGGTTCTTATTGTCTCTCGAAGAACTGTTCGTAAGAACAAGTTTGTTGATTTTGTTGGTAAGTCTCTCTTTCTTTTCTTTTTAACTTTTGCTAAAAAAAAAAAATATTTTGTAAGGATTTAATCTATAAAAGTAGATCTCTGAGATTACTACTAAACAAACACAAATTTCCGAACCAATTTTCGATGAATTTTAGTGAAATTTTATCGGTAATTCGTGTTTTTGTAGTAGTGAGAGTTGTTTTCTAGATGGGAAAGAGAATATGAGTTTTTTCAGTTACTAAAAAGTGTTGTAGCATGCCCGAATCTTACTGGAGTTAGCCATGTCGGTGGAGGAACTGGATCGGAAAAAAAATGGATTCTAGTTATAAGATATCTAATGGAAACTGTCATGGAATTGAGATATTCGATTTGCCATATAATTAAAAGAGAAAAAAACCATGATATCTTCGAAAATTTGTCATCTCCATGGCTACATTACTTCTTGTGGTGATCCTATTTTGTTTATTGAAAATTTTCAATGTTATTGTTTTCTATTTTTATTTGCCTAAAATTCGTGTGTATTACCCTTCACATAATTTCTGATGTCAAAACTTTTATTGTTGTGGAGAATTGATCAATTCATAACTAATCAATTTTTTAAGGTATAAGGTGACATTTGGAATTTCAGTATGGAAGAGTATATCGACTCATCTAAAAACTTCAAAATGTTATAAGTAACATGCTTCTATTTTACTTAATTATACCTTCGAGACTCCCCTTGATGTGTAGTCTTGATTCCTTCTTCTTCTTTTTTTCTGCACCATAGGGTTTCTGTATGCTCTAATATCATATTGAATTATGTGATCAACACATCCAATAACTGAAGTTATTAGAAACGACATAAACTCTTATTTACTTAATTATATCTTCAACCTCTGCAGGTGAATATCACTTAGATCTCATCGTGAGTTATGGAGCAGCGCCTGTTATAGTGCCGCGAGTTAGTGGGGTCCACATGCTACTAGAAAGCTTTCAACCAATTCATGGAGTCCTTCTATGTGAAGGAGAAGACATTGATCCATCACTTTATGATGCTGAATTATCTGGATTTTCACAAGAAGAACTTGAAGAAATCAAGAAACTACATGCAAGTGACACAACAATTGATCGAGAGAAAGATTCAATTGAATTAGCTCTTGCAAAACTTTGTCTTGAGAGAAATATACCTTATTTGGGAATTTGTAGAGGTTCACAAGTCCTTAATGTTGCTTGTGGTGGCACCCTTTATCAAGATTTAGAGAAAGAATTGTCCAAAAATGATGGCCAAAAGCTATGTTGCTCGGACTCTCCAGATATGTTGAAACACACGTGTCAGATTAGAGGGTCCGACACGCACCAGTCAACATTATTGAAGAGTTCGAGCGACATAGGCCAGAAGTTTGAAAAAGTTGTGCACATGAACTATGAAAATTATGATGGACATAGACATGTGGTAAAAATAGTTGAAAATACACCATTACATAAATGGTTTAAAGATTCATTGGGAGATGATGATGAGAAAATGGAGATTTGGGTTAATAGTTATCATCATCAAGGAGTTAAGAAATTAGCACAAAGATTTGTGCCAATGGCATTTGCTAATGATGGATTAATTGAAGGGTTTTATGATCCAGATGCTTATAATCCTGAAGAAGGGAAGTTTATTATGGGATTACAGTTTCATCCTGAACGTATGCGTGGACAAGATTCTGGTGATTTTGATTATCCAGGTTGTGCCATGGCTTACCAGGTAATTAATTAAACTTCAACTTGCTAATTAATTTAGAGACTTTCTGAAGTTTGATATATTTTATTGGCTACTTGTGTATCTCCTTTATACGGATAAGATATCTCGGGTTCGAGTCTTGGAAATAGAGAAACTTCTTATAGGGAGTGTCCCTCTTAGTGAGCCCTACTAGAAACGGATCTTAGAACTAATCGGGCCAATAAACACCGAATACCGGATGGTCATACAACAAAATAAATATAGAAAGAGACTTTATAAATTTTGTTATTATATTAGCTACTTGTGTATCTCCTTTTACACGAATACAGAAATCTCGAGTTCAAGTTCTGCATGGAGAAACTTCTGGTAGGAATGTTTATCCCTTTAATAGACTGGCCAGAATCTAGATTAACCGTGTTGATTATACTAAATATCAAATGGTCATACAGAAAAGAAAAAGAAAAAAAAAAAATATATATATATATATATAAAGAGACTTGTAAAGATTGATATATACTTGCCACTTGTCTTGGTCTTTTACGAAGAATACAACTATTACATCAAGAAAACTTGGATCAAAGCATGTGATTGATCACCTATAAAGTGTTAGAAAATTAAATGAGAAGATAGTATAGAAAGTAAGCTTTGAAACGTGAAGAAAACACCGACCTTAAGGCATGCAATATTGTTTGCATATTAATTATTTTTAGAGAAATATAGACAAGTTTTTAGGATACATATATCAAAGTAAATGTATAGTGTCCACAACTTACTGGCCCGAGAAATTCGAATTCACGCCATAAAGAGTCCACTAGTGAGATTTTTAGCACTCGTTACCAGAGAGAACTCGAACCTAAGATTTCTGATTAAAAGTGGAGGAACCTTTATCATTCCACCACATCCCTCGATAGTTAGACCAATCGTATTACTTGTTATTAATATTTTTTATATGTGTTGTACACTGTCAGTGCATAGAACTTGACATTTTAAATATAAATTGATTGGCGTGTAGGAGTTTGTTAAAGCAGTAATTGCATATGAGAAGAAGCTTAATGGTTCTGGAAATATACCAAGAGGTGTAAAATTCAACCATGAATTAGAGACCAAGAGAAAGAGCATTGTTCGAAGTTTTTCAATTGCAAAAAACATGTATAGCACTGGACGTGGCGGAATTTCAGAAAAAGAGTCTGAGCTTGAAGCAGGAGCTGAATTTCTTGAGGTACAAAAATTAATTTTACATTTCAACTTTCTAAGTATTAAATAGATTATTAACATGTTTATCATATATTACAACTTACAAGAGTAACACATACGAACTCCTATAAATTATAATATCTAGTTGATGATTTGGTTTCCCCCAATCCACAGATTATCTTTCCCGCAGAAAATTAAATATAATAGGATGCAATGTTGGATAATTTTAATATTCCTAATTGAAGGTGGAATTAATGTGAAGTACGCAGGATAAGAATCAAACTTCCAAAGGAATTAACTTATATATATTGAAGTTGTAAATCTGTTTTACATTATTACACTATTGGCATATTTTTAACTTATCGTATAGAAAGTAACACGCATTACGTTTAAGGTTATTTTCTCTACACTTTTTATTTAGAATAATTTGGCTCGTACTTGTACAACTGTTTTACATAAAAGACTTTTATACTGTCAGTATATTTTAACTTACTTTTAAAAAGTAACTTGCGTCATTTTTCAAATTACTAGTGCCACTTTATGAAAGATTACATGAATCTTTTAAGTGATAAAAAAGAAAATGTGCACGGTCAGGTTATAGAAGTTAGACTCATTTTATGAAATTACAGACAATGGAAAAGTAACTAGATGACTAGATTGAAGATGAATGAAGAGAGAAATGACAAGTACAATTAACTCTTTTATCTAAATGTGTTAAAGGCGAATCTAAGTACTTATGTTGGTTCAATTGAATACATTGCTTTAGGCTCGAATATATAACATTTGATAAAATAGCACTTATTTCAAAGAATTTAAACTCACTGACTCTAGATTCTGAACGCTTTTGTAACATGTAGGCAAACACAGCACTGAGCCTACAACAAGAGAACAGGCTGAAGCAAATGGGAGCAACAGTGAGGAATGCATCAACATACATGAACAGATTGAAGATGAATGAAGAAAGAGAGAGGATGGCTAGGGCTATTCTTGGAAAAATGTCAATTGAACAACTCTCAGATATGGTTGGTTTTTACCATAAAATGGGACAGCTTTGTTCTGAGGCTTTAGACAAGAAGTTCAGTGAGATGGAATTAGCTTGAATTATACATCTCATTTTCAATGTAAAATTGAATTCTTTTGTCTTCATTTTTTTTTTTAAAAAAAAAAAAATGTCCCTCCATGTTTATTGTTACGAAATCGACTTTTGTTTGTTTATTGTTGGTTTGCTAATTAAGTCTATAATTTAAAGGATGGTTAAAGAGTTAAACTGTTTGAATAATGGAGAGGTTTTTTTTTGTTTTTTTGTTTTGATGACATGGGAACTGCGGCCACGCTTGGTGCGCACGGGGGTAAACGGGCTGCCTTGATAGCTCACAAACACACGGGAGAGGTAACGCACTAGGCAAGCGCCGTGCCGCGACAAGCTTGACCCAAGGCAAATCCCCTGCTATCGTAGGTAGGGGTTTCGAGCACTGAGACTTCCGTTACGGTTCCCGTGCTTTCAACCAACTGAGCCACCATTGCGGGTGAATAATGGTGGTCACTACAAGAAAAACATACACAGCTTTATGACAGTATTTTTGACGATCAAGTTCATCACAAAAAATTGATAGATTGTGATAATTTTACAACGGAATTCATCAACGTGAACAAAATTTATGACGAAAATGGAGGTCTACCACAAATTATGACGGAAATAAAAATCCATTACAACTTCGTCACAAATTATAGTAGACGTATATATCCCACACAAATTTTTCACTAAATAACTTCTCTTTCGAAAAAATAAAGACTTAAGTGACGGAATATGGCGACGACAACAACATGTCTTAGAAGGAGATAACAGGTGGAATTTTACGACAAACTCATGCCTCACAAGATTTCAATATGTCTATCACAGTTTATCCGTCACAAAATTTGAACAATTTTTCAGTCCTTTTATCATGACCATGGACCTTTCACTTCAAATTTTATGCTAGTCCAGTGGCTATATTTGTCTATAAAAGCAAAGCTTAGCCTACTGAACTAACAGAAGATTGAATTTAAGGATTGACCTTAAAAAGGCCGCACAGTGCAAACAATCCCTGCATATACGCCTTATTTGATATTTGTTCAAAACATAATCAGTAAGTTTATCATTAGCAATGCAGGAAAACAACTCTCGTTATTTAGTATATACACAAAATTAGCGTATCTATTAGCGATTACTTACAAATGGCTTTCATTGACAACTACAACCATGTCTCAATCCCATACAAATGGGGATGACTTTCATCGACAATCTTATTTCAGGGGGGCAGGGAGTGATGGCAAGCAAGTAGTTAAAAAATGGAGCACCACAGACATTTTCCAATGGTAAGGGCACGTCATGTTTCCGAAAATACTCACTTACACAACCGGGTGATGTATACAAATAATATTAAGCTAATGATGTATGATGAGAGGCCCTGTTGCTCGGATTGTCCAAAATTGTTATCATGTTCGTGTTGGATCCTCCAAAAAAGTGCACTACTTTTTGAGGATCTGACACACACCTTTGAAGAGTCCGAGCAACATAGCAGAGAGGTACTCACAACGTTTCAAATGAATTTAAAAAAAAAAATCATCATAATTTGGCTAATTTTATGCTGGCTGCAACTTACCGACTATAGAGCAATCTCTAACATAGAACTATACTTAACGTCACAACAACAGTAATTTGCAGCATATGTATCTGATCTCCTATGTAATGTGGCCACCTGAAGTTATATGCTAGATGCAAAGAGAAGGAAAAAACCTTACGTATTAAGAAAAGTAGAATTACTTGAATTGCTACCTAATACCACATTATCATTCCTATGTGACATATCGACCTCACAACTACGTTGTGTTGCTTAGACTCTTCAGGAAATGCCAACAAGTGCATGTCGAATCCTCCAAAAGTAATGCATTTTCATATGATCCGACGAGCAACATAGCCTCACAACAGCAAGAAGGCCACCACTATATTTCAATCGCTTCATTCACAGCGTAAACACCAGCAGACAACTAATCTTCTGGATATACAACTGATTTATTTTCAAACTGATACTGGGGAAAAAAGCGCCGAGAATCATTAATCGGCACCAAGAAGACACCCAAATAGATAATAACTCAATTTTAGCTCCAAGAACAGATCAGAGAAAGAAAAGAAAAAAAAAAGCAGGATATCAGAGATACAAAAACTATCCAGGAAAACAAAAAAGAATAAGCATAGACAGAATTATACCTAAATAATCCATTTAACTATTAATATATTATTACTAACAAAGAAAGTCTAAATTAAAAAAAAAAAGTAATGTACATGACATGGGGAAGCTACATTTCCTCCACCATAGTAGCTCTATTAAAATCCTATAGATGCTAATATAAATAGCACACCTACAAATTCAGGTCAGTCAAAATCAGCCTGCTCTCTCTACTATAAAGCGAAAATGAGAGCATTACGGTGCCATCTTAATATACTCGTTTTTCTTAAAGTCTTTTGATCACTGTATAGGCATTGCTGCTCGTCGGGTCATCTGTTACCGATCTTTTATTCGTAACTTCCCTCAAACTTTTACTATTTTCCGCTCCTTTCCCATCAATATTCAGCCCTTGCCTGCGGGCTGGATTTCCATTTACTGTTTCTTCTTTTTTCTTTTCTTTTTTTATATTTTTTTCAAATTTTGTTTTGCTTCACAGTACACATAACAGCATCGTAACTTAAGGTTATAGAGTGAATCCTTAACCCATCTCTTCCTCACAAAAACAACAGCTGCATCAAGCACAGAGTGGTTCTCTCACCACTGGCCGAGGAGAATATCTAGTTTCACCTTTGGCAGAAGAAACTGAAGTCTGGGTGATTGACCTGAAGCTGTGTTAGCCAGTTATCAGCAGCCTGTAAGAGGAAGCTCATCAACTGTCTTCCAGGTCCGCCATTTGGAGTCCAAAGTGAGGCTTTAAACTTGTACGAAGCAAGGCCAAAAGTAGGTAATGGGACCTTAGGGGCCCCATCCGAATCACTCGGACATGTTACAACCGCAGCATGAGCACTTGGACTTCCTGCAGATAGTCAATGCAAAATTTCAACAACACATTCGCGTTGAATTTTACAAGTAACCCACGTTAGGCTATTGTAACACACACTCTTAATACATACTTCACCAGGTTTATTCATACTAGCTAAGAGTTAATGAACTTGCTGGTGGACATTTTTCCCAAAACCTTTTTTTTACCAGATTAACGCCCCAGTTATATCCGAGACAACATGCTAAAATCAACAGACGAAAAAACTAAAAATTTGGAGGAAATCAGATTTAAGGCTGCATAAGTCATTCAAGCCAAACAACACTGCATGACAGATGACACAAACTGAGGCTTTTGTCAACTTCACTTTTGAATTTTTATGATACCAAACTCCAATTTTTTGCCATTCTATTCCTTTCAGATTATATCTTTCAACATAAACAACAAAGTGTTTAAAAGAATAAATTAGCTTCTTATTCCCCTTGTGACTTAGGTCAGAAGTTCGACATATGCACTATGCAAACTAAGCCTGGTATTTAAGTGGAGAAGGGGTAGAGGGGCGGACCCATTATCCCTGAGTTTTGAAGGCTGCGAGTGGTCCTAAGAGTTGACCCAGACAGATTTTTCTGTCAAAAAAAAAAAAAAAAAAAAAAAAAAAAGGAAAAGGAAACTTCGCCTACACCACCTCCACATGGATTATGTTTCTTTCATAGAACTATATTGGAGGCTTCTTGAATCCTTATTGCCATGCCAAATAAGTTAAATATATTGAGTGCAATGAATCTAAGAAATTGATGCAGTCAATCATTCTTTGTTTGACAGTGACTAATTTTCTTCTTTTTTTCCTTCTCTCAAATAGGTTAAGGAAATATATGAATATCAACATACTAGACAGATGAACATACATATATGAAAAGAATAAACACGGAAAATTACAAATGGGAACAGAAGAAGTTGCAGTTGTTATATTCAACCGAAAGAACAAAAGAAATTTAGGGTACAAACTGTTAGATACCTGTTGTGGGTGTATGAAGAAAATGAAAGGTCAGAAAACAGGCGTCCAAAGCTTTTAAAGTAGGTCCCGTAGGTATCCGGTAAATTGGATACCTGCGAGAGAGACAACAGAGCATTAAAATTCAGTGGAAAAAAAGTGACAAGAAATGTGCAAGGAAAGCAAAAATACCAGGCTACAGAAATCCAACTGGAAGGAAGGAGATCACAACTTCTCATCGTTTTTAATTCCGGGAAGCGTTGAGCAAGATCAGATATCTACAGAAAAAAATGAGAATATGAGATAAGACAAAAAGGCAAGAAGAGTAACTTATCCATTACTCCCTATTAGGGGTGGCAAAATTAGCCCATGAAAACAAAACCTGCCAACCCTCAAGTTTAGCTCAGCCCATTCTACCCCAACTCATTTCAGCCCATCTACCATCTAAAAGTTGGACTGATATGTAGCCTAAATTGACCCATAGAAACCTTGTCAAAATATTTTCAGAAAGATATTTTTTTATTTGCTATGTCATAAATAACCATAATAAAGAAAAAAAATAGTTTTATTAGCTACTTAGGGCTCGTTTGGTACAAAGGATAAGGATAAATAATCCAGGGATTATATTTGAGATGAGTTTATCCCACGTTTGATTGGGATAAAATGGCAGTATAACTAATCCCCGGATTAGTTATCCCGGGATTGTAGTGTTATTTTATCATTGTGGGAGGGTGGAATAACTAATCCCAGGATAAGTTATCCAGGGATAACTTGTTTCCAACCAAACGAACCCTTAAAGATTATAAAAGAGCAAACAAAGAAATTAAAACTACGTAAGAACTGGGCGGGTTGGGTTACGACCCGCTTTTTAGCCCAATCCATTCCCCCCCCAAGTAACTTTTGAGTGGGTCATTATTAACTCAGCCCACTTTGACCCGCCCAAATCCAGCCCAATCCGCCAATTTGATACCTCTAAAAGAAACAAAAGATGAGTACTTTAGGGAGAGGGAGGAAAAGATCAACCTTATCTGCCAAAGGTTCACGGCCATAAGGTTGATCGTGCGCAAGATACTCAAACAACAAGGCACCTTGAGAAGACCCAGATTCACTCTCATCGCTTGAAAATCCTTCTTGGAAGGTAGCATTTCTGTCTCTTAATGACAAACCGTCTACACTAAGAGAGCTTTCACTTGTTTGGCTATGATACAACCGTTGCTCCCTTGTATAATTCAAGCAACGTCTCTCGTGTTCAGAGTCACTGCTTCCATCACTACTAGAATCCCGAAAATAGTCACTATCACTTTCCTCACCTGGTCGCCTACTATACAAGAGAAAATGTCTAGTCAATAACATCATATGTTTCAGAAAAGCTACTCAATCAAAATCTAAACAGCATCAATTCAAGATTTCAGACCCTTTCAGATTTAAAAAAAAAAAAAGGAGGTGAGGGGTCGTATAGGACGACTTTTCACACACAATCATGTGCATTTACAACATAAACACGCTCATAAAACATGAGACCTATCTATATGCTACATGTCCACCCATGTACTAGCTAAAGAAGTGCGATGAAATCAACAATATCTCAGACGGCACAGAATGATATAAGTGATACATCAGAAAGAAAGATGGATGCAGAAGAGAGAATGGCAAATAGAAAATTCCATAACATTTGACTAAATATTCTGTTGCTATGTTGGAAAGCAGAAAAAGCAGATCGTGAATAGGGAACAGCAGGCTTGAGAATAGGGAGAGGGAGAGAGAAAGAGAGCAAAGCAAAGTGCAAATGAGAAGCCTATATCAGTGCTTACCAATAAAAATATATGGAAAGATAAAACAAAATAGCATTTATAACTCTTAGTATTCAGTTTTTGGGTCTTCCTGGTGAGATGGAAGTGTTAGGCCGGCTGGAAGACCATGTCGTACAACAAATATAAGCTAACATCAAGATAATCGGAATAACATGCAATTCAGTCATTATAAATAACATGTATGTACATATTTTAAAATTTATATATATAATAAATGTATGTATGTACGTATATGTACAAAAAATGAGTATTTTTACAAATGTAGCCCTAGAGGTTCTCTTGGGCAGAAAAGCAAAACATTTACTCCCTAAATCAGTTGAAACATTTACAAATACGTTTGAGAGGTCATCAAAGAAGATCCTCAAAATAGTTAATAACCCCAAGTTTTAATTCATGTATTGTAATGGCTAGTACCGGCATGCCAAGCCTGGTTTACCTATAAAAAGATCTATATCGTGCATTCAGTTCAAGGAAGGACCAAAGATGTTTTCTACCAAACCTAAAATGCACAGCTCATTAAAACGACTTCTTTAAGTGATATTATGAACCCCAAAACATCATTAATGTAAGCACTAAATTTTCCTTAAAATATAGATGATTCTGCTAAACATAAGAGCAAGAACATAATTTGTAATTTGTTAGAACCATATCAAATGAAGAAAAAAAAAAAAAAGAATCTACCGGAGTCGCGCCCTTAAAGTCAAGTCATACAGGACAACTGTTGTTTAAAAACTCATAAAAATTTAAGAACTTATTGACCAAAAATAAAGTCATAAACTATTTCGTTATTTAACTTAATGGGAAATTTTAATTCACTTCATATAGCAAGCATGAAATAGCATTCCCCTGAACAAGAACAAGAACAACAATCAATTTCTGTGTCAGCATTAGGCCCACAAGGTGAAATTTGAAATAACATTTTATCATAATGAGAACAGTCCAAAGTTGAAGAACAGTAAACTATTTGTTAATTATTCTATTGTTAAACATTAA
This sequence comes from Lycium ferocissimum, assembly GCF_029784015.1. NCBI lineage: Eukaryota > Viridiplantae > Streptophyta > Magnoliopsida > Solanales > Solanaceae > Lycium > Lycium ferocissimum. Next base: position 23,672,209 of record NC_081349.1, read on the forward strand.
TATCTGGCACTTACGGAGGTCAATCTTAAGTGCTGGAAGCTATCGCTAAAGGACTCCTCCTAATCTAGAAAGGATAAGGAATTAAGAGAGAATAGGGCGATAGCGAGGAACTGAAAATACTATTTGTTAAATTTAAGCTTTAAAGTAGTATAAAACAGAGGCTAATGTAACTCTAATTCTAGTCTCCGTGTCAAGTATTCACTGCAAAGAATCAAAAACTCCATATTATTTTAATCATACTTTTGATGTAAAAAGGAAACTCCTTATTGTATATAAAGCTGGCCAGACTTTCGAGAGGCCTAAGACACACTAGCAATTCTTTTGTATAGTTACACCATTTTGGCATGATTTTAACAAAAGATCTTGATTTATCAAAATAAAAGAAAAACAATACACAGCAAATAATAGATATGTCAAAGTGAAAATCATCATTTCATTGGACACTTGGCAAGTGAATCCACACATTGCTAACACTACCACAAATTGGCTAACATATAAAAACATAGATGGGATAGAGCGAGCAAATTGCATAAAATAAGTTTGAGATAAAGGAAGGAAAGCAACCGAATATGGAAGTTCTAAATGTTGGCTGAAGTACAAAAGTTGAATAAATGTAATCACCTATTCAAAAGAAGAATTTTGCTTCTTATCAATACAGAAACAAAAGTGTGTGCCAGTTGTATAAAGTTCAAGAAGGAACAACAAGTATGGTAAGAATAAGTTCATTTTAGAAAGTGAATGTTAGTTGAGAAGGGATCGAAAGCCTATGAAAAAGCACAACACTTGAAGCATATACGAGGAAAAGGGGGAATAAGTAGCTTGATTATAACTAGTGGAATTGCATGCTTATACGAGGAGAAGGAAGGACAAATAGGTCCGGTTTCTTCTTGCCCTGCTAACTCTTAAAATAAATAAGAAAGAAGCACACTATATTATTTGATTATTGTAGAAATTATGTCACTTGCTAAAGAACATTTTCCACCTAGTAATAGTGTAGGAAAATCAGGTAATGAATTATCAACTTTTTTTGAAATCAGTAATATTGATTGACAGATTCCCTAAGTGATGATGCACCAAGTAAATTCAATAATTCTATACTCAATCAAGCCTAAAGGAAAAGGAAAGACGCACAAACAAAATATCATGCAAAAACTTTCTCCTTGCTGAGTCTAAAATGAACACCTAGTATAGACACAAATCTGAATTAATGCCACAACTATTCTGTATCCGCACTTCATGTCGATGCAGATGATCATTACTTACAAAGCCTAATATACCCAAAATAATAATTTTGGAGCTGCTATAAGCATCACAGAGTATACAGAGAACCAAAGATAATACAAAAACAAACACCTTCAGTGTGGTTATTGACGATATCAATTGATACGGCCAGCAAAATTGCCTTGACCATGAGTAACAACAACAAATTTTAGGCTAAACATGAAAGGAAAAACCATGCGAGTATATACCTTGTTTTGACTGAAGCCTTTGTAGAGTCACCATACAACTGAATACCAGACAAATAGGGCACATAGTACTGAACTACACTATCACCTTCAGTCAACACCAACGGAACTCCAGCTCCATATGCACTCCATTCTTTAAACGACTCCCATAAGTCGCCAAGCACATAGTAAGGCTGAAACTCCACATCACACGTCTTCCAATCCCTCATAGTTGTCTGTTACAAACACAACAAATTTTTCACTCAAAACCTATAATCTTAACAACAAACAACAGTTAAATTTTCAACCATACCCAATGGACAACAGTTAAATTACCAGTCATACCCAGTCAAAGATTAAATATTAATATCGATACAACCATTTTTCAATCAAAACCAATAATCTTTTTTTTTTTTTTTTCAACCATACCCAATAGACAACAGTTGTATTATCGATCATACCCAGTAAAGATTAAATTTTTATTTCGATACAACCATGTGTCAATCAAAACCAATAATCTAAACAACTGATCAAAGCTAAACTTTCATTCAACTTCACTATACAACAGTTAAATTTTCAATCTTTCCAGCAAAAAGATTATAAATTTAAACCAATACAACCATTTCCAATCAAGCTTTTAATCTTAACAACAGTTATATTTTCAGTGATACCTACTAATGTATAACAATTTTATACTAATCCATTCAATTAAACCCTTGAATTAACCCATCAGTAATACAAGTACAAGTACTTTCACTCAAAACCCATAAAAGAGTTTAAAGAATTTAGTTAAACAGCTGATAAAATAAAGCCATAATTTATTAAAGGGCCAAAAATGCCCCTCTACTTTGGGAAAAGGGCTAAAATATCCTCCGTTACAAATTTGGGTCAAAAATACCCCTCCCGTAATTAAAGTTTTCAAATATACCCCTATCATAACAGAAATCCCCAAATCCCCCAAAATAATCCGATTTCATTTTTAAGCCCGACCCAACTACATTAAAAACCCATATGCGACCAACTTGTTCCCGAGTCCTACATTTGAAGCCACTACGCACAGGACCAGGTAACCCTATGGGTTTTTTATTTAGTTGGGTCGTGTTCAAATGGAGCAGATTTAAAAATGAAATCGGGCTATTTTGGGGATTTCCTTTAAAACATGGGAATATTTAAAATCTTTAACGATAGGAGAGATATTTTTAACCCAAATTTGTAACGGAACATATTTTTAACCCCTTTTCCCAAAGTAGAGGGGTATTTTTGACCATTTTCCCTTTATTAAAACAACAACAACAACATTCCCAATTTAATCCCACAAGTCGGGTCTGAGTAAGGTAGGATGTACCGGTAGACCCTCCGCTCAAGTGACACATAACAAGGCAGTCTTAAAAAAGACAATAGCAAATAATAGAGAAAGTATAACATAGCATTCAGAGCAAAATAAAGCGCCATAATTAATTTAATTAAAACCTTAGATGGATATTGAGCAGGTACAGAAGGAGTAACAGATTTCAAAAACCGCTCTAAATTACATATCCCCAAAACACCCTCCTCCGCCGTCGCCGGCGATAACTTTCCGGCCACCGGCGAGTCATCGGCCTTCATTTTGGGCTTAACAGCCACGTCACTCTTAACTGCCACGTCAGCACCGTTAAAACTCCGATTAACATTACGGTGAGCTTTAGCAGCACTATAAAACCGATCTTCACCGTTAAAACTACCATTAAACTGTAATCCACTCCCCATCATATCTCTTTATATCAAATGAAAAACCCTTAAATATAAAATAAAAATAAAAAAATAAAAACTCCTTTTTTCTATATATGTATATGGGGATTATAGAAATTAGGGGTTGAATGGGCTAATTGATACTCGTAGAAATGAATCAAACGAGGAAAAATTAGCCACAGATAAACAAAATTAAAAAAAAGAATTGTTTTTTTTTTTTTTTGTGGGAATTCGACGAATTGTGAGTTTATGAAGGATTTTGAATAAACCCTAGCAAATGTTGACTCTCAGATCAAAATGTTTATATATATATATGATAATCAAGGGCATGTGAGTGTTGTATAAAGAGAGAAATTATTATTTTTTGCAGATAGAAATTGCAGTTGAAAAATGGAGGAGAGAGAGAAGTAGTGACAGAATAAAATTGTATGGGCAGGGGAAAGTGGGAAAGAAGAACACAAGTTTATTTGAATTTTTGTCTTTTTTTTTTTTCTTTTTTTTTGATTTAGATTTACTTTAGTTAGAGTTTTGTTTTTTTTTTTTTTTAGAAAAAAGAAAATTACTTGGAAAAATTCAATTGGTATGATTTAAAATAAAAGTTAAATTATATATACACGTGATGTCTATGTGAATAGATAAGTAAGGACTTAACAGCTCAGTTGGTTGGCTACTTGAACTTTCACCTCGTTAGTGAGGGTTCGAATCCCCACATTATAATCCCCTCCGCATTTCCCCTTCCCCTACCCCATTGTAATAAACACAATTTTAAAATAAAAAAATGTGGATTGATAAGAGCTCCTAGTTAGCGATCTGTTAGTGTAAGGGTACTTCTAAACTATAGACGATAATTGGAGGGTAAATGTGATCCTTTTCCGAAATTTATATTGACGCCCGATTAAATTCAAAGTCGCACCAAAAAGTTTGATATTGAGTAAGCGCTTTTGATAAATATATACCTAGTGCTTGAACCCTGAGACTTTTGATTGGGATGAATAAGTATTTATCACTCTGTCATAATCATTACTGATATTGTTCTTATTTGTTTGCTCGTTTGTTATTTTTACCATTTGGTATTAATATTTGAAGTAATACGATGATTTGAACAAAAGAAATAAAGTTATTTAAATTGTGGTTCAAATTATATTTCCTTTGGAGAAAAAAAAAACCATTACTTAGGAACTAAGAAAATATCTCATTATATGGAATTGGGACTATATATTTTATGTTTGGAGATTGGAGTATACCTATGTGTGATTGAGAAAGATTCTAATATGTTCAGCTCATTAAAGTTCAATTGCTCATCATAAGTCTTAATAAGTATGCTAATTAGTCTACTTTGCAAGAGAGTAGAAGTTTTCCATCACTATGACCTATACTGTTAACCATGTTTTTTCTTGCTTCTATTATCATGCCAAAATTGATATAGTGCAATACATAGAGATTAATGTTATAAACTATTTATTCACTCTCATTTTCACTTTTTAGTTTTTTGGTAGATCCTTAAAAGTGTTAATGACCTACCAAATACTTAAAACAATAAAATCATGGACCAGATTGCAAAAGAAAACTTTACCAAATCTAGTCAAAAGATTATGGAAAGTGAATTAATATAATTCAATAAACTCTTAAAGATTAAATAATTTCAATAAACTCTTAAAGATTAAATAATTAATATTTACCTGCATATAGTATTTATATCGAATCAATTAATACAAAAATATGCATTTTACATATTTATCATTTAATTATGATAAAATAAAAACATTCTTACATTGCCTTTAATTACCAAAACTAAATTATTTAATTTAATAAATACAAGGTACATAAAAGTGTACCCCTCTTTGAATTGTACCCCACACCAATAGAAGCATGTAGCCTACCACACGACAGGCCTTGGAACCTATTTTTTGTAGAAAACATCATACTCCCCCTTTCAAGTGTTTACCTAGCTTTTTTTTCTTGAGTAAAAAAAAATATCTACCTATCGAATCAAGAAAAAATTAACCTCTATTTATCGAATCAAGAAAAAATTAATTTTGCTTTTTCATATTTGTCCCTATTAAGTGTTATATGATCAAATCTCAATGCCTATTTAATTAGGGGTAGTTTAGTAGTTTAGTCAAATTATCTATTTTTGTCTAGGAGTTAATATTTTTTTAAAGAGTGTACAAATGACTAAGTAGACTCTCTTTTTTATCCGGAGGGAGTATTAATTACTCTTGAGGGTTGTGATTGGATAGAATTTATGTGTGATGCAATGGATAGAGTATGTCCACTTTTAGTCAGAGATCTTGTGTTTGAGTTCTTCTACCTACAAAAAAGGATTATGGAAAAAATATTGTTTCCTTTTTAACAAGTTTTATACAACGCGAATTCAAATTAGTATGGTCACAATACAAGTATCAAATATCATATGAAAAATCAAAATAAAATTATGTAAATTATTTCAAATGATGAAGGGTTCTATACCACTATTTTGGACAAAGTGGAATTTGAAACATTATCTATGGGAGGTTAGGACTGAACAACAAATGGCTAAGCCAAAAAATTTGATTGGTTCAAAGTTCGAACAATTGGATTTGTGAATGAGAGCTGAACAGACATGTGTTCGATGAGATGTCGAAACTATGTTGTCTAAAGTTATCATCCCAACTCCCAAGACTAGTAGTGTGAGCTGGCGATAGTATATACAAATTTCAGTATTTAACCATACATGATTTTTAACAGTATTGAAGTTTATATTTGAATAGCAAAAATTGTGGTGCGACGGATAAAACGCCCCTGATCCCCTTTAAAATGTCTCACCTCTGATTAGTCTGAACCTCAATGCAAGCATCAACAACAACAATGCAGTCAAATCTCATCAAATAAGGTCTGAAAGGGATAGAGTGTACGCAAAGGCAATATAAGTATCATCCAGTGAGAACTTAAAAAAATTGTTATGGGGTAGGTACATTTCGTTTCAGTATTTGCTAAACATTGACCTCATTATTTGAAAATTATTACTAGTATATGAAAAGTTGTTCAATAATGAAAACTGTATATATATTCAATGGGATAAGGCACTAGTACCCCTCTGAACTTTAGTAAAAGCTGTCGTGGCACACTTTACTTTTACTAGGGTCCTATTATCCCACTAATTTTTTTCTGTATTTTTTTGCACCTTACGTGCTGACGTGGGGGAGGGAGTGAGAACACCTCCTTCAAGCGCGTGGGAACAAAAAAAAAAAAAAAAAAAAAAAAAGGGGGGGAGGGGGGTTCAAACCTATATGATATGGCCACGTGTCAGTTCCAAAGCTCTCCATCCCCATTTTATCACTTATTTTCAAGAGCTCCAACTCTTATTTTTTGTCTCAAAATTCAACAAAAACTCAGCTAAATCCGCACCAATCAAGCTCAAATTTCAACTACAACTTCACAATAACATCATCACCAAACCCTTGTAATCAATTTGGCCAACAACTAAAGATTTCAACAAACCCATTGTTTTTGTTCTTCAAGCTTTTTTAAAGTTCAACAATGGTGGATTCGAAATTCTTTCTTCATTTTCGCATCTCATCAAAAACTAAGGATCTAGAATGAATTTAGTACTTGAATCTGAACTTTAAAACTTTAACAACGAATATGCTCAACACCTCTTATTCTTTTTCAAGTTCACACAACAATAATAACAATAACAATTGTACTTTTCATTTTTCTAAATATAAAAATAATATTTTCATTACATTTCAGAATTAAAAGAAAATAGAAAGGAAGAAACATGAAATCAACTTTAAAAAAATTGTGAAATTACATGTGGCAGCGCATGTATTTTACTGCTTGTCAAATGTTTGGTTCTTTATGCCGCCTCAGCACTTAGGGTGGCATTTATTACACTTTAAAATACTTTTTTTGGGGGGGGGGGGGGGGGTTAATAGGGACCCTAGTAAAGGTAAAGTGTATTGCAACAATTTTGACCAAAGTTCAAGGGATAATATCCCTACTATCATGTAAAACTTAGAACTATTATTTTCAAAATCATATACCTTTAAAAGTGAGATACTTAGAGCCCGTTTAGATTAGCTTATTTTAGGTGCTTTTAAGCCAAAATAACTTTTAAGCACTTGTTTTTAAGCCAAATGACCAAAATAAGTCATAAGTTACAATTCCTAACTTATGATTTTTGGCTCATAAGTCAAAAGCCATAAGCCCATCCAAACGGGCTCTTAAGTGTGGGAGCGAGCATGCAGTATAAAATAATTAATTAACCTTCAAAGAGATAAAATATTTCAAATCACATGTCACATACAATTAATTAACTTGTAACATGAAAGCAAAATTTCATGGAAGGTGGTGATATTGGACCTTATAGGCATTATTTTTTGTCATGGGTAGTATGTACTTTTTAAAAAAAATCTCCATCCAATTTTCAGTATCCGCATCGGAGCCTCGTGTAATTCAAATCCGGAGCTTGTAATGTCCATTAAAGCGGAAAGCATTCCTCACTATGATTTTTCTTAATCCCAGGGTTTAAAATCGATACTTTTAGTTAAAGGTGAAGGAATTCTATCCATCTCACTGTAACTCTCCGCGGCTAATAGTTTCAACTCATTTAAAGAGTTCCCTACAAGTGGTTATTAGAAAATATAACTATAGTTTTCAGCACACTGGATCTTCCAAACATGCGTTGGACAGCTGATTATTTTAAAATAAAAAGATTAGTACTTATTTAATCACACAAAGCGAGTGCTGATTCTGCATGTGCATCATATTGGAACCCCACTTTGATATAAAAAATGAATTAAACAATTATATGGATTCTATTCACATTTCGTCAAAGGGCTTTAGACCTTTTTTGAATCAAGAGATATAATTTCTTTTTAGTCTAACATAAGATTTTAATATGTGAAAAACATATTTACACAAGAATTGATTGCTTATGTTACTTGCCATTGGATATTAAATTGATAAAATGTGAATATATGATAATACTAAAACATAAGAAAAGGTATTTTGCTTGGAGGGGGTTAGGGATATTCTTTTAGTAAATTTTTAATGGAAAAAAATATTTAAAATTATTTTAGAATGTGTATTTGATGAGTTCCAACCAATTTTCACTGAATTTTGATCAAACTGATATTCTAGGATATTTAGAGAAAGCCAATGACATTTTTATTAGAAAACTTAAGTTTGATGATTTTTTCTGCAGTTAAATTATATATAAGTTTGATGACCTTCAGCATTATTAAGTATGAGATTGCGAGTAGTATTACGACGTCTTAACAATTAAACCAGCTGTTGCAAGAAAAAAAAATATTTAATGAATAATACCTTCTTTTTATATGGTACGGCATTTAACATTACTAAAAGCATAAATTTCTTAATGACGCTTTTGCTGGAATACTCTTGGAACTATTTTTAAAAAAAATGGAAAAGGAAAGTTTGAAGGTTGAGAACTCTTTTCTTTTTCGGTTCTTGGGTTATATTAGTGGTTTTCATTTATTCATAACAGCTGTGTAATACAAGCTAAGGGACAAGATTGATGAAAAAATTAAAGATAAGATTAAACACTAATTAAAAGGTCACTATAATTATATACTATTTTGTTGTAACACATGAAAAGGAAATATGTCTTTATTAATGAAAACGTCGACCAACCTACCCACAAATATTTGGTATCCACAATTCTCACCTAATTTTAGGATTTGTAGGCCCGATGGTCCATTACAGTTATAATTCCTCATTTAATTGGCAAATTTGATGGCTAACTAATAAGTAATTATTTTATGGAGTAGATGGCCAAAGCCAATGTCTTGTGGCTGAGGTAGCAAAATAAAGGAAGTCAATGTGAAAAAGCTCTATGTAATCTAGAGATCATCGTTGGCTATTAAGCACTTTCTGTTTTCTAATCATATATATTATTTAAAAAAATGTTTTCATTTGTTTTGGGTGATAATATATATCTGTTAGTTTGGGTAATTTAACAAGAAATCTTTGAATAAGTATGAACCCCAGTTGGGTGAATAGAGAGAAGGGAGAGTCGGCTAGAGAGAGAAACGAAAATATCATCTATTGTGTTATGTGTACAGAATGTCCCATGTTCTATGTAAAAATACACTTTAGTCCCTCAAGCTTAGCTGTCAAAATAGAATTGAATTACAAAATAGAAAAACTACAGCTGGGTCGGGTCGTCAAGTAACGAAACTGATGTGGGCCGTCTGTCTTGTGTCTTGGACTGGATCAATTATCTTGACACCCCCCCTCAAGCTGGAGGGTGGATACACACTAAGCTTGGAAAGGAGACCATAATGAAGAGGCCCAGACAAAGGCTTCGTCATGATATCTGCCAGCTGATCAGCACTGGAAACAAAATGCAGAGAGATTAAACCAGCAGACAAACAATCGTGTACATAGTGGCAGTCAACTTCGATATGTTTGGTGCGTTCGTGAAAGACCGGGTTCTTGGCAATATGTAAAGCAGCTTGGCTGTCACAATATATAGGAACTGGAGCAGTTATAGACAGACCAAGATCACCAAGCAAGCGAACTAACCAAGAAACTTCAGAAACAACCTTACGAAGAGCCCGATATTCAGCCTCTGCAGAAGAGAGGGAAACAGTGGGTTGTTTCTTGCTTTTCCACGAGACAGGGCTGGCCCCAAGAGTCACAAAATACCCAGTAACAGATTTGCGAGAAAGAGAACAAGATGCCCAATCAGAGTCTGAATACGCAACTAAAGAAAAATCAGGAGAGTTGGAGAGCAAAATGCCTTGCCCAGGTGCATTCATCAGGTACCGTAGAACATGTAAACCAGCCATCATATGAGGCAGTTGAGGTTGTTGGAGGAACTGGCTCAAATGTTGGACCGAAAAGGCTATGTTAGGCCGTGTATGTTGCAAGCAATTTAGCTTCCCAACTAATCGTCTATAAACACTAGGGTCGGGGAAGAGGTCGCCCGTGTCCAACCGGCTTAACGAAGGGTCAAGGGAGTGGGCGGACCCCGAATCGATCACAATGGAATTCAGCCAAAAGATCAGTGGTGTATTTTTGTTGACACATCGTATAACCATCAGGATGAGCAGAGATTTCGAGACCCAAGAAATAATGGACTGAACCCAGGTCCTTAATTTTGAATTGAGTATCCAAAAATAGTTTCAAAGATTGAAGTTCAGCAATATTGTCACCAGCTAAGAGTATATCATCAACATATACCCCAAAACTACCAGAGAACCAGAAACAGTTTTAGTAAACAATGAATAGTCATTTTTGCTGGAATGATAACCGCGGGACAGCAGTGCCTCAGACAACTTAGAGAACCACTATCGGGAGGCTTGTCTAAGTCCATAGAGAGATTTCTTGAGTTTACAAACCAATGGGGAAGAACCAGAAGGGGATGAAACTGCCAAACCAGGCGGGACCTTCATGTAGACCTCTTCATGGAGATCACCATGTAAAAAGGCATTGTTGACATCCAATTGGAAAACAGTCCACCCTCTTTTAACGTGAGGTGAGGAGATATTTAATGGTAGTTAATTTGATGACAGGGGAGAATGTTTCTGTGAAGTCAATGCCTGCCCTTTGAGTGTCACCCCTAATAACAAGTCGAGCTTTGAATCTCTCAATTGAACCATCAGCTCTTTGCTTTATTTTGTAAACCCATTTGCAAGGAATTGCTTTCTTATGGGGACGAAGAGGGACAATGTCCCATGTGTGATTGGCATCAAGTGCCTGAAATTCCTTAACCATAGCTTCCTGCCAAGCAGGGTGACCAGCTGCCTGGTGAAAAAATTGAGGTTCATGTGCAAGCAACTCACCAGTGGACACCTTAGGTGGAACAGTAACGCTATAGCAGTGGTAATCAGCAAGGTGAGAGGGTTGTTTACTAGGTCTGTTGGAATGTCTAGTGACAATGACAGGAGGAATTAAAGGAGGAGAGATAGTGGTCGAGATAGGAGAAGTGGGTGGAGGAATTGATGGAGAGGAAGAAGAACATGGAATTGGGGAAGAGACAGGATTGGGAGGAGAAACATCCACAAAGCTAGGAGCAGAAGCAGGAAAAAATAGAAGGGACAGATTTATGTTCGTAAGGAAATACATGTTCATGAAACACGACATCCCGAGAGAAAAAAAATGGACAGATTAGAGAGATTAAGAAGTTTGTATCCCTTTTTGCCAGTGGGATACCCCAAAAATAGAGAAGGAATAGATCTTGTTTGGAATTTATCTCTACCAACCTTAGGTGAGGTGGCAAAGCACAAGCAGCCAAAAGATCGGAGATGAGCATAAGAAGGTGGATGTTTGTAAAGTTTTTCAAAAGGAGAAACTTGACCCAAAAGAGGAGAAGGGAGTCTGTTAATGATCTAAGTGGCAGTCAAGGCACATTCACCCCAATACTTAAGAGGAAGATGAGATTGGAATAATAAAGCTCGGGCAACCTCTAAAAGATGTTTATGTTTTCTTTCCACAACCCCAATTTTGTTGAGGGGTGTGAGGGATGGTGGTTTGATGTAGAATTCCTTGGCTGTTGAAGAAAACAGTAGCTTCAGAACTACTGCCTAGTTCAAATGCATTGTCTGACCTAAAAACTTGGACAGAAGAATTAAAGTGTACCTTAATCATGGAGGTACAAGATTTTAGGATGGACAGGGCATTGCCCTTGGAGGAGAGAAGATGAGTCCAAGTGGCTCTTGTATAATCATCAACTAAAGTCAGAAAGTACCTGAACCCATTTTAAGTGGTGGTATTGTAGGGGCCCCAAATGTCTATGTGAACTAATTGAAATGGAACAGTAGAACGAATGGTGCTATTCTGGAAAGGTAGTCTTTGTTGTCTAGCCATAGGACAAATCTGACAAATAAAAGGTTGTTTTGTAGACACTTCAGCAGCAACAGAAGTAATAGTTTTCATTTTATGAAAAGGGACATGACCTAATCTTTGATGCCAAATGAGATCCATCTTATTTATAGTACAGGACTGATTACAGGTAGGTAAAACAACATTGGGACTGGGAGTAGAAATATCAATACTAACACGTGTAATGACATTAGACATAACAGAAAACTGAGAATTATTGACAACAGTAGAAGGAGCAGCAACTGGAATGCAATTGGATGAAGTATGTTCTGCTGCACAGTGAGAAGTAATTGCAGAAGAACTAGATGGAAATAATTCATCATCTGGGTGAAGATAGTACAACCTGCCAGCAGCCTTACCAATAACCAGTGGCCTCTTCTGAGAAGGGCCCTTTAAATAACAGTTATATTTGGTAAGTATTGCTATACAATCCAGTTGAGAAATAAGTTGATGGATTGAAATAAGGTTGAAATGAAAAGAGGGCACAAGTAGGACATTGAGTAAAATTATGTCTTTTCTTAGTTGTAAACTACCAGTGGACAAAACTCTGACTTTATATCCATTTGGAAGGGTGACAAGAAAGGGTTTAGGTAGAGGAGAAAGGTTTTGGAGAAGGTGTTTATGAGGGGTCATATGGTTAGTGGCTCCTGAATCCAAAATCTAAGGGGCACCTAACTGGGAAGAGGCACACACAAAAGAACTAGCAGAATTAACAGCATAGGCAGTGAACAGACCTGCAAAGTGAGCAAAAACATTGAGGTCTCCTGATGACTGCTCTGTAGGGAAACCTTGTGCTAGTTGTGACTACCGAAACATAGTGAGAAGGTGTTGGTACTGTTCAGGAGTGAAACCATGAGGTGAAGGAGAGGATGCAGTAGTAGTGCCCTGTGGTGGAGGCATAGAGGATGGCTGAAAAGAGGGTGGCTGAAACTGATTTTCACTTTGTACAAGAGAAGCCACTTTCTTATTCTTGGTGAATTTGTAATCAGGTGGATATCCATGCAGTTTATAACACTTCTCTATGGTGTGGTTTGTCTTTTTGCAGTACTTACAAAACAAACCACCAGAACCATTGTTGGGACCAGAGCCTCTCTTAAGATCAAAACTCACATTACTAGATCCAGGGGCTCTTTTGGCATCAAAATTCACTTTTGGATTGAATTTGTTGAAGGTGTTGTGAGAGTTGGATGTGAAGAAAGCAGTAGAATCACTGGTGAAACTAGAATTCTGAGTTGATTCTCTTTGACTTTCATCTTGTTGTAGAATTGAATAGGCTTTACTTATAGAAGGGAGAGGATTCATCATCAATATAGTGCTCTTAATAGTAGAATAAGACTCATTTAAGCCATTGAGAAACTAAAAGAGCTGTTGGTCTTCTATGAATTTAGGTAGGGCACCACATGTGCAAACTGGACCAACATAGGCACAGTTCAGCTCATCCCATAGGTTCCTTAGTTTGGTGAAATATGAAGATATATCAGAGGATCCTTGAATAGTTGAGGAAATCTCTCTTTGAATTTGGATGTATCTAGACCCATTTGAATTACCAAACCTCTGATTTATGTCTTCCCAGACTTCTTTGGCAGTTTTGAAACACACAACACTTGTGGCTATTTCTCTAGAAACAGAATTAACAATCCAGGACTTCACCATATCGTTGCATCTCTCCCAATAAGGGAAATATGGTGAGTCAGGAGTAGGAATAGTGAGTTTGCTATCAATTACCCCTAATTTGTTCTTAGCAGACAAGCAGGTCAGTATGCTACTTCTCCAAATTACAAAACCACTACCATTGAAAGGTACATATACCAGTTGACTTCCAGGGTTATCCGAGGGATGTACATAATAAGTGTGAGAGGGATCTATGGTGAAATGACTAAAACCTTCAGTAGCAGTACCATCCCTAAATGTCGATGTATTATTTCCAGTAGTAGTGCGGTTACCACTCATTTTATCGAACTAATAGTGACAATATAGTTCAAAAACACAAATTCTAGATACGTAAACAAAAAAAATACCAGCCTAGACTAGCCGTAAATCGAGTAAGGAGAGTAAAAATATTGAACTTCTTCTTATCCTGAAGAAGCGAGGTCTTGTTCAACAACCATGAAACCCTAGCCGACCCGAAAAACCTCAGAATCGCTGCGAACCACCAATCGAACCACAATGAGCTCAAAATTGTCCAATAACAACTCCGAATCTCAACACAATCGAAGAAGAAACCCCAAAATTCGTTGAAACCTCAAATTTACAGTGGAAAAATTGAAAAAAAAATTAACCTCAATTTTTGACAAGGGCAAGATCGCTCGATAGATCTCAATTAGGTGATTCCATTTCTATGCTCTGATACCATGTTAGTTTGGGTAATTTAACAAGAAATACGGAATAAGTATGAACCCCAGTTGGGTGAATAGAGAGAAGGGAGAGTCGGCTAGAGAGAGAAACGAAAATATCATCTATTGTGTTATGTGTACAGAATGTCCCATGTTCTATGTAAAAATACACTTTAGTCCCTCAAACTTGTCACAATAGAATTGAATTACAAAATAGAAAAGCTACAGCTGGGTCGGGTCGTCAAGTAACGAAACTGATGTGGGCCGTCTGTCTTGTGTCTTGGACTGGATCAATTATCTTGACAATATCATAGGGTCCTCATACATTAATTAGAGGCTTCAGGTTCAAGTTTTAATGGAGGAGAAATTCTTAGTGAAAACGCTTATCTCTTTAATAAGCTTTACGCACTAGGGTATATAGGCAATGACCACTTCATGGTGAAATTTAACAAGTTATTGGAAATAGACACTACCCACCTGAGAAAGAGTTGTGTTCATCGGGTAAATTCGGAAAAAAGATGATACTTTTGGTGTGTGATAGCTACGTACATAATATAATATTATTTTTTCATCCTTTTAAATATATCATGACCATGACATTAATCAAGATTAATAATGGCCGTATACTTTGTATACCATATGATTAGACAAAAAATGATTGAAATTTCCTATTTCAAGTGCATTAAATTTGGAATACCTTTGCGGTCAAAACTTACTCATATTTAGTGTACACCAAATTGTGCTAACTACTAGTTAAGTAATTTAGATAGTGAGAATAAACATTAATTTACTACAGTTAAAGTAGAAAATATCTATCTGCAATTTGTGAATATACATTATGCATCTATGGTGGTGTAAAATATAATTTTTTAGGTTTCAAAACTATGAAACAAATAATATTTAAATGACCAAACATATGAAGGAAAAAACAAGAATTAGAATAACCAAAAAAAAAAAAAAAAAAAAAAAAAAAAAGACAAGACAAGACAACTACTTTAACACCTCTTGTTGTGACATGTTGACACTTCATGTATTTTTGGAGTCGAGGTCCAAGCCTCACGATTGCCACATATACGTTTGACCAAATACGAAATATAATCAAGAATGTACGAACAAAGGGACTTACATGTTCTTTGAAAAACTTTTGAGGAAAAAAGAAGAAGGATTTCTTCGTATTATACTATAATGTATTTCATATGAATTATTCGAAAATGATGAGGATCTAATTTTGTAGTCCATTATAAAAATTATTTTAATTATATGACTTTTTTCGCTTGACATAGTCAATATAAAATAACACATAAAATCTCTATAAATAACACACGATATTTATAGAGTCATGGGCTTATATTCCAAGTAGACATAGAACATTATTTTTGCATTTTTTATGAAAGAGCTTATAGGTTGGAATCTATTGAGGAAGGGTTTGCGTTTGATTGATTAGCTAATTCGTAAGGCAGTAGCTTATCAAGACGATAATCAGTAGTTGGTCTGAGTGAATGATCATCATGCTGAGAGTGAAATGCGACTCAACTACTATGTGAGGCATGATGGAAAGTCTGATGAAACAATATCACGTGGAGGTAGAAGAATCATGAAATATTGATGAAATTTCAGAAATAAGTATGGTCTAACTTTGTGGTAGCAATTGCGTTAGGTCAGAGAGACAAATTATTAAATCCTCAATCATATAATTTTGGGAGAAAAAATTTAATTGTTGGTTGTTTGACCAACATATCTTTAAATTCTCGATGACTCCCTTTTAAGTTTTGGTGAACCTAAGCATTTATTGTTAATTGATAGTTGTGTGATTTGACTTTTAAAATTAAAACTATATCTTAGTCAAGCTTCTTTTTATATGTCTCTCTCATTAAACAAGGGGAAGAGATTGTTTCATTTATTTGTACAAGTTTATAAAATGATTTAGAATTTTCTCACACCTCAAATAAGTTATGTCATAAATTTGATTTCCCCGTTAGCTGTGTTTTATAGAGACATTTATTTGATTTGGACATTAATCTAAACGCTAATGGGTTTTAATCGACATTCATTAACCTGGGGGCTGGGGTACTTGTTTTGTCATTTTTCTTGTTGAATTTATTTTTTGTTGTTTTGTCAACTTGTTACATCAGTCACAATAGCAACATCTTTCAACACGTAAAGATTTTATCTTAATTGCATATACGAATTAAACGACAATTTCGTAAGATTACATCAAGAATTCACGATTCACATTATGATCTAAGGGTTCAAGCCAGTCTAATAGTTTTGGATTAGATCATGTACATGTGTTACAAAATATATTAAATTTAAATAAATATAAATTTCGAACCTAGTAATTCAATTGATCAATGAATTTACGATATCCCAAAATCATAAATTTTAAATTTAAGTTCGTCTCTAGCAACATTTACCCATTTCCACCAAATTCCAGCGTAAAGATTATGGAAAACGAGCATCATTTTCTTTTATAACAATAGTATTCGGATCAATTGCGTTCACCTCGATTATTCTGACACACTTCTTACATCCTATCAATATAAGTATCAATCAACTATAAAAAAATAAAATAAAGAGCTGATAATTAAATGAACTTTTAAGGCATCATGTTGCTTTCTCAAGTGTACCCCACAGAGGGTAGTTGGACTTAATTTATGTGGAGGACAATCGTGACGGTCACATCCTCTGTTTCGACGCGGCGAAGGTGATGGGAAATATATTTTGTCTGATGGGATTCCTTTGTCATCACGCTATTCGAGGTGCGTGTATTTTAGTATTTTTGGCAGAATACATCGACAGCCATTTAAATTTATCAGTATATTTCATTTCGACATTCAAGTTATAAGATTATATGAACACATCATAAGTGTTCTGAATAGATAGTACTACCTCACTATTTGGAAAATCTTATGCGCGTCTTTGTCAAATGTCAATTATGTAATAATCTAACTACTTAAGATATGTTACTTTCTTTAATTATACGTATTATCCTCAATAAGCTGTAAAACATTAGGCTTATTCTCAATTTGAATCTGACTTGTATAATTAAAGAAGGTGACTTATACTTCTGAAAAAATGTGTTTTGATAAGTTGGTATTTTACTAATTTATCTCTTCTTTAATTTTATATTTTTGCTATATTTGATTGAGAAAATAGTGCATTTAATATCGTTTACATCTATTTTACAAGTTTTATGTGATTTAGAAGTGATTGGAAGAAACCAAATGAAAGTAAAGTCAAAAAAGGCTAAATTGGACAAAAAATGCACAATTTTGCAATACTGTCAAAAAGGGACAGTTTTGCAAAAATGAGACAGATTTGCAAATTCCGAAAATCAGTGGGGGTCCTTATTTTGTGGTGGTCTTTAAATTTTGTCTATCATATTTGTAATCTTTAAATTTTGCCCTTCCATTTAAAACCCATGGGTTCCGAGTTCGAACCCCGCTCGATCAAAAATTTTAAAAAAATTCACAAGGCAGATTTTAAATTTAGCTATGTCCCCACCGGCAGAATTTTAGTCATGTTTAACCAAAAGTCTGCCGATGGGGGCAGACTTTGCCTTGAGGCATTAATTATTTTTTTAAAAAATACTTTTCAAGGTAAACTTTTAGTTATGCCTTAAACAAAAGTGTACCCCATAAGACATAACTAAAAGTATGTCCGATAAGGCGGAACTTTTCCTTAAGGAATAACTAAAGTTATGCCGGATATGGCATAACTATAAGTTCCGCCTTATAAGGCAAAGTTTATGCCTTAAGGAAAAGTTCCGCCTTAGGGGCATACTTTTAGTTATGCCTTAACTAAAAGTCTTACATAAGGCATAACTAAGTATCTTAAGTAAGGCGGAACTTTCCTTAAGGCATAACTAAAAGTTTGCCTTATAAGGCAAAGTCTATGTCTTACGGAAAAGTTATGCCTTACGGGGCATACTTTTAGTTATCAACTAAAAGTACGCACTTACATAAGGCATAACTAGGAAAAGAATTTAGATAAGGCTTAACTAAAAGTCTTCCCATAAGTATGCCAGACCTGACATACACTTGTTAAAGAATAACCAAAGTTACGCCGGACCCGACATACTTGCACAACCGTGTACACTTTCTCCTTGAGGAGTGGATTTGGACGTTATCATGCTTAATAATCTGTTCTTAAGTTAGACAACATGAACGTATAACCTTGACGGAGTCAATTTCAGACTTCAAATTGGTGTCAATTTCTAGTCTAAAGCCACTTTTATAGCTCTTTCATCGAGTGTGCGATCATAACAAAATTTGAGGAAGAAGTCCTTATACGCTGCCTTGTAATGCCTTTCGCTCACTCGCTTAAATTAGACTCAATCACTTTTTTAGTTTACGGAATCATATGTTATTCACTCTCTTGCTAGTATCTATAGGGAAAACACATCAATCAAGATGAATATTATCATATAGAATAGGTAAAACATAACGATTTGTTCTATCAAAAAAGTATCAAGACTTCGCTAATCATAATAAGGTTGGTCTCACCTTCGTCCGGGGACTCGAACGAGGAGCTTCATCCTAAGATGACTGAAGAAGAGCAAGAACATCGGGCATTCCTATTCCGAAAAGGCTAGCTGCTGATTTCACTCAACCTCTCCTCGGCTCACTCGCTACGCTGTTCCCAAGGACTAGCAAAATCGAAATAGCGAAATTCTTGGGTCATCTCAATGGGTTCAGAAACCACACGTTTCTCTGGAGCAATCCCCTATGACTCAACCTTTGTTCTTGTGCAAAGGCGTCCTCCCCTTCCTTCCTGTTTTTCGAGCTCACTAAGGCACTTTTAGTCTGCGCTGGTGAATGGAAGCCCCTCCTATCAAGCAAGAAGGAAGAGCCATAACCGACAAGCAATAGAATCAGCCGATAGGCATAGACAAGTGGAGATAATACATTGCATGTGTATGAAGCAACTAATTAAGCACTAGTCTTGCTACCAAGCCAAATTGATATCTCATTTCTTCTTCATTTCCTGTCTTTGTTGTACGGTATACATATTTTCCTTTCAAATTCTACTATGATTGTTCTCGTTCATCTAATTACACTTTTAGATTAATTAATTAACGTGTGTAAAGTCACCTACAAAGTTGTATCTCACGCAATAGAGTTATGCATGAATTATTAATGCAAAAATAGTTATGCAAGGATTAGTTATGTAGGGTTTAGTTATGCAAGGTTTAGTTACGCAGGGTTTAGTAATGCGGCGATTAGTTATGCAAAGTTTATTTGTGCAAGATTTCATTATGCAGGGTTTAGTTATGCAGGAATTGGTTATGCAGGAATTAGTTATGCATGCTTTACTTATTGATCATATAGTATTAGTTATCTCATACCCTGCATCAAATATATATTAATCGACTCATAACTTATACATATTTTATTTATGTGGGATTGTAAAATGATGAGCAAACACCGTTTTAATATTGCTGAATTTTATGAAAAACAACTAAAACGCCACTAAACATGACATTAACTATACTAATTCTACTACATGAATAACTCCCTTCCCAACCAACAACCAAAAGACCACTAAGTGTTGGCACTCTTTTCCCTTGCCATTCCCCTTCCGGTTTATAAAACAAGGCAAATGAGATGAAGTAAAGCCATTTGTGGGAATTCTTCAAAGAGATAACGAATCATTTAGGACTAGAGGATGACTAACCCAAGCAAAGACACTTGTTCCCAAATATCCCAAATTGTCACCAAGATAGTTAAAAATAAAATCAATTCAAGAACGTAAACAAACGTGATACGCGGTTTTTTTCCCCTTGTCGATCATAGTTTTGTTTTTTAATGTTCAAATTGTTTGTTCATTCAAGCACGCTTGTTTAGCACTACAAACAAGTGTGCATTCGTAAAATAGAACCTTATTTCGTACATATTATACGGTCAAACCTCACTATAATTGCCATTCAATATAGCAATATTTCACTATAACGGTATGATTTTTTCCAGAACCGACTTTTCATGTTATATTTTTACTTCTCTATAATAACTTTCTACCTATAACAACAGTGACATTTATTATAGCGGTACACTTTTTTTAAAATTACCTCTCTATAATAGCCATACTCAAATATTGTGTAATTATATTTTGTAAGAAATATATTATGTACAAAAATAAAATATTAAAATATTTATGGTAATAATCATTAATGCCATGCGCATGGTAGAAGGCTCAACTATTAAGCTATTTGATAGCCTTCAAGGGAAAGCTATTGAAACAAAAATTTTCGTCAATTCAAGCTATATATTATCACTACGAGATTAGAATTCACAAAACAACCTACAATTGCAACATTCTTACATCAAACTTGAAATATTTAAATTCTCAATTAATTTTTAATGCATATGTTCCTTAGATATATATTAATTAATGAGATATGAAAATCAATTGACATTTTAAAATTAAAAAGTATTATTTTTGTTTATAACATAAAAAGTACAGAAAAATCATTGTTTGCGTACTTATGTTTATAAAAAATAAATGAGATTTAAACATCAAATGACTGTATATATACATACTTAACAACACCTCACTATAGTAGCCATGAAATTTTCGAATGCCATCACAGAAAGATTTGACTGCAGTACTTTATGTCCATTCTACAGTATCATCCGAAGATGTTATGACAATAGCCAAACAAAATGAAAATGTGAGTACTTTATTTTAGAAATTAATTATGACTATTAAAGGAGGGAAAAATTGTTAAGAACCCTCTTGTATACTTGCTACATATTATATACTTTTTAAAGTTTATGCGCATTTCTTAAAAAAAGATATTCTATACTGTTATTCATAAGAATATTTGTCCAAACTGTCTTTTATCTGTCTTTAAAAAATCCCAATGAGTTAGTACTCGAGTAATTTATTTAATTTGAAGACTCTACTTTGTTTAGATACACAAATAGAATTGCTGATTCCGCGTCAAGCTGGAACCCCACTTTGAAATAAAAAAGGAACAATCAAAATTGGGGAATTTAATTTTATGTACTCTTGCTGGACAAGTTGATTTTCGGTAGGGGTGGGCGTTTGGTATTCGATTAGGTATTTCTAAAGTTCGGGTTCGGTAATCGGTAGTTCGAAGTAGATACCAAATAACAAGCTTCTAAACTTCGATTCTATAATTCGATAATCGTTAAATTAAACTTCGGTTCAGTACGGTCTTTGGTAATACCGTATTGAAGTTGGACTACATAACTTGTAAGCAAATTCCAAATCTTTCCGTCAATATATAATCTTAAAAAAAAATAGTACTTAAAGACCGATACAAATGCAGATCCAAGAGTACTTGTATAGCTTAATTCAGAGTCTTTCAATGTAAAAAGTTCTAGCTAGCTAACTGATTACGTACTATATATTTGATATATACGGAATAGTTAATATATTGGATTAGTGCATCATACCATACATGTCATTCTGGATAATATCTTCAAGACTATCAAAACGTTCTGACTGTTTTAGCACTTTCATATTTGTGACCTAGCAGAGATATGACACCATAGATTTATGCCCAAAATTTCGGCATTCAGTACTATCGAATTACCGAACGGTATAGTATCTAATACCGATTATCGAATACCGTATTTTTAAATGTTTGCTCCCAAATACCGTACCGAAAATCGAATTACTGAAAACCCCCACTCGGCTAGATAATTCGGTTTTCAGTGTTTTATGCCCAACCCTAAATGTAGGAATGGCATGTGCCTTTTGTGTATTTCTTCGCTACCACATATTTTAAAGTGCATTTAGGTTCGAAAACTTTCATAAAAATAACTATCATATTCATTTCACCAAAGACGAATCAATTAGGGATAAAAGTTGCTCAATGATGGACTGAGGAAAATATTTTCTAAATACCTCTTTTAAAATAAATAAATAAATCATGTCTTAGTATATGATTGCCATAAAAAATTATCACCAATGGAGGAAAAATGATTTCTCACTTATAGACGAAAGTTATTTTTCTTTACTATTATTTCACCTCTTAACTTAACGTCATATCAGAGCTTCAAACAATACTTGGGCACTATTATCAATCTTTACTACTCATGCAATTTGTTAACACTATCATTTTAGTTATTCATCAAAATATTTTTCACTCGCCAACCAAACACCGAAATCATTTTTCAGGAAAATATGTTTCAGAAAGTAACTTATTTTAATTTTGAATAATATTTTTCGGGAAATGACTTTTGCCATACCAAATACAAACTATATGACGTTTTTTATTCACATTACATGATTACATCGAAAGAATCGAGTTATATGAAAAAACAAGAACATGTGAAATGTGAACTTTAAAAGTTTAGTCGTTATACTGTGATTTAGTCGACTAAGGCCTCATTTGTTTGCACTTAATGCATTTGTGTTACAGTAAGATCTAAGCACTTATTTGGTCTGAATAGGTCTTATTCATTAAGATTTTGAACCAAGTCTTAATATCATTAAGAGGCACTTTGTATGAATAATTTTTAACACCAGCTCTACCCCACCCCGCACTCCCACCACCCACCTCAAACCTCCCCTAACCCTTCACCACCCACCCCAACCCTGTACTACTCCCACCTCTTCACCACTCACCCCAACCCTACCCTTAACCCTACGTCCCACTCACCACCACCACCCCAACCCATCACCACCCCTACCACTACCCACCCACCCCCATCCCCACAACCCACCTATCACCTCCATCCAGCCCCCACCCCCATCTACCTTACACCAACCACCCCCACTCCCATGACCCACCGCGCACCCCAACCCTCCACTACCCCACCCTCTATACCAACCCCCAACCCTACCCCTACCCCTACCCCACTTACTACTAACACCACCCTAACCCCCCACCTACCCACCACCACTACCCTCCCTGTCACGACCCAGCCCCGTGGGCCGCGACTGGCGTCCTAGTTGGACACCCGAACCAACTATCGTACCAATTCATCATAATTTATCCTAGCTCAGATATCATATTCATTATATCAAACAGAATAAAGTAATTGCCAACTCAAGCGGTCACACTTACAGATTATCATATCATGGTCGGAAAAACGGCGGAATATACATCGCCGAACATATATACACATATGCAAACATATGGGCCATTAATGCCATTACAACAAAAAGGGACCGCTTTGAGATGCAAGTTTCAAACCAAACAAACACATAAAGGACCCTCGACCCACATAGATGACTACAGGCCTCTACAGACTCAAAGCAAAAACATATGACGGGACGGGCCCCGTCGTACCCAAATAGTCCAAATATACATGAGAATATACATGACAAAAATGTGTACCAAAATGTAAGCTCCGGATCAAAGGGAGCAATCCAAGACAGAGGAAGTGTGGCCTACAGTGGAGGGTCACCAACGTCGCACGCGGCGTGACGCGACCCCGAAGAAAGGGGTCGATGCGAAAGAGTGCGAGTATGTAAAGCATAGAGTACAGAAGTCCAAACCACAAACAAAATAAAAATACGGAGAGAAAAATATCGGATTAATACAACAAAATCTGTACTGGGGACATATGTACATAATGCAAGTCAAAATCATGCATAACGCTCAGGAATGTGGTCACCACTCCGACGCTGGTACCACAACACAGCATACTCCAGAAGGTTTCAAATCTCCGTACATCTCCCAACACATCACATCATCATATAAATCACACCATAAGCCATATCACAGCATAACTCCAGAACGGTAACCGGCCCTATGGCGAGGTCTCGGAAACCGTAGCACAGCATACTGCCGAATTATCATAAGGCGCACGATCACAAAACCGGCCCGGGAACCGGTGAACGAAGTCATAATAAGGCACGAGCAGAGTCGTGAGCAACTAATGCAATTTATATATCAAAACGCCTTTTGAAACTTGACAACGTCATATGCTAACTCTTTAGTCGAATAATTCAAACAATTGGTCAGTATGGTTCGTTTCATAAAAGTACTTCCAATATATTATCTATGATTCAAAAATAGTATTTAGAGTATCGTGACAAAAAACATTACTTTATGATAGCCAAATTCATAAACAAAAGTGTTTTGCCGTCATTACACAAAATAAGATAATAGAGCAAACAAGGGATCTCGATGCTGGCGGGCCCGCCTCGGGTCAGCGAGGGCGGACATAAATCTTGGGCATTCGGGGTCTATGGGATCACACATGGAGAATCCGAAGCGATTTGAGTACCTTTGGATAATTTTCGACGTTTAATTACTTTTCAAGCAAAGAAGAGTTTTAAGGTTCAATTCAATTGAATGAATAGTGCTCGATTTCTAATTCGGATTTCAGGGAGCAGAATTGCCCTCGGGGCTACAATATCAACCTGGTATGCCTAAGACATGCCAAAAGGAGGAATGGGTAGCCTTACATACCTTAGAAGCGTCTTACGCTCGCCCAAAACTCAAGTCCCGTTTCGCTCAGAATCTGCAAATGGTCAAAGTTACCAATTAGAGGTTTCAAGGCTTAAGAGTTCACTTTAACTTCGTTCTTGTCTGCCGAAATTTGAAGACTGACACTTCCTATATATATGACACCCCGAGGCCTAGCTCGGCTAATACATCAACCACTGACAGCCCACAATACCATAGACATCATAAGTCACAACAAAATGAATCTAACATCAATATTCTTCATTTTTACATAAAGCGACAACTTCCATCCGAACTTCTCAATATCAAACTAGTATCAACCTATTAGCATTTTCATTTGCTCATTCAAAGTTATTCAAACACATTCCAATAATATTCCAAGCAATATACATGAATTTAAGCAATCCGCTATTTTCCATATTCCCTTCAAAACGTCCATAACTACGACGAACATACTACCTTGCATTGTTTCCTTCCAAATTCATTAACAACGTCCATAATTCACATTTAGAGTTTCATTTCTACAATCATATAAAAATTATGAAAAATTCACATAATTTCCCATATCGCCATACAACCAACTTTAATGCCAATTCAACTCATTACACACATTTGAGTTATAAATGCCACAACGACACAATTAACAAGCTAAACAAAATAAAATTCACCTCCCTTCCACTACACTATGGCTCACGGCCACTTCACCACATCCACACACTCACGGCACGCACACACATACATCACTTCTACACAATTCTCATCTTATTCCAATCATTGTAACATTCATGCAAGTTCCATAACACAAAAGTGGCAAAATCCTTACCTTTTCTTGAAATTCCAATTTGCCTCAAACGTCGCTCTTTCGCCAAACCAATTGTATCACGTCGAAGAGCGTCCTAAACTTGTCAAGAATTCAACAAGAATAAGATTTTTGGGATTGAAGACAAGACTTGGAAATTTTTTATTTTTTTTTTGGTTAAGGGGTTCGGCCGAGAGGGAGCCTTGAGGTGCTCTTTAATTTTTTTTTGATTTGTGTTTTTCTTGAACATTCTAAGGAGGGACATGGATATATATCTTATTTGAATGGTCACATGTAATGCACATGACCATTTAAAAGGAGGCTTGGGCCAAGGCCTTTGGCCGGCCACCTCACTGGGCTTCCATTTTTCTTCCAATTTTTCTTGGCCCAATTCGTTGAAAATTCGTTTTGTAATTTCCGAAACAAATTTTCAAAATTCCAAATTTGCCCTCGGCCTTCCCCGATGTCTTTACACCAATAATTTCATAACCGACATAAGCATATTAACTAAATTCAAATTATTGCCTTGTAACACACAAGTCTTAATCATTCTCAAAATTTCCAATTATGCAAAAACACGGGACATAACACTCCCACCCCCACCACTACCTACCTACCTTACCCCCACCCTACCTAGAACCACGGCACCACAACCACCCACCACCACTCACCTACCCCACCAACCATCAGTACAAAGCATCTCTGTCATTACTAGCGAACATAAATGTTTCAGTTTTATCAAATAATATTTTTATTTTATTAAATTTATATTTATTTTCTAATATTTAGTTTCTTTTTATTCGAAGTTTATATTTATAAAATTTAAATAAATATATTATGGACATTCAGATGTTGAAAAACAAACAATCTTAATCATTCGGATGTGCATTCGCATTCAACGTCTTAATCTTAATGAAAACAAATGAGGCTTTATTGAGTTCTTCGGTCTATACAAAATAATGTAAGTTATTCGAATAAGACAAACATAAAGAATAAGTAAGAGTAAAATACAATAATGGAAATACAATTTTTATAGTGGTTTAACAAGCTTACAGTTCCCTTGAGTTACAAGTGTTATGTTCGGAGCACTTTAACGTTAGTAATTTTAATACATAATGAAAGTTACTTTTCACTCGCTCACCTGCAAACAAAATAATTAAAATGGTTTACTACATTGACATAAATGAGATATTGATTCAGAACCAGAAAAAAAAAAAAAACAAAAAAACAAAAAAACAAAAAAACTGGGCCAAATAGGTAATTGGGCCTTTTTATTATTGCTAAGTTCAGCTCACTACAGGCTGGGCTTTAGGAAAGGGAAAAGGACATACTTGGCCGTCTCGGCCAAACTAATTCCACCCGATGGCCAAAGTTCTTTTAAACCCAAATTATAACAACTAA
This sequence comes from Lycium ferocissimum, assembly GCF_029784015.1. Classification (NCBI taxonomy): domain Eukaryota; kingdom Viridiplantae; phylum Streptophyta; class Magnoliopsida; order Solanales; family Solanaceae; genus Lycium; species Lycium ferocissimum. The sequence continues at coordinate 23,699,137 of NC_081349.1, forward strand.
ACTAATTCCATCTGTTAGCTAATACTTATTTATGTACCTTATTTAATCATTGCAAGTCACTTAATATAATAACTGTTCTTCCGGAAAAAAGAACACCCTCTATGAATATATTATTTTTGTTTTCATTTTATCTCCTTGTTACTAATTGACTTGCTCTTTTGTTACAAGTGTGTGGAAACAAAAATGTTATATATATCCTTATTTTCAATTCTTTTACAATAATTCACATAATTAGAGAAAGGAGGACTTAGCGTCTTGTGTATCTCTATAAAGTAAATATTTTTGTTTTAATACTTAGGTTTTCATTTTCTTTTTGGTTAGTTTCAAGGCTTTCTAAGTTTTTTTCTTTTGTAATAATTTCCTTTTTTGTTAGTGACAATTTTTAGATTTTTTTTTTTTTTGTATGAATCACTATGGTATGTATCATTTTTGTATATAATATGTATCATTTATGTATAAAATATGTATCACTACCGATCTGTAATGTATAGAAACCATATAAAATTGAATCACTAAGGTATGTATCATTTTTGAATCTAATGTGTATCATTTGTGTATAAAATATATCATATGTATATAAAATGTATCATATGTATATAAATTGTATCATTCTTGTATAGAAAGTGTATATATAATTCCAACATGTGTATATAAACTGTATCAGTCTTGTATAGAAAGTGTATCATACGTATAAAAAATATATTATAGAAACCGTATCATTGTGGTATATAATATGTATCACTATTGCATATGTAAAAAAAAAAATATCATATCATTATTGTATAATATGTGTATAATAAATGTATAATTAACATATAATTTATGTATAACAAATGTATGATTAATTCCATCATATGTATATATAAACTGTATCATTCTTGTATATAAAGTGTATATATAATTTCAAAATATGTATATATGTTGTAGCAACCCTTTAGTGGTGACGTTTTTGTGGCTACTTAGTAGGCCTTTGGCCATCAATTTTCAAACCATGATTTCAAATTAGCGTTTGGTCATCAATTTTCAGTCATGGTTTGAAACCTGGTTTGAAACCATGGTTTGAACCCAAATCATCCAAAAAGCATGGTTTGGGGTTTAAAACCATGGTTTCAACTTTTTTAAATACAAAATTTAATCCATAAGTTAATATTTTGTAAAAAAGACCCATAAGTTGGTAAATATTTTTAACAATTACCCCCATCAATCATTTACCAATCTCATTAACTTCCACCAACCTTTATTTATGTCTACCAACCTTAAATTTATGTGGGAATATTATATTAAATAGTAGTTACATTACTATTCATGTTAAATTTTTGATTTTATTGAAGTAAAGTTTGATTAATTGATGTTGCATTTTTTAGAAAAGCCTTCTAGTAGTGTACTAATTTTGTTATAAATTATGATTTGCTCATTTGGTAAGATTGTATAAGAATTGAGAATATTTTGATAGTTTTCACAATTTGTGGGGTTTTTATGTCCATAAGAGAAAATACAACTTAAAATATCCAAATTGTATGTCCAAACATGGTTTGAAACCATGGTTTGAATTTCAAACCGTGTCCAAGAGGGCCTTAGTCGCCACAAAAAGTTTTTTTTTTTTTAAGCGCCTGGGCTGTTAGGCCGGCTGGCCATTTTTTGGCATTAATTTGGGCCGATCGAATTCCTGGTGGGATTAAGCTCAAACAGTGATTAATTGTGGGATTAGTTTGGCTGAGTGGACACACAATGTCCTTTTCCCTTTAGGAAACCATGACTCTAGATCAACATTTGTTTAGCCCAAAATATCTGGTTTGGGTTTTTCTAAGGACAATTTGAAGGATTGGTCTTCACTGGGGGTGGTCTTTAAGTTTTATCCCTCAAATCAATGGTCTTTTAATTTTTGTCCTTCACTACATCTTTGTTCTAGGTTTGAACCCCCGCTCAGTCAAAAATTTTAAAATTTTTTGCAAGGCATAAGTTGAGATTCGCAGTGCCTTAAGGCATAAGTTGGGTTTCAAACTCTGCCTTACAAAAAAAAAAAAAAAAATTGCTGGAATTTTGCAAACCTCTGCCTTAAGGTCTACCTTTGGGCAAAAGTTAGGCCTTATGGCCTAATTTTGGGTAAAAGTTTGCATTAAGACAAACTTCTGCCTTGTGAATCCCAACTTATGGCTTGCGATTTTTTTTTTTAGATTGAGCCTGGGTTCGAACCCAGGACCTCTGGGTGTTAAACGAAGGGAAAATATTAAAGACCACCAATTTGAGGGACAAAAATTAAAGACCACCCCAAAAGAAGGACAATCCGTGCAAAAAATGTTTTTCTAAAAAATGGTTAAATGATAGAGCAACTATTGCTCTGAAGTTCACCCCAAAAAGGAAGATACTAAAAATGAGAAAATCACAGAGATGCAAGTTTTTTAAAAGTAATTTTTTTAAAATTACATAGGGGTAGGGGTAGGGGAAGGGGAAATGGGGAAGAGGATTACAACGTGGGAATTTGAATCCTCACCAACATTATAAAGTAATTTAAAAAGAATTATAACTGCTTTTAAAAAATTACACAAATACATTTTACATCAATTTATTTACATAGTTTACATCTTTTTAGAATATGCAGTATCATTGTAACATATATTTTTAAGAGTTACTACCATTAATGCATATTCTTTTTTTGCTTTCTCTTTCTTTCAAAATCATTCTCCCCAAAATATATGAAGAGGACATGAGAGAATTAATTTAACTCTCAAAATTTAATAGACCTTTAATAGAGAGAATTAAAAAAATGGAATCTTAACATTTTTAGCCAGACGGCTGAAAAGAAGTTCACTCAGCATAACCGCAATAGATTGTAGCCATTATCGAAGTATACTCAATACTATACAATAATTATATTGACTAGACTTTATAAAACAAATAAAGATTAGGATTAGCATGCGTCATAACAAGATATAAGGTCTTTGTGAACCAAAAGTTAATGTCAGGTAAAGTCATAAACTAAGACGTAGGACGGCAGGACTATTCAATAACTGCCTAGCAAAAGTATTTTAATTTATCTGCTAATTCTACTCTCATAGTAAACACATGAGGAACTGAGGTAAAGCACTGGAGAAACATTTCAACGTACTCAAGTAGGTTGATCAAAATGGTCGGTTTGAATATTAATTTTGCAATTAGGTAAGGGTCTGCATCATAAAGATAAAACTTAATAAAACTAAATCAAATTGAATTTTCTGGTTTAAGTTCAGCTTTTTTTGAATCCAAAGAGTTACTGAAAACAAAAACATAATTATTTATTAGTAAACTTTTTGTTTTTAATTAGAATATGTGTTGATACCTTTTGACCTGAACCAATTCTCTTTCTCTCTCTTTTTCTAGACCCTTTTAGAATACCGGCAAACTATGCTCGTGCGATGCACGGAGTCCAACATGATTAATTTGATTACACAATTTAGTTAGTCTTTATGGTTCGTATATTTTGCAAAGGATACCGCGATTCTCCTTAGTGAGTCTCCATATTTTTTTCTTTGTCTTATTTTCCCCCTTAATTTCTCATTTGTTGTTAAAATTTATCTTATTTTGGTTATGTCCGCCTCTTTTTATATTTAGTAAGTTGACAATTCAAATATCCTACATGTCAAGTTTATAATCACAAGATTCGAAGAATATTTTATTATATTATACACAGTTTTAATTTAAAACCACAAGATAGTCTATCTTTATTTCTTAAACTTCGTGTCTAATCAAACATAGACACTTAAATTGAGACAGAGGGATTATATGCCAAATGAAGGAAATGAAAGGACAATTGATACACTGCGGACACGTGGGGACTTAAAAAGTAAATACATAAGAGGTAGTATTAATGTTAAACTTTTACAATGTACACATGTTAGTCCTGGCTTAGAGTATAATTTCAATTGCTTTTCGTACAACTTATTATTGTTGTGTTCGTCCACTTAGGCGTTTGTTGTTAAAAAAAAATTATTATCTTATTTTGGTTATGTCCGCCTCTTTTTATATTTAGTAAGTTGACAATTCAAATATCCTACATGTCAAGTTTATAATCACAAGATTCAAAGAATATTTTATTATATTATACACATTTTTAATTTAGAACCACAAGATTTGAAAGTCTATCTTTATTTCTTAAACTCCATGTATAGTCAAACGTAGACACTTTAATTGAGATAGAGGGAGTATATGCCAAATGAATGAAATGAAAGGACAATTAAGAAATCACGGACTGGGGACTTAAAAAGTAAACACACAAGAGGTGGAATTAATGTTCAACTTCTGAAATATATACATGTTAGTCCCTGCTTAGAGTACAATTTCAGTTGCTTTTTGTACAACTTATTGTTGTTGTGCTCGTCCACCTTGGGCGTTTATATATAAGATAAGAAGAAGAAAAATATAGAATAGAAAAATAGACATATATTTTTAGTCATGTGGCCAAGTAATATGGGACGAAGGGAATACTTCATTTATTAATTCTTAAAGAATGCGAAAAGTCAAGTATAGTAATATGGCCAAGTAATATGGGACGAAGGGAATACTTTATTTATTAAATCTTAAAGAACGTGAAAAGTCGAGCAATGTGGCCAAGTAATATGAGATGAAGGGAGTACTTCATTTATTAATTCTTAAATAACGTGAAAAGTCAAAAGTGAACAAGTAAAAGTGCACGAACGAAATAAATATGTGTCGGAGAATTAAAATTGAAGTGCATACATGTATACATGAGAAGAGAATAAATATTCAGCAAGAACGTGAAAAGTTAAAAGTGAACAAGTAAAAGTGCACAGAGGAAATAACTATGTGTCGGAGAATTAAAATTGAAGTGCATACGTGTATACATGAGAAGAGAATAAATATTCAGTACTATGACATATATCCACGTGGGATTTATTAATTCTTAAAGAACGTGAAAAGTCAAAAGTGAATAAGTAAAAGTGTAAGGAGAAAATAAATTTGTGTAGGAGAATTAAAATTGAACTGAGAGAAGAGAATAAATATTCAGCAAGAACGTGAAAAGTCGAAAGTGAACTAGTAAAAGTGCACGGAGGAAATAATGTGTCGGAGAATTAAAATTGAAATGCATACGTCTATACATGAGAAGGGAATAAATATTAAGTACTACGACATATGTCCACGTGGGATAAAAAAATAGTTGGGTAAAGTGTACAAGTTATATAGCTTATGGTACAAGCATTCATTGCGTGTACAATTTGTAAAGCTTTTGGTACAAGTATTTGATGCTGTGTTGGTCCTCCTTAGAGGCTTATATATAATAGAAATTAGGAGAAAAAAAACATGTAATGAATATTGTTAGAGGCGTTGCTTAAAAATGGGCAATTCGCAGTAATATCCTTATTTTGGGGTGGTCTTTAATTTTTGTCCATCAAAATGAAAGTATTTAACTTTCGCCCTTCGCCTAAAACCTCAGGGTTTTGGGTTCAAATCCCTGCTCAAGCAAATTTTTTTTTTTAAAATTCGCCAGGCAAAGGTTGCCTGCAAACTCTGCCCCATCGGGCCTTGTTTGCCTGCAAAACTCTACCTTAAGGCAGAACTTTACCTTCAGGCAAAATTCTGACTTTAAGGCAGAGTTTTGAAGGCAAAATTCAGCCTTGCGAATCCAAACCTATGCCTTGCGAAATTCCTTCTTTTTTTAACTGAGCTGGAGTTCGAACCCAGAACCTCGGAGTACTAGGTGAAAGGCAAAAATTAAAGACTATCAATTTGAGGGACAAAAATTAAAGACCACCCCAAAAGAAGGGCAATCCACACAAAAAACGCTTCAAAATATGTAGTACTGTTGTAAATAATATTTAATAGTGAATGTCCATGTATCATTCAAGTACTTTGGTGATCACCAAAGTAGGTTATCTTTTAGTTAGTGATCATCAAAGTAAGTTATCTTTTAGTTAGTGATCACCAAATGTAAGTTATCTTTTAGTTGGTGAAATCCAATGTATTACTAAATTAGTTTTCCTATAAATAGGACCACTCATGTCCTATTGAAGATACACAGAAGTGAAAGAAATTATATCAATCTTCAAGTCTCTTTCATATATATGTTCTCTTGCATTTTAATTTTATTATTTTATAATACGTTATCAGCACGAGATTCTGCCATCTCGAGCAAATACTTTGAAAAGCCTCGAAGGTATTGACTTTCTTTTTCTTAATTAATGGAAAATCTTTCTAAACGTGAATTTGTTGCCTTAGATATATCTGGCAAAAGCTACCTGTCTTGGGTACTTGATGCCGAAATTTATCTTGATGCGATGGGTCTGGCAGACACCATCAAAGATAAAAATCAAGCATCAAATCAAGACTGTGCCAACGCAATGATATTCCTTTGCCATCACCTTGATGAGAGTTTGAAAATGGAATATCTCACTGTTAAAGATCTCTTATCTTTGTGGAATAATTTAAAAGATAGATGTGACCACCTGAAGATAGTTGTGCTTCCACAAGCACGTTTTGATTGGATCCATCCGAGGCTACAAGATTTTAAATCTATTTGGGCGTATAATTCGCCATGTTTAAAATTATTTCTCATTGAAATTATGTGGTGAAAATATCACCGATCATGATATGCCGGAGAAAACATTCTCCACTTTTCCGCCTCGAGTATGCTCACTGCCCGCAAAGAAAGAATATCGAGAGATGAAGTTCAAGAAATATTCCGATCTAATCTCATATTTTCTAGTGGTCGAACAACATAATGAATTATTAATGAAAATCATGAAAGCGACCTATCGGTACCGCCCCCATTCCCTGAAGTGAATGAGGCAAATTTTCGCCATTCTAGGCGTGGAAGAGGTCGTGGCCCCAGTCGTGGTCGAGGAAAAAATTTTAATCATGATTCTCATCTTGCACCAAATAATACCTTTCATCACCAGCAGTGTAAAAAGAAGGTTGAAAAGCATGAAGCTGTGCAAAACAAAGATTCAGAAAATAAATGCCACCGATATGGAGGAAAGGGGCATTAGTCACGTATCTGTCGTACGCCAAAGCATCTAGTTGAGCTTTATCAAGCCTTCCTCAAAAAGGCAGAAAATAATTACAAAGTAAATTTTATTTCTGAAGATAATATTGAGCTCGTGCATCTAGATGTGGCAGATTTTTTTGAACTCTCTGAAGGAAAAATAGATCATCTGATCGGTGATGGATCTATAATAGTTTAGATATTTTCATCCATGTTGTTACTATTAGCTATAATAGTTATGTTTCCATAGTTATGTAAATAAAGTTTGTGTAATGCTTTGTTTATTAATAATATCTACTTTCATGTTCACTTTGTCTATTCTTTCATTTTGAAGAATATATGAAAATTCCTCAAATTTTATTTGGATCAATGACCAATTACGAAGATATTTGTGTGATTAATAGTGGAACAACACATGCCATATTCAAAGATGAGAAATACTTTTCTTACTTGAGTAGGAAAAGGGGAAATGTTAATACAATTTCTAGCAATTCAAAATTAATTGAAGGCTCTGGAAAAGCTACTATATTTCTGCCTAAGGGGACGAAACTTGTTATAGAAGATGCATTATTCTCTTCTAAATCCCCAAGAAACTTGTTAATTTTCAAAGATATCCGTTGTAATAGGTATCACATTGAGACATTAAACGAAATAAATGATGAATATATTGCCACGAAAAATGTCTCCGACTGTAAATATGTTTTGGAGAAATTACCAACTTTGTCTTCTGTCCGTATTATGCGTAAATTAGTACAATTGAAGCACACTCTATCATAAACCAAAAAGTTTAATGATTCAAGTACTTTTGTGCTTTGGGCATGACCGAATAGGTCACCCCTGGATCAATAATGATGAGACAAATTATTGAAAATTCAAATGGACATCCACTTAAGAACTCCGAAGATTCTTAAAAGTGATGAATTTTCATGTGCCACTTGTTATCGGGGAAAATTGATAGCTAAAGCCATCACCAATGAAAGTTGACGTCGGAATCCCCGCCTTTCTGTGAGCGTATACATGAGGATATATGTGGACCTATTTATCCACCTTGTGGGTCATTCAGATATTTTATGGTTCTAATAGACGCATCTTCAAGATGGTCTTATATGTGTCTCCTATTGTCTCGCAACCTGACATTTGTGAAATTATTGGCACTATACTACGCTTAAGGGCACAGTTTTCGGATTATCAAATTAAAGATATATGCCTCGATAATGCCGGAGAATTTACGTCTCAATCTTTTGATGATTATTGTTTGTCAGTTGGGATAAAAGTTGAACATCTTGTAGCTTATGTTCATACCCAAAATTGCCTTGCTGAGTCATTTATTAAACGACTACAATTGATATCAAGACCACTACTTATGAAAACACGGTTGCCCACTACCGTCTGGGGTTATGCTATCTTACATGCAGCATCTCTTATTCATGTCAAACCGACTCATTATAATAAATACTCCCCGTCACAATTAGTATTTTGGTCATGAACCAAATATTGCTCGTCTCCGAATCTTTGGTCATCTTTGGTCCGTATACGCGCCGATAACACCACCACGTCGTGCGACTAAGATGGGCCCCGAAAGAAGGTTAGGAATATGTGTTGGGTTTGAATCACCCCCATTATTCGGCTATCTTGAGCGTTGATGGGAGATTTATTCATTTGCCTGATTTAAAATTGTCAATTTGATGAAACAAATTTTCCACAATTAGGGGGGAGAGAAAAGAAATCGGATAGATTGCGTGGAGAGTTTCATCACTATCTCATTTTGATCCACGTGCCCTCATGTGTGAATGAGATCCGTAAGATCATTCACTTGCAAAATAGCAAATTAAATGCCACGGACGCATTCGATTTGAGAAGGATAACTAAGTCACATATTCATCAAGGTTGATGCCCGAAGGACAATCTACTAAAGGTCATAGCCTCTTAATCTCATACACGTACGAAGCGTGGTAGCCGTTAGGTTCTAAGGATAAAAATCCTAGAAAAAAACACGAAAAATGATCGAATGACACTATGAAAGAATATCATGAAGATATGCAAAAGGTAATTTATCCCGATATGGAGATAGGGAACCCAAGACTGTGTTGACTAAAGAACTATCATTGAGTTCTTCTCGGGGTGATGGGATAGATTTGAATCGATCAAGATTATGCGGATAATGTTTTTGACATAATATTAGACCGAATATTATGGAAAGATCGAGAGATCGGGGAACCTCAATCTATCGAAGGATGTCGACGAAGATATGATTGGCCAAAATGGCAAGAGGATTCAATCGGAATCGAATTCACTTGCCAAAATGCTAAATTTGGACCGGTAGTCCAAACGGCTAATAATGTAAACCTAAACCAGTTGGCCACAAATGGGTCTTTGTGTGGAAAAGGAATGAGAGAAATGAAATTATGAGGCACAAGGCACGCCTTATTGCACAAGGATTCTCTCAAAGACCCGGTATCAACTATGAAGAAACATATTCAACTGTTACGGTTGGTATAACATTTCAATATCTCGTCGGTTTACTGCATACGAAAACCTTGAAATACGTCCCCGATGGATATGGTTACAGCCTATCTTTATGGCTCACTTGATAATGAAATCTATAGAAAATCCTCGAAAAATTTAAAATGCCTCAAGCAATTAGTTCAAAGTCTCGGAGATGTATTCAATCGTATCACAAAGATCGTTGTATGGTCTAAAACAATCGGGGGGCATGGTACAATCGCCTGCGATGAGTACTTGGTAAATGAGCGGCTATATAAATGATGTCATTTGTCCATGTGTTTTTATTAAGAAAACAAAATCGTAGTTTGTTATACTTATTTGTTTTATGTTGATGACATAAACCTAATTTGAACTCAGAAGAGCTCCAAAAGGCGATTGAATATTTATAGAAAGAATTTGAGATGAAAGACCTCGGAAAACAAAACTTTGTCTTGGTTTGCAGGTTGAACATTTAGCAGACGGGATCTTTATCCATCAATCTGCTTATACCGAAAAAGTTTTAAAATGATTTTACATAGACAATGCGCATCCTTTAAGTACTCCAATGGTTGTTCGCTCACTTGAAGTGAGTAAAGATCCGTTCCGACCTCGAAAGAAAATGAAGAGCTTTGGTCCCGAAGTACTATATCTCGAGCGCAATTGGTGCACTTATGTATCTTGCTAATGCTACAAGACCAGACATACGTTCTCGTTAATTTGCTAGCAAGATATAGCTCTTCTCCTACACGAAGACATTGAAACGGAGTTAAGCATAATTGCGATATCCGAACGGAACTAGCGATACGGTCTCGGTTTCATACTAACAAAGGTAATACATCTTGTAGTTGTACAGATACGAGTATTATTTATACGATCCACATAAAACTCTATCTCAAACAGGCTATCTGTTTATATGCGGAGGTACTGCTATAGCATGGCGATCTAGAAAGAAGTCCATTATTGCTACTTCTTCAAATCATCTTTGAGATAATCGCTATTCATGAAGCAAGTAGAGAATGTTTGTGGTTGAGATCAGTGATACATTTCATCAAAGAAAGATGTGGCTTGAAGTGTGATACAAAAATACCCATAGTATTATATGAAGATAATGCTGCATGCATAGCTTAATTAAAAGGAGGTTTCATGAAATGAGATAGAACGAAGCACATTTCACCAAAGTTATTCTTCACGCGAGTCTAAGAATGGTGATATTGTGCAACAAATCCGTTCAAGTGACAATCCTGCAGATATTTTCACCAAATCTTTGCCAACTTTAACATTTGAGAATCTGAGATACAAAATTGGAATGCATCGTCTCCGAGACAGCAAGTGAAGTTTTGATCAGGGGAAGTAAAATACGAGCTGCACTTTTTTTTCCTTAACCAAGGTTTTTGTCCCAATTGAGTTTTCCTGGTAAGGTTTTTAATGAGGCAGCTATCATAGCGTATTACTAGATATGTGTACTCTTTTTTCTTCACTAGGACTTTTTCCCACAAGATTTTTTCTAATAAGGTTTTAATGTGGCACATTATTTATTAATGGACATTCAAGGGGAAGTGCTGTAAATAATATTTAATAGTGAATGTCCATGTGTCATTCAAGTACTTTGGTAATCACCAAAGTAAGTTATCTTTTAGTTAGTGATCACCAAAGTAAGTTATCTTTTAGTTAGTGATCACCAAATGTAAGTTATCTTTTAGGTGGTGAAACCAAATGTATTACTCAATTAGTTTTCCTATAAATAGGACTACTCATGTCCTATTGAAGATACACAGAAGTGAAAGAAATCATATCAATCTTCAAGTCTCTTTCATATATATGTTCTCTTGCATTTTAATTTTATTATTTTATAACAAGTACCAATTTAAGCCATAATAGAGTTTTCATATTTTCCTCACTCAATGCTTGTTTAAATTTTATTCAATAAATTAAAGGACAAATGTTAGCCAGGTAAGGAACCTACGAACCCCCTTCCTCAGAAAATAATATTGTACATATAAGGTCAAAATTATATTTAAGTATATATAATATATGTTAAATCTCCCTCAGCTTCTTTATGTGTATATTTCTTTAAATTTTGAGTCTCTTAATGACAATTCTAATTCAGCTACTATTTAGCTACTACAACATTAAATTTTTTTCAGTAGAACTTTGGCTTAAAATCAATTTATTTGTAAGAATTCTCTAGACAAAACTAAGTATGCGTAATGCTGGCATATAATCCACTTTATCACCAAATAGATAGTGGATATCATAATTCTCTAGATCAAGCAAGAAGCTTGGGTGGATATGGATTTAGACATTTTTGAACCACTTCTTTCACAAGGGGAAAATGAAATTTTGACAATGGAATCTAACAGAGTGGCCATAAATGCAAGAGAAAATGACATGTCTGGCACCCATTAATGGTGCGGCCTAGTGGGTAACAGACAGGTGGATTCAAAGTTCTAAATTTTTGAGTTCTGTATCATAATCCTTTTTATTTATTGGATCTGAATAGTTTAAGTTATACTCCCTTCATTCCATATTATGTGACCTTTAAGCTTTTTATTTTATTTCAAAATAAGTGATGCTTTAGGATTTCAAGAAGAAATTAATCATATTCTTTCAAACTTAACCTTATTTATAATCAAGAATCATTAAATAACTTTTCTTTTTCTAAGCATTAATTAGGGATAAGTTAGTAAAAATACTCATAATTTTCTAGGAGTAGCGAGAAATTTTAAAGGGTGTGCGATGAAATGTTAATAGTCACTTATTATGGAATGGAGGGAGTATATATTAAGTGAATTTTTCAACATAAATACAGGGTTTGAGCTAAAGCTAATTGGTTTTGCCGAATTCATAACTTCAAAGCTAATTGGTTTTGCCGAATTCATAACTTCAATCATAGATCCGCACCTTGTGGCTAGTGAAGTGGGTGCATGTAAACTTTGGAGATCAGGGTTCAAATTTCAATGGAAACAAAAGCACCAATTGAATTTTTTCTATCTGACTAAACCTTGGTGGGTCAGAATCATCTGGTACCTTTGAGGTCTTTCAGTACTAATGTTGTAATTCGATATATGTGTTGTCTGAGTCTTGATGAACAAAGTCATTTGATACTTATGTTGTCTTTTGATACATGTGCCGTCATCCATACATTTCATGTTGTGTATAAGAAATATTGTGATCTTCGCATACATTTAGACCACTCACTTTTAGAAAATTCTTTAGGCATCATCCCGATGAATTTTGATCAATTCTTGTTGAATAAATTCACTAATAGAATAAAACACTCTTTATAAGAAATTTTATATTTTTAGGACTTGAAACTGTAATCTCTCGCTATAGATTAAGAAATCTCAACAATCACATCGTATTTTGAACAATGATTGCTGCAATATTAGTTGAAATTTTGACACTTATTCCTGTCTCAATCCTTTCTTATCACAATACCTCCCCTTTTTTCCCCAACAATGTCTCTTTTCTATTTGCATCACTTACAAATAGTGAAAGGTCCATTATTTAGAAACAAAAGAATCTCGTGTGAAATAAATATTTTAAGAAGTTAACTTACCACTTTTAACTTTCTTTCCTCTTCATGGGGCTTGTATTTTTGGGTAATGATGATGTCTTTGGCTTAAGAAAATGACCTTTTAATTCAACTAACAATTACTTTAATTTCCTTTCTTTTTGTACCTTAGTACTACATCTTAGGACACACACATAAAAGAAAAGGTACTAAACCAATTGAAATTCAGAAATTGAATGGTGAGAAGAGGAAACAAAAAATTCCTTTCCTTCTGATGTGTACAGATTGGGCATCCCTAGAATCAAGTGCTATCCTTCCTATTGGAGGAAGCCAATGCAAAAAAATTCATATATTGGTAAGGCAAGTTAATTCAATAGAGAAGCGTGTCCTGACTGAAAATGAACACGATGTTAGCTGTAGGGTATGATTTTAAAAGTGACTTCAGTTGATCAATTCATCATTCATGAGCAGGGATGTCAAATGAGCGGGTTGAACTGAAATTGGCCCAATTAAAATGTGTTGAGGGAATAAATGGGTTAGGCTAATATTGACTCAAAAGTTACTTGGGTTGAAATGAGCTAAAAATGGGTTGGGTCATAACCCGCCCAATTTGACTCAATTTTTTTGAAGGGTTTATTTTCTAGAAAAACATTTTCGTGAAAAATATTTTCTAGCAATACTTTTTTGGCGAAAAATATTTTTGCGGATTTTTCGAAAATATTTTTGAGGAAAACATTTTCCGTGGTAAATATTTTCGAGCAAAACTTTTTTCATGAAAAATATTTCCCTTCATATCAAGCACACTACAAACTTATAAGATACATGATACAAGAAAAGTGTATACATAAAAAAAAAAAAAAATAGAGTAAACTCAAGCAATAAACCCAAATTTAAGTAAATCTTAAAAACGGGCTAGAATTGGTCTAGTATTGAGCTAAGTTGAAGATCACTTTAAAATGAGCTATGTTGGGTCAAATGGGCTAAAATCGACCCAATGTGAAATTATCTTTGAAACCAACCCATAAAATTTTGGACGAATTGGGGGGCAATTAACGTAATTGCCCTTTTGGGGTGGTCTTTAAATTTTGCCCTCATATTTGAAATCTTTAAATTTTACCTTCGCTAAATCCCATGAGTTTAAGTTCGAACTCCCCCACAAATAAAATTTTAAAAAAAAATTCGCAAGGCGTAGTTTAAATTTCGCTATGCCCCCCGCAAGATACACTTGTGAAGGAATTAGCAAAGTTGATAGGACTCGCATCTTATGCCTTATGGCGTACTTAGCATAAGTATGCCGGATTAAAACATAACTTGATAATTCCTTCACAAGTTTATGCCGCATCGCATAAAAGTTTGTCCATTAAAAGTATGCTCCCATCGCATAAACTTGTTGTGAATTACCAAACTTACGCCGGGTGGGCATACTTATGCGCTATGGGCAAACTTTGTCTTGAAGATATATATGCATTTTTTGTAACCACTTCAGAATCGTGTTAGAACGAGTTACAAACATCCAGACAAACCTATGTAAATATTGAATCAAAATGATGTACTTAATTTCTTTTCAATTCCCACGTAATATCTTCCCGATACCTTCAAATATGTACACTCTTTAGAATCTAAACAAAAGCATCACTTCAAGTCCATATTTCGAGCCAATTAATCCTTAAAGCATCTTTATAAACTACAGAACTTTTTTTTTGTCCAAAACCACGCTATGAGTAAACTACCGTTTGCCTTCTAAGTAAAGTTTAAATTTTGTATGCCCCTAAGCAGTACTTTTAGTTATGTTTAACTAAAAATTGAGGCGTAATTTTGCCTTGAAGAGGCAGACATTTAGTTATGGGATCCGCATAACTTTAACTTTTTCTTAAAGATTGTATCTTTAGATACACTCCCCCCCTTCCTTGCGAAATTATTTTTTTTATTTTATGCCCGAGCGGGGTTCGAACCCGTAACTTCATGTATTCGCTCATCTTTCCAAGCAAAGGGTAAAATTTAAAAGACTACAAATGAAGGGCAAAATTTAAAGACCACAAATTTGAGGAAATGCAAAATTTAAAATTTAAAGACCACCCCAAACGAAGGGCAATCCGTGCAAAAAAATGCGAATTGGGCGGGCAATCACCTTTTGGGCTAAATTTGATACCCCTATTCATGAGTATAAAACTATTACCCGATTTGCATTTTGATTTTCTAAAGATAGATAAAGGAATATTTTAAAAAAAAAAAAAAAAAAAAAAAAAGACTTCCATACATTCCGCAATTTCTTTAAATTTTAAAGTGGAAAAGAAAGCAAGACAGAATGATCCATCCCGTGCCAAGCACGTACCCATCACAAAAGAGACAAAAGATTAAAAAAAATAAGGGACATATCCGATCTAGTTTTATAAACTTAAAGGATGTAATAATATAATATGTTACATGAAATATTATAGGAATATTATTATGTGTATTTGTTGAACAATCCAAGCTTAATTTCAATACTTTAGAAAAAGTTTGAAAGGTCAACAAAGAAGAGGAGAAAAGTCGACTCTGAATCTGACCAAATAAAAAATCAACTTAGTAAAATATAACTAAAACCTTAATCATCCCACGATGTTGCTTTAAGAGAATCTAATATGTTTAGGAGATTAGTTTACACCCAAGAACTTAGTTGAATGAATGGATCTTTTCCATCCATTTTGTTAATCAAAGATTTTGGACTTTGAGAATGAAGAAATTTCAAGTAGGTACTGTTTTCGCTTTTGATGAATTCACCCCTAAGTGACGCAATTCTAGATAAGTCGCGTTGGTGAGTTTCCGATACCGAATGGATAAGAAGAGAGAAAAAACCAATTTTGCCACGATACTATTGAAATTGTTGGCACTATTGAAATTGTTAAATTTTACTTTTCCCTTATATTTTTAGTCCATTCATACCCTTACAATTAACAAATCATCTCGTACTTGCAGTTAACATATACTCCACCATCAAATGGATGACTTTCATTCTTCTACCATTTCACTTTTGATTATGATTTAAAATTATCCTCGAGTTGGAACTTCTTAAGAAGTCAAAGAAAAAACGATTTTTTTCCTCTTATGACGTAAGTAATACTTAGATTAAAAGTACAAAAGTTTAATAGACGACAAAGTCGTTCAATTTCGAATAATACAAGTGCAAATTTGACCCTTTTTCCTTTTAAAAAGCCTTAAAATATTCAATCCTCTCTTGATTCTACAGTAATAAAACAACAGATCTTGTTTTCCCAACTAAAAATGGAACACCTAATGGCCAAAATTACACTTCATAGACAAAAAATCCAATCTTTCTTCTATAGGATAGCTGCAAATTGCTGCAGACATATGAATAGGAAACCCGTGTCCCACTTTTAAAGTTTCTTTATCCTAAGTCTCTATAAAAGACATTTGTGTTACTATTTCAAGCTAACTTAATCATTAGTCAAACACTTCTATTGGTCAATAAATGCAACTTTCTAAGATAAGAGGTAGATACATAGTCAACCTTTCTGTCATAGCTAGTTGCAGAGAATATGTGCACCAAATAAAGCCAGCCATCTTTTTTGCTAACAAAAAGGTAAAAAGGAAACAAATCCAAGAAACCCCTCTTCCCTCTTTAGTATATTTTTCATGATCTATATTTTCAGTTGTTCAAGATTACAGATGAACCAAGAAAAAAAGTATTTCTTGATAGCATCATTAAACCTTTGTGTTTTGTCCTTAATTCTGCAAATAGATAAATGTTTTGCTGTTGATTCACAGTTTGTAGCATGTGAGCCTATAAATTGTAAATATGGTCCAAAAATAAGGTTTCCATTTTATATTCAAGATGAGCAAGAAGCTTATTGTGGGTACCCTGGATTTGGGCTAAATTGTAGTGAACAAGGTTTTCCTGTTGTAAATATTGCTGGAAATGAGTATATAGTTGAAGATATTTCATATCAAGATCATATTTTTAAGCTGAAAAATTCAGTCTTTAACAGTACTATAAGCAATGGTTGTGTTTCTGAGATCAAGAATGTGTCACTCGATAATCGCTCTTTTAAGTTTGTTAATATATCAAGAATTTACTTGTTGTCAAAGTGTAATGAATCTCTACTGGAGCCATTTTTGAAGTACAAGATTGGTTGTGGTGAAGAACTTGCTATGTTTGATAAGGATGAAAGCTTTGAGTTTGCATTACAAGTGTGTAAAAATCATGTAATGGTACCAGTAGAGATGCTTGGAAATGAGGGAAATAATCAAAATATTGACTATCAAGTGATACTGAGAAGGGGATTTAGATTGAGCTGGACAGCTAGTAATTGCAGTGAATGTGCAGAAAGCGGAGGACGTTGCGGATTTGATATACCAAATTTTCAATTCAAATGTTTCTGCCCTGACAGGCCTCATTCAGCTAGCTGCAAACCTACCAGTAAGTTATACATTTGGCCGCTCAGTCAAAATATTTACAGTTGTTAGCCAATTTACATATATTATACACTAATTATACATAGATTATACATTTGTCAGCTACTTTATTGGGCATGAGGGCTATTTAAGTTAATCTCCCGTTATGCTGCACCCATAAATTGAGCTAGGGGAGCGCAAGGGGGTTCATCTGAATCCCCTTTGCTTGAAAATTACACTGTATATACAAGGTTAAATTTTATTTATTTTGTATACATAGTAGATGTTGAATCTCTTTGGATTCTTCTTGTGTTTATTTCCTTATATTTTGAATCCCCTTTAGTGAAAATCCTGGCTCCGCTGCACCTTATGCTATGATTACACACTGTGCTTTAAGGTTTTTCGTGCGATTTACCATGCGCACAAAAAGTTTATCTTGATGATTTAGGCTTCAGGATACAGCTGAATTGGTTGTTTGGATTAGGCTGTGGATGATTAATAATGTGTTCACTACAAAGTTTGTGAAGCCAAGGAAATATCCTTATAGCTGCTAATAACTTCTCTCATGAATGGTGTCCAGTTTCTGATTAGTCCATGCATTTTGGGGTTTGATCTTTTTCGCTCTGTTAATTTTTTTGGTTACACCAGTAGTATTTTGTTAAGTATATGATGAGGATGCCAATTGAAGACTTCTTTGATTTTATTGTCAAATCTAATGGGCCACTGGCCAACCTAATCTCCTTTTCATTAACCAAGTCAAGTTTACATTTTGAGTACAGAATTACAGACTCAAGGTCCGTTAAAGGAAATACCGCTTGTGATCATATCTTAGTTGAGCTTTATCTGTGGTATTCATGTCCACGATTGCATCTTTAATGATACTTATGAAGAACTAGGTTAATGGTTTGAGATGATTTATTGAATTAGATGGACACAGGATTTATAATACATGAAAATTCTTCAATATTTTAGTATCCTTATTTTTCAATCTGGCTTTATACTAAGAACTTGTAAGCCATTAAATTAGTTCTTTTTGTTTCAAACATATGTTTGCATTGAAAGGAGAAGGTGCATATCGATTTGTGCTGAATTTCATTTGTACCATGATTAGGTATTTTTCTATCTATGTATAACAAAACGCAGTTGTAATTAATGTGTATAATTGGCTGCTCATATATTGTGCAGCCCCTTTGCTGACAGAATCAGAGCTGACTTTATGAACTTTAATATAGGTAGGAAATTGCAACATGTAAATCCAAGTCAAACTTAAATAAAAATAAGTAAAACATTTCAGAAGTATGTAATCAGGAGCTGACTTTCATCTCTTTATTTACTTTAGTATAGGTAGAAAATTGCAACAGCAACAACAACTACAACAACATGCCAGTAGAATCCCACAATGTGGGGTCTGGGGAGGGTAGAGTGTATGCAGACCTTACCCCCACCTTGAACGGTAGGGAGGCTGTTTCCGAAAGACCCTCGGCTCAAGAGAGAAAACAAGGCAAAAAGTCAGATAGGGACAAGCATAATAAAAACAATATGAAAACGAGGAATAACAAAAGCGAGAAAGTCACGATAGAACAGTCTGGAAAGAAAGGAGCATTAAGAAAATTGCAACAGCAACTATGTTTAATACTTGGCATATGTTATATTATTCCTTCTTACTCATCAATCATGTCTGTTCAAGTACAACTTATCAAGTACCCTTTTCACATGTTACATAACTATGCATATTTATGTGGCTACCTGGTTTTGTGGTTATTTAAACCATTTTACTAAACCTCCAGCACTAACTACATTAACAAAAGTATCTCCTATGAGAACCAATCATTTCGGTTAGTGAATGCTGAGATATTGAACTCTTCATGCATAGCCCTTGAAGGTTTTAGCTTTTGATTGATCTCCCTTCACATTTTGTTCAACTATAGTAAATCTTTACTTGTTTTATGGATGCAATAACTTCTTTCCAAAGAAGTATGCTGAAAATCCAATGGCTTGTACTTCCAATGCTGTGAATCATTCTTATGCTGTTTTAGACAGTGAGAAAGGCTAAGTCAATTGCAATGTAATTCTTTGTGAGCCATATGTTGCTGCACCAGTTGAAATAGGAAGGAAGAGAAATCAAAAGGCCATCAAATAGACTATCTAAGGTGGTTAGGTGATTGATTTATGTAGCGGTTGTGAAAGAAGTCACAACCATGGTTATTGTTGTAGAGAGGATTATGGCTATTTTGCTCTTCTTTCGTTGTTTGTTTTCGCTAAGCTAAGTTCAGGTGTCTTTGTCACAGCAAAGTGAGACTATAGGCAACCGTTCACGAATTCAATTGCCTTAAAATCCTATCGAACTTGTCTAAGCATTTAACCTATGGATCTGTACTCGTATGGGAATTTTCGGATGCTCGTTCATAATGTCGAATTAGAGGAGGCCAATGTCTTACTGACAATACTTGGACATCCATAAGCAATGATAGAAGCCTCTATTTTTATTCAAAATTGCATGTCTTTTTATATCCATTTTCATCCGCTAAAACATTTTATAAGTTCTAGTTTTTTCCTTGTCAAATGCAGATCACTATTTTTCTATACTACCTCCTCCAACGATTTGTCTGACATTACCTCATTTTACAGGGATAAATAAATTGCGATTGATTCTTGGCTCAGGTAAACTAAATCAGTACTATATTATTATCCCTGAATTTGACACTTCAGAATAGTTCCAAGATTGTGTTAACTTCATTCTTGTCTTTTTCAGTTTTAGGTGGAGCAGTGTTAATAATCCTCGTGGTCGCTTTGATTGTTTGTTGTTACAAGAAAGAACACAAAAGTTGTTTATACTTCACCTCGAAAAATAAATCTTCTGATCCTTCCTTAACACATGACTTCGATGGAGATAGTATTTACCACGGAGTCTCGGTCTTCTCCTATGCGGAACTTGAAGAAGCTACTAGTAACTTTGATTCGTCCAATGAACTAGGAGATGGAGGTTTTGGTGCTGTTTACTATGGTAAGAATCTTGAAAGCAAAATAGACTTTCGATGAGAAAATGACAGACATGGTCCCTTATGTTTGAGGATAGGTTCAAAATAGTCCCTTAAGTATATACTGAACATTTTTGGTCCTTTAAATTTGCCAAAAGTTAACACTTTTTAGTCTCTCCCAATATTTGCCGAACTTTGTCCGTTAGATTTGATGGGAACTATGAAGAAAACAAAAACTAGAGGGAACTAACACTTAGCGGTAAATTTTTTGTGGTTTCTGCTATTTGTGATTTATGTTCTAGAGTTTGGTGCAGCTTTTTGAGGTGTAATTTCACCTATTTTTTTATATCTTTGTAGTGTCTAATGCACTTTTTTCTCTGTTGCATAATTTATGATTTGAGGGGACTTTCTTGGTTTTATGATAAAATCTTTTTTCCCACTATTCCCGTCAAATCTAACAAATAAAATTCAATAAATATTTGACGGAGACTAAAAATGTTAAACTTGGCAAGCTTAAAGGACCAAAACTGTTCAGTGCATAATTAAAGGACTATTTTGAACCTACCCTCAAACTTAAGGGACTATTTTTGTCATTTTCTCGATGTGCAAATGACATGACTAGATAAATAAATTTGTATAGCTTGCTGAATTTGTACTGCATTCCTTACTTAGGTAAACTTAAGGACGGGAGAGAAGTTGCAGTGAAGCGACTTTACGAGCACAACTGCAAGAGAATGGAGCAGTTTAAAAACGAAATCGAAATTCTCACTCGCCTAAGGCACCGAAATCTTGTTACCCTTTATGGTTGCACGTCAAAGCACAGCCGTGAACTCCTCCTTGTTTATGAATACGTTCCAAATGGAACAGTGGCGGATCACCTGAACGGGGATAGAGCCAAGGACGGATTCCTTGCTTGGCCCGTCCGCATGAATATTGCTATAGAAACCGCTAGTGCATTGGCTTATCTCCATGCTTCTGACATAATACATCGCGATGTAAAGACTAGCAACATACTCCTCGATGGAAATTGTTGTGTCAAAGTTGCGGATTTCGGGCTTTCAAGACTTTTTCCGAATGATGCTACTCACGTCTCGACTGCTCCTCAGGGGACAGCTGGCTATGTTGATCCGGAATATCATGAATGTTACCAGCTCACTGATAAAAGTGATGTTTATAGTTTCGGTGTTGTCCTTGTAGAACTTATCTCATCAATGCCAGCTGTCGATATTACTAGGCGTCGATCGGAGATCAATTTGGCCAACTTGGCGATAAACAGGATTCAAAGATGCGCATTCGATGAGTTGATCGATCCGTGTTTGGGATTTAAATCGGATGCACAAGTTATGAGAATGACTACTTCAGTAGCAGAGTTAGCATTTCGATGCTTGCAGCTTGAGACGGACTTGAGACCTACAATGGATGAAGTATTAGAGACACTAAAACATATTCAAGGCGCCTATACGGATCACACCAAAGATGAGAAGACGAAGGACGAAATTGTCGAAAAGGCTCCTACTTCTCCTAAATCAGATAAAGTAGTTTTGTTAAACAAAATGCAATTGCCACCTTCACCTATTTCTGTAACTGAGAGGTGGGTTAGTAGCTGCGGCAGTAGTAATATTAGCGGGTGAAATTCTTACACGTTTTTTCTTTCCTTTCAACGTACATATTATTAATATGTATTCATTCATATGTAAAGGAATAAGTTGCTGAGACCTTTCTTGTTTATCTTTATTACTATAATTTTTACTTTTGTTCTTTGTTCACCGTTTTCTGAACACATTTTCTGATTTATAGTGTGTAATTATATAATATGGACATGCTTTCTGCACTAAAAACCATCCATATTTTTCATGGGATCCCACATTTGAGGCTTACTTAAATGAATATCAGAGGACATTTTTCTTTCTTTTTATCAGAAAAGTCACTTATTTTTTGCAATTTCACTCAAAAACTCATTTTTCTTTCTTCTATACCAGAAAAGTCACTTATCTTTGCTAGTTCACTCAAAAGGTCACTCAAGCCGGAAGGTGATATATCCGGCTACTTTAAGCTGAATTTGTTCACGTATTTCCAAAAGAAAATGACCCATGACCAAAGTACTTCTTGTTCTTACTAACTTCCCTTTCTCTCATGGAAGTAAGATGTGAGCCAGAATACTTGCCTTTTGCTTAGGAAATAAGGTACATGCTTATGAAGACTATGCATGAGATTTTGCTTAAAACAGACAAAAAAGGATTAGAAATATCGTACCTTAAGAGGCAATGAGTCAAGTCTTTACATAGTACTTAGTCAATGAGGAAGGAGAGTGGAAAAGTCTTCCATCTTGGCCCTCTATTGAATCTTTTTCCTTTTCCTCTAAGTCTTTGTAACAAAATTCCAAGTCCACAGGTAGAAAATTAAACCAGATAACAAGATTACTATTGCAGAAGAACTCACTTTTCCAATTTTCTTGATATGGCTTCTACTTTCTTGTTTTTGTGTTGTTTAATGATCTTTAACCTACTTCAAGTACAAGGTAACTCCGAATCCAACTGCACCAAGGAATTCGAGTGTGGAAGCCTCGGAGTTATGAAGTTTCCTTTCACAGATTCCAGCAACCCCAAGTGCGGATTATGCAAGTTTGATTGTCAGGCTAAACCATATCCAAAGATTGAACTTGGTGGACACAAATATGATGCTTTAGTCAGGAAGGGTGATTTTTTCCTGATTTCAGATCCTAATCTTCAGAAGCACTTAGAAAACAAAAATTGCAAGTCTTTTTATAAAAAATTCTCATTTCCAAACTCCCCTTTGATTTCTTTCCAAATTGTTCCTAACTTAACCTTGTACAGATGCAATCATAGTCATGACAACAATATCCGAAAGACAACTGATTCCATTTTCCAAGATTTTGATAGATACAATGAGTGTAAAGATTTTAATGTTTACTATCACCATCCCAAAAAAACATTGGGAAATACTAGTGCTAAGATAAGTGGCAAACTTCCAAAGCTCTGTTCACTGGTACAATTGCCAATTCCATTGCCTACACCATCTAAAAATTATTCCAGTGACTTGTTTGAACTGTTAACTTCTAGTATTCTTCTAGACTGGGAGTTGTCTAAAGATTGTCATGACTGTCTTGACAAAGGAGGGAAATGTCTGATCGGCGACGAACACAACTTTCACTGTTCCAAAGGTATAAGCAACTTAAATTTTGGTGAAAAGACACCCTTGCTCTGCTTGTTCTATTGAGGTCAATCTAAAAAGCTTTATTTTTTCTTTTACCGCAGGACAAAAAGGGCAAAGTAAGTTGAGAATGATTATTCTGGCCTCAGGTAATTGTCTGTTATTACCAATATTTGTTGCTAGTAGCAACATTTTTTACTTTATAGTAAGGATAATCTAAATATAAAAAAATAAACACAAGAAGCCAAGGGAATTCAACATCTACTAAATATACATAAAAAATAATTTTGACCTTGTATATACAATGTATCACTTAGCATACTGTTTTGTTGTGATTATTGTTTTGTTTTCCTATTAGACCTGCTTTTTTGTTATTGCTTTATTCTGAGCCGAGGATCTATTGGAAACAGCTTCTCTACCTACCTCCCAAGGTAGGGGTAAGGTCTATACTCACCTCCCTGCATAAAATTGTGGGACACACTGGGTATGTTGTTGTATATACAATGTAATTTATTCGGCGAACCCCCTGGCTCCGCCCCTTAGTAGTACACTTTCAAAGATTCAAACTTTGATTAATGTATCTTGTGTTTTTCTAGTTTTAAGTGGAGTCAGTTTGATCCTAGTATCTTCCATTGTCATCTTTTCTGTCTGGCGTCGCAAGAGAGGGAAGAATGGTTCTACACAATTTCGTCGGCATCTTGAGGTAGAAAGCAGATACTTTGGTTTTCAGGTTCCCGTTTTCACCTATGCTGAACTTAAGGAAGCCACCAACAATTTTGATCCATCTAATGAACTTGGAGATGGAGGTTTTGGAACTGTATATTATGGTAAGTTTATCTTTGAACCTAAAAATTATGTTAAAAAGGCACCAATTTCCAAAAGGTAAAAGTAGCATGTGTCCAAGCTGACCGTGGCGAAACCAAGAATTTCGCTACGGGTGTACAATATTTAATATATATGTATAAAATGCAAATTTTGATCTTTATACTTAGTATAATTTTCTATATACACTGTATATTTTTTGACGAAGAGTGTTCAACTAATCACCTTTCACTATATATGTTGGAAAACTCAGTACCTCATTGTTCTTGCACATTATGAATTAGGAAAACTATATGATGGAAGAGAAGTTGCAGTAAAATGCCTCTATGAGCACAACTGCAAGAGAATGCAACAGTTCATAAACGAAATCGAGATTCTTACTCGTTTGAGGCACCAAAATCTTGTGTCCCTTTATGGCTGCACATCCAGACGAAGCCGTGAACTTCTCCTTGTTTACGAATATATTCCTAATGCAACAGTTGCTGATCATCTCCATGGCGAAAGAGCAGCAGAGGGATTGCTCACGTGGCCCATCCGCATGAACATTGCATTAGAAACAGCCAGTGCATTGGCTTATCTCCATGCTTCTGATGTAATTCATCGCGATGTCAAGACTAATAACATCCTTCTTGACAACAACTATCGTGTCAAAGTTGCAGATTTTGGGCTCTCGAGGCTTTTCCCTAATGACGTTTCTCACATATCAACCGCTCCTCAAGGGACGCCTGGATATGTTGATCCTGAGTATCACGAATGTTATCAGCTGACTGACAAAAGTGATGTTTATAGTTTTGGCGTTGTCCTAATCGAGCTCGTATCGTCAATGCAAGCAGTGGATATAAGTAGGCATAAGCACGAGATTAATTTGGCTAACTTTGCTATAAACAGGATACAAAGATGTGCATTTGATGAACTGATCGATCCATCGCTCGGGTTTAAGTCAGATACGCTTGTTAAGAGAATGACTATCTCTGCCGCGAAGCTAGCTTTTCGGTGCTTGCAACTCGAGAAGGATATTCGGCCAACAATGGATGAAGTATTGGACATTTTAAGAAAGATTCAAAGTGGAGAGTTTCATCAAATTGAGAAGACCTTATATGATACTTTCAGTTATAACTTAATCAAGTCTAAGAGTGTCAATATCCCTCCTTTTCCCCCTGAATCAGATGAAGTGGCATTGCTCAAGAAAGTTAAGTTCCTAAGTTCTTCAGATACTAATAGTGAGATATGGATTAGTGGCTCTACCGCAACAAGCACTAGTGAGTGAATATCTATGTTGCTCGGACCCTGCACCGGTGTTGGATCCTTAAAAATGCATGGCTTTTGGAGGATCCGACACACACCGCACGATATTTTTAAAGTGTCCGAGCACCATAGGCGAATATCTTAGGAATGTATAGAATAATGTACTTTCAGACTTCAAAATCTACCCCAACTCTTGGCTAAAACATTGGATGAGCTCAAGATACAGGGAATGTACTTATCAAAAATTATGTTCTTGATGTTATGCTTCTTTTTGCTTTTCAACTGTCAGTGTTCCTGCAATTAACTACTTTTCTGATTTTCTTTGTTACCAAGCTATGTTGCTTGGACCCTTAAAGAATGTTGTAGCACATGTTGGATCCTTAAAAAATGCATAGCTTTTGAAGGATCCGACACGCACCCGACGATATTTTACACCCCGGGTATGCTCAAGATTGAATATTTGGAGTGTGGAATATAATATAAGGCTCTAATATTCGATAAATCATAAGCAAAGAGGAGCCTCATTCTAATACCATGTTGAATAAAATGAATGTTCGAGCTAACTCAATCCCAAAACTAACTCACGAAACCGGAACTACCTAAAATCATATAAAAAGACAATAGTCCATTCCATCAATCAATATGGGACACATACCATAATTCATTTGTGTATTTACCAGTTCATTTTCATTCTCATTGAAGCATCATTAGTTTTGTTGACAGAAGAAATGATGAGACAAGCTCGCATATAGCAATCAAGTCACTAGGAACTTGAAAGTGATGGAATATTTTGATGTATGTTATGCTTCTAGAAAAGTCCACAGAAATATCTCCGTTCAAATTTATGTGACGTAGTTTGACTTGCCATGTAATATAAGAAAAAAAAGATTGCTTTTAAAACTCATGATTTTAAATATGCCATAAAATTTATGTGGACTCTGGCTATAGGACTAGCATGAACCAAGTGGACGCACAAGTGAAAGATTTTTTTTTTTTTTTTGGGTCTCGAAAGATTACCATTCTAGTACTTCAAAAGAAACAGTTAAAAAGGAGATTTGGACCTTCCGGTCCTACATCACACTGCTTATTCATACGTAGTGGCAGTGAAGCCCTATTCGGTGGGTCGGGAGGACACAAAACCCGGCTACCATTAACAGGTGGTGCCATATTACAAAAAATGGAAGTAGAAAGCACAAGTGAAAGATAAAACTAGACAGTCAGACAGGTTTTGTTCACATGAGTAAAACAGTGAGAATTACTATATCCTGTCCTTTTCTAAGACCAAGTCAATTATAAGATGAGTGGCAAATTTGTCCAATATCTACTCTAGAAGGCCCCCTTTTTTATGTTTGTTTCTTCAAGACTTTTCTAATAAGTTCCAAGTCAAGATGAGAGTGTTGGAAAATTTTGGAAGATCAATCATTTTCTTTGAATACAAGTGGAGAAAAATACTTTTTTTTTTTTAACTTATTTTAACTTGGCCTAAACAAAATAATTATAGTACCTAGTTAGTTATAGTTCTTTCTTACCTTCTCTAGTACTATATGTCTCATAATTTAAATCCAGACATTTTCCCTTCTGAAATGTTTGTACACTATCTTAATTTCGCACCGATCTTTTTGTTTTTAACCTTAATTAATCGAATCGTCGAGGTGTTTATTTGATGAAATCGGAATTCACAAAACAAGCTTAGATTTTGAAATTAATTTGATACTCGCAATTCTTAACTTTACAAGCTTTTTAAATAAACACCTCAACTTAAGTTTTAGCAATTCTGATCATTGACTAAACTTATGTGCCGCTAACGAATCATCATCATATATCATCATATATTATAAAAGTGGGAAGCTTCTAAGTCCAAAGTTGAATTACCAAAATGTCCACAAATGTAAATACACATTAAAATAACGGAAAAGGCTCAAATATGCCATCGAACTATCGGAAATGGCTCATCTATGTCACTCATCAATAGTTTGGCTTATTTATACCATCGCCGTTACCAAAATGGCTCATTCATGCCCTTTTTCATCAATTTGGGTAGGATTTTTTTATTAATTTGAGATTTAAAATTAGGCTGGTTTAATTAAACACCGTGGACCTTTAATTGGAGGCCACATGTCATATCTGGTATTGTAAAATCAGTTTTGATGAAAAATGGCATGAATGAGTCATTTTGGTCACAATGATGACATAGATGAGCCATTTTGGCAACGGCGATGGCATAAATGAGCCAAACTATTGACAAGTAGCATAGATGAGCCATTTCCGATAGTTCAATGGCATATTTGAGCCTTTTCCGTTAAAATATATACCTTTTCTGCCATATTATATTAATGAATCATTAATAAGTAATTAAGTCTGTGTACTGTGCACTTTTCAAGAACTTGCATATTTTATCATGTCATATCTAAATTGTTTTCACCTTTTAAAGTTTAACTTTTTGTGCTTCCTACATGTATCAACGTAAGTAACACATATTAATGAATCATTAATTCATAAGTTGGTGCACTAAATAGAGTACTAAAGAGCAATGAAAATTTCTGGCAAATATTGCATCATTTGCACTCTCCCTTTAGCCGTCTAAATCCATTTGCCTTGAATTCATAATGACTTAATATTTATCAAAAATAGTACTGTCTTTATAAAAAAAAAAAAAATATATGTGTATATGTGTGTGTTATTACTTTTATGTCTATTAATTATTATTGTACGTTTTGGATCAAAATTATTTCTTTTTCATTACACACATTAAATTGTAATAAAGAAACTCAAAAGTCATTACTTTTAACTCTCTTAATTATGTATCTATCTATCTATATCCATCTTTTTCTCTCCCGTTCAATACTCCATATTTCAAAAATCATTATACCACATCAGTTACAAAAAAACAACCTTTAACCTATTTGGCTTTCCCACAAATATGTATATATATATATATATAGAAGGCTCCTCCCCTTTGCTTAAATCCCAATGGCTTCATATAACACTTTGCACCTAAAAATGATTCTTCTTTATCCTCTTTTGACCTTAGCAATTAGCAAAGGTGGCTCTTCCCTTCTTCCTACCAACAATAGTAGCTGATGATAATTTCAAGTGTCAGCCAAAGTATTATCCAAATTAATATTTTCTTGGAGCTTTTTGATTTTACAGTAAAAAGTTTCATGAATTGAATAATTTTATTCATTTAGCTTATGCATGCAGATTGTTCCCATCAATTTGTTGTGGTTTCTACGCTTTGCTGTAAAAAAAAGAAGTTGTTTTAATTATTTAGTTTTTTTCAATGTTCTGAATATCTTTTGAAATGTATGAATTTTTGTATGTCTTAAGATAGTTGGACGTCTCAATTTCTCTATAGTTGTTTTTCAAGTTGAAAATGGTATTTGGAAATTGGAGTTGTGTTTGGACATGGATACAAATTGAAGTTGTTTTTGAATTTTGTGAGTGATTTGGAGTGAAAATTGTAAAACAACTTTTTAGAGTTTTTTGAATTTCGATTTTTTTTGGAATTTCCGGAAAATTGTAACAAACAGGCACTTAATTTTTACAAGTTGGGTCTTCAACCATAGTTATTTCAATCTTATAGCCTGTTTGGCCAAGCTTATTTTTCTCCAAAAAGTACTTATTTTTCCCAAAAAGTACTTATTTTAAAAAAGTGAGGTCTTTCGCCAAGCTTTTGGGAGAAAATAAGTGCTTTCGAAGAGTAGCAGAAGCAATTTTTCAAAAGCTAAAAAAATAGCTTTAACGCAGAAGTACTTTTGGGAAAAATACACTTCGAAGCACTTTTTAAAAGCTTGGCCAAACACTAATTGCTGCTCAAAATTGCTTTTAAAATTAATTGGCCAAACTCAAACTGCTTCTCACAAAAAGTAATTTTTTGAAAAGCTCTTTTGAGAAAAACACTTTTTAAAATAAGCTGATTTTAGAAGCTTGGTTAAATATGCTATTAATCATAGACATAGTGTTCTATAAGCTAGGGATGACAGTGATTGATTCTTTTTCAAAATTTAGAAAATGATGGCTTTGGAACATAGCAAATATTTCTAGCTGATACCGTGTATATTCTGCCCACTTTTGAACACTTTCTTGGTAGTTTCTAGTGAGAAAAGGAGCAATTGGAAAGTTGGATCTTTTATGCAATGTTGTATTTACATGTTCATACTATCTTTACGTGTCTTTTACACCTTGTTTGGAACGTTGTTACCCATTGTATCGTATTGTATCGTTACCACAATTACAATGTTTGTTTTGATTGTTATTTAAAATGCATTGTATTGTATTGTTAACTTCCGTCGTTACGTAACAATGAAAAGCCTCATTTTATGTAATAACCGATTTGGTGTTATCCCATCGTTACCTAATTTCTCTTTCCAATTATGTCCTTAGATCATATTTCATAATTCTATTTTACCCTTTACCCTTATATTATTTAACACCACCCAAATATACTTACCTACATCTTCTTCGTTCTTCTGTCTCCTTCTAGGTTTAGATGTGTGGCTGCTCTCCTTTTCTTTCATCATCTCTCTCCTTCTGCATTTTGGTTAAAAAATCTTTACTAATTTCAATTAATTATTAATTGTCAAATTTGGTTCGTATGCTACGAGAAAATGGAAAGATTCTTGAATTGCAATGTTTGATTGAAGTGCACTGTTGCTTCTACATTGGATATATAAGGAACTTATAATGAAAAAAAAAGTGTACTTATTATTGTTTTTAATATTCATAACATGTTTGTCATTAATTTTGGTAGAATTTGCATGAATTTAACAGCTTATACGAGGCATAATTTGTGACAAATTAGCAGAAAGAAGTTGTCTTAAATTATTTTTATTAGTAATTGTTGATAGATTTAATATTTACAATGTTTAGAACATTTTAGTAAATTTATCAATTACAGTATAGTACGATACAGTCAAACCAAACAATAAATTTTTTATTAAACATGATCCAAACAGAGTGTTAGTATGCAGAGTCAAGAAGTCAAGTCTTTGTACTTGTGTCAATGTGAAAACTTCATTTTTTTTCTTCTTGGCCTTACCTTTCTTTTTCCCAATAATTCCGACCCCTCTTATACGTTTGGTTCCACAGTCTTTCTTTTTGACAAATATGTCCAATAAATTTGTCTCCCTCTCTGATAATAGAAGTCATGGGACTTTGATCTTATAAGATAAGTCTTGTGAGCTAGCTACAGTTATAATTCACAAAGCTTCAGCAAGCTTTCCTCTTCTTGTAGTAGGATTCAAAGTATGGCTTGGGCTTCTTCTTTTGTTTGCTTTTTTCTATCTCTTCTTCTGATCTTAGTTCAGACAAAGGGAAAAAATGATTCAACTTGTCCCAAGTCCTTTTCATGTGGAAATCTTACTAGTCTGAGCTTTCCTATCTCTCTATCCACACAACCTGAATGTGGAATAATGCCCATTTCTGGTTGTGACGCTAAACCAAGAATCCAATTGCTTCCTGGAGGAGATTCATACTATGCATTCGGCAATCCGTATAACTATACAGTTGGTCTAATTGACCTGAAGCTTCAAACAATATTGAGGGAAAACAAGTGCCAGGCTTTTAACAAAAATTTCTCCCTAAATCTAATCTCAAATCTAAGCTCTCCTTCTATTTCTTTCGAACTCATCACATTGAATATTGGCAACTTCTTCAAATGCAACAGTACCAGTAGTACCCAGAAGAAGATCAACCATTTTGCTGGTTATAAAACGTACAATGACTGTAAAGGCTTTAGCATATACTACAAGCTTCCCGGAGATTATGATAAAGACAATCGAGCAGGCACTCTTCCTGCCAACTGTTCACTTATCAGATTGCCAGTTAACTGGAGGTCATATAATGGTGGTTTGTTCGACTTTTTAAGTCCCGATTTTTACTTACAATGGAAACTCTCTGATGACTGTAACAAATGTCACTATGGCGGAGGTCAATGCCAGACTGATAAAACCAACAAAATATTTCGTTGTACACATCCAAATAATCCACATGCTCAAGGTCATCAAAAAATAACTCCACATGCTCAAGGTCATCAAAAAAATACTCCACATGCTCAAGGTCTAGTGCATATTTCTTAGAGTCCTTTCTTGTTTCCATATCACATATCTGTAATATTTCTTAAGTAATATTTTTCCTCTTTCGTTTTTTCAGATGCAAAAATGACTAGAAGAAAGTTCAGACTGACTCTGGGAGCAGGTAGTTAAATATCCATTGACTGCAGTATTCTTTCCTATTACAGAATTTCCATGCATATCATTTGAACTTCTTCTTCATTGCGGTAAAGTCACAAAATATTTACATAACGATAAAGGATGATACATGTACTTTAGCTTACACAAATGTATAGATAGTGGAGTTGAGAGGACACTTTCTTTCTCCTTGCGATGTTTTTCATTTGTCTGAAAACCTCTAATTACTGGTTTCTTTTCCAATTTTTGGTGGATCGGGATTGGTGATGATTTGTTTAGTTGTTTACTTTATCTGGTGTTACAAGAAGAGGAAATTTAGTCCATCCCGCTTCCTCTCAACAAAGAAACTCTCGGATATTTTTAAACATGATGTTGAGGGAGGCAGTATATACTTTGGTGTCCCAGTCTTCTCTTATTCAGAACTTGAAGAAGCCACAAATGATTTCAATTCCTCTAGAGTCCTTGGAAATGGAGGTTTCGGAACTGTTTACTATGGTGAGCGACTTCCTAATCCAACTGAGCTATGCTTCAACTATTTCTTCATGTGCCTTATTCTTGTTCATGAATGACTAGGGAAACTTAAGGATGGAAGAGAGGTTGCTGTAAAGCGCCTCTACGAGCATAACTGCAAATGAATGCAACAGTTTGTAAATGAAATTGAGATACTTACTAGACTAAGACACAACAATCTTGTCACCCTCTATGGCTGCACTTCATGGCGAAGCCGCGAACTACTCCTTGTCTATGAATATATTCCTAATGGAACTCTTGCTGATCACCTCCATGGTGACAAAGCGAAGGACAGATCACTAGCGTGGTCAATCCGCATGAAGATTGCCATAGAAACTGCTGGTGCATTGGCTTACCTTCATTCTTCTGATGTTATACACTGTGATGTGAAGACTAATAAATAACATACTTGCGGAGGGGTGTTCAAAAGATCACAACTACCCTATATTAATGTTAAAGTTCCTGATCACAACTTTAGATTTTGGGATTTCAAGGTTCTTCCCAAATGATGTCTCTCATATTTCAACTGCACCCCATGGGACCCCTAGCTATATTGATCCAAAGTATCACGAATGTTACCGGCTGACTAGTAAAAGTGATGTCTATAGCTTCGGGGTGGTCCTTGTTGAACTCATTTCATCAACGCCAGCTGTGGATACGAATAGGCATAGCCAAGAGATCAATTTAGCTAACTTTGCAATAAACAAGATCGTAAAATGTGCATTTCACGAGTTGATCGATCCATCTTTGGGTTTCGATTCAGATACCAAGATTTGGTAAATGACTACTTCAGTGGCAGAGCTAGCTTTTCTGTGCTTGTAGACAGATAGGGACACGAGGCCTTCTATGGTTGAAGTTTTGGATACTCTAAAGGAGATTCAGACTAGTGAATTTGACAATGAGAAGAGAGTTGAGTCTAATCTCAATGGCAATGAAGCTAAAATAGTAGCAGCTCCTCCTTTCCCTGAATCACAAGATATTTTATTGTTGAAGCAAGTTAAATCACTACCTTCTCCAAATTCTGTGACTGATAAATGGATTACTTGCTCTGATATAACTAGTACAAAGTAGTTAAAAGTATACACCCTTTCTTTGTTAATTTTATGTAAATTTTGAGAGATTGCAAATTTACAATTGTGAGAAGTCTCCTTGAGCTATGTATCTATGACTGGAAGTGATTCAATTTGATATCCATATCAGCACCAATAAGAAAACAATGGGTTAGAAATGTCTAAATTTCTTACTTTTTACAGGTATCTAATCCCTCCGGTCCACTTTACTTGTCGTCCTTATTAAAAATAGATGATCCAAAATGGTTGTCATTTTAGAAAATTAAGATATAATTAAATTAAGATTAAGGATAATTTAGTCAATTAACTGTTTTAGTTAATGTATTTTAAGGGCGTGCGAAAAAAAATGACAAGTAAAATGGACCGAAGGGAGGATATGATAACTCGTGAAATCTGGTATCTTTGCAAGTGCAGTTGTCAATTTGGGTATTAAACTACAGTTATTTCAATCTTAATCATAGATTCATATTGTATTGCATTTTGGGGCTGAGTGTTCTATAAGCTAGGGATGAGAGTTAGCTACTACACTCTCTGTCCTAATTTATGTGGCACTTTTCGCTTCCTGAGATTTAAACTGTATGAAATTTGACCATCATTTTAAGATGTATTTTTTCATCAAATTGATATGAGAAAGGTTGCAATTCATTGCACTAGAAACAACCAGTGCATTGGCTTATCTCCATGTTTCTGATGTAATTCATCGCGATGTCAAGACTAGTAACATCATTCTAGACAACAACTATCGTGTCAAAGTTGCAGATTTTGGGCTCTCGAGGCTTTTCCCTAACGACTTTTCTCACATATCAACCGCTTCTCAAGGGACGCCTGGATATGTTGATCCTGAGTATCACGAATGTTATCAGCTGATTGACAAAAGTGATGTTTATAGTTTTGGTGTTGTCCTAATTGAGCGCGTATCATCAATGCAAGCAGTGGATATAAGTAGGCATAAGCACTAGATCAATTTGGCTAGCTTTGCGATAAACAGGATAAAAAGATGTGCATTTGATGAACTGATCGATCCATCGCTCAGGTTTAAGTCAGATATGCTTGTTAAGAGAATGACAATCTCTGCCGCGAAGCTAGCTTTTCGGTGCTTGCAACTCGAGAAGGATATTCGGCCAACAATGGATGAAGTATTGGATATTTTAAGAAAGATTCAAAGTGGAGAGTTTCATCAAATTGAGAAGACCTTAGATGGTAGTTTTAACTTAATCAAGTCTAAGAGTGTTAATATCCTTTCTTTTTCCCCTGAATCAGATGAAGTTGCATTGCTCGAGAAAGTTAAGTTCCTAAGTTCTTCAGATGCTAATAGTGAGATACGGATTAGTGGCTCTACCACAACAAGCACTAGTGAGATTTGTATCTCTGGACCCCTCGCACCGGTGTTGGATCCTTAAAATTGCATGACCTTTGGAGGATCCGACACACACCGCACGATATTTTTGAAGAGTCCGAGCACCATAGGAATGTATAGAATAATGTACTTTCAGACTTCAAAATCTACCAACTCTTGGCTAAAGCATTGGATGAGCTCAAGATATAGGGAATGTACATATCATAAATTATGTTCTTGATGTTATGCTTCTTTTTACTTTTCACCAGTCAATGTTCCTGAAATTAACTACTTTTCTGATTTTCTTAAGCTATGTTGCTTGACCCTTAAAGATTGTTGTGGCACATGTCGGATTCTTAAAAAATGCATATGAAGGATCCAACACACACCCAACGATATTTTACACCCGGTATGCCCAAGATGAAGTGTGGAATATAATATAAGGCTCTAATATTGGATAAATCATAAGCAAAGAGGAGCCTCATTCTAATACCATGTTGAATAAAATGAATGTTGGAGCTAACTCAATCCCAAAACTAACTCACGAGACGAGAACTACGTAAAATCATATAAAAAGACAACAGTCCATTCCATCAATCAATATGGGACACATAACATAATTCATTTGTGTGTTTACCAGTTCATTCTCATTGAAGCATCATTAGTGTGTGGACAGAAGAACTGATGAGACAAGCTTGCATATAGCATTCAAGTCACTAGGAACTTGAAAGTGATGGAATATTTTGATGTATATTATGCTTCTACAAAAGTCCATAGAAATATCTCCGTTCAAATTTATGTGACGTAGTTTTACTTGCCACGTAATATAAGAAAGAAAAGATTGCTTTTAAAACTCATGATTTTAAATATGCCATAACTTTTTTTTTTGGTCACGAAAGATTACCATTCTATTACTTTAAAAGAAACAGTGAAAAATTTTTTTTTTTTTTTTTTTTTTGGTCATGAAAGATTACCATTTCTATTAGTGGAATTTGATGGTATATTGGTGGATTGGAATTGACACAAAAAATAACAATCTTTTTAAATGTTGCCATGTCACAAAAAGTAGTAGAAAGCACAACGTTTTGAAAGCTTTTTATTTTGGAAAAAAAAAAAAAAAAAAAAAAATTTTTTAGAAGAATATTTTGTTTCAATCTCTTAGACATTTTCGACAGTTTTTGTATGCATGACCCATTGATCCCTTAAAAAAGTGAGAATCTTCCATACTCCCTCTCTGTTTTCTAAACCATTTCTCTCTCTAATAAATTATGAAAAATTTGTCCAAAATCTACTTGATTTATAATATAACGAAGCATTGTATTTGAACAATTTGACAATAATATATCAAG
Organism: Lycium ferocissimum; assembly: GCF_029784015.1. Lineage (NCBI taxonomy): Eukaryota > Viridiplantae > Streptophyta > Magnoliopsida > Solanales > Solanaceae > Lycium > Lycium ferocissimum. Next base: position 23,735,172 of record NC_081349.1, read on the forward strand.
ATGATTAGTTTTTTTGAAAATAATCATTTTCTTTGAATAAACTGTAGAAAAATATTTTTTTTTTGTATACTTGTTTTATACATATGTATAGTATATAAAATATTATTACCTAGTTAGTTAAAGTCATTTTCAACCTTATATATTGTAATATACGGATTTGACACAGTACAAACATTTTAAAACCAAATTAGCAAATATTAAGAGAAGAAAATTGTTCATAATGATTTCCATTGTTTTTGAATCTCTCTAATTAATCGAATTTTTTTGTGTTTATTTGATGAAATTAGAATTCACAATACAAGCTTAGATTCATGAAATTAATTGAATCGTAATTTTAACGATTTACAAGCAAGAAAAATAAACACCTCAACTTAATTTTAAGGATACAATAACTTGATAAAAGAAAGATATTCTCCCTATTTTTGCTCAGGCAAAATATACGGATCAAATTTTGGCTACATAGTGCCAATTTTTCAGGCAAATATATAAGATATAAATATAAAGGGGACTAATATCAGAACAAATTTAAGAGCTATCACATTTTGGGTTAAAATATTGGCGAAAACATGTAAACTTGTATTTATGTGTGAAAAAATTTCCCATTTATTATTCAAAAGAAACCAAATTAAGAAAGTAGCATTGGGATTAGAAGTGTTTAAAACACTGCCTATTTATACGTAGTGGCAGTGAAGGCCTATTTGGTGGATTGGGAGGACACAGAACCCGGCTACCATTAACATGTGGTGCCATGTCACAAAAAGTGGAAGTAGAACGAAGATATAGCTGGACTACGGGAAAAAAGCAAAAAAGAAGAAGAAGAAGATAAAACTAGACAGTCGACGGGTTTTGTTCACATGAGTAAGACAGTGAGAATTACTATATCCTGTCCTTTCTTAAGACCAAGTCAATTATAAGATGAGTGGCAAATTTGTCCAATATCTACTCTAGAAGGCCCCCTTTTTCATGTTTGTTACTTCAGGACTTTGCTAATATGTTCCAAGTCAAGATGACAGTGTTGGAAAAATTTGGAAGATCAATCATTTTCTTTGAATACAAGTGTAGAAAAATACTTTTGTTTTTTCTTTCTTATTTTAACTTGGACTTAAACAAAATAATTATAGTACGTAGTTATTTATAGTTCTTTTTTCTGAGTACTCCCTCCCACCGAAAATTATAACATTTCTATATTAAAAATATAATCTTTTCGAAAATATTTATCGTGAAACTATCCATGGCCAAAACTTAAAATTAAGTTGAGTTATCAATTTGGGTCTTAAACCATAGTTATTTAATCTTAATCATAGACTCATAATTTTGTATTGAATTCCAACATTAAGAGTGTTCTATAAGCTGGGGATGATATTTAGAGGAGAGAGATTCTTTTTCCAAATTTGAAAATGATGGATTTTGAACATAGCAAATATTTCTAGCTGATACCGTATATACCGAACCAATTTTTGAAACTTTCTTGGTAGTCTTAAGAAAATGAGCAAATGGAAAGTTGGATTTTTTTGCAATGTTAAATTTACATTTTCATACCATAATTAGGTTGTCTTTTTTAATTTTATAAAAATAAACGAAAAAAATACCGATCGAACCGAATAAGTTTATATATGCAAAATATATTTTACATAAAAATTTAAATATAATAAGATATCAAAATGTTTTCATAGTTTGGGATGATGAAAAAGACTACAAAAAAATAATTAACCCATTAAGTTCCAAGCTCTAGAACCTATTATATTACTCCTTTTGAAATTAAATTAGTTGGTAGCATCTCGAGTAAATCCAAACAATCAATAACCATTTCCTTTTAGCCTTAACTCTTACGTAAAATAAAAAACTCATATCTAGTTTTATTTAAGATATATTTTTCTAGCTTCTTGAGATGTAAAGTTATAATTAATTGATTTCTTCTAAAAACTTCTCTTTCAATTGATAATATAGTCATTCCATTTTGGTTATCCAAAAATGAAGTCAATCTTTTTAATTCTTTTTGAATCATTGTTGATTTTATATAAGATTTCATTAATTTTAATTCTGAAATACTCTTTTTGTGCTGAGGCAATTGTTATATAAATTTTTATTTGGAAAAAATAAGCTTTTTTGTCTGATTAAATAAACCAATTAAAGTATTATCTTTTACTTATGCTTATTTTCACACTTAAAATAAGTTTAAATCATCAATATATCATAATGAATATATTATGTTTTAAAGAACATTCGAGGTTAAATTTTTTGGAGGAAAAATAAATAAATTAAATAATAGAATCTAATTCTCAAACCTGGAGAAAGAGAATTTGAAAGTGTAGTATGCATTTTATGAACAGAAAACTAAAAGGTAAAAATAATATATGTCCATTGATGAGGTAGTTATCAAAATGTTAATGAGATAAAAATGTTTACACGTAGCATGATTCACAAAAAGACACATTTACCAAAAGGACAGATACCCTATTTCAAGTTATGCTCAACGGTTTCACATCTTCATACATTTTCTCCTTAAAACATCCAAGTAATTTTTAACAAAATATGGGGCCTGAAGCACTTGCTTGAGCACTTCAGCCGCCCTTGTTCCTTTTTCATTTTCAGCTTTTGGATGTATCTGCATACCATTTAATGTTTCGTAAAAAATGGGGAAAAGGGTCAAATTTACCCCTCTACTGTGCAAAAAGGGTCAAATTTATCCTCCGTTAAAGTATCATTTAAAAATACCCCGCAGTTACCTAAATGGTTCAACTAGTGACGTATCCAATTAAAAGCCCTATTTCAATTGGGGTCGAAATTTATGAAAACAGAAAAAAATTATAATCAATAATAAATATAAAATAACTTTAAAAATATTTGCTATCCATATATTAAAATTTTGAAGAACCCTAAAATTTAAATTAGAAGTGTTTAAAACACTTTTGTTAGGGTTGTCCAAAGTGGACACTTATATTTTGAGACTCAATTTACCTCTCCCCTTTAATTGCTCTTCCACCACTAACATTTTATTCCTTTCCGCCACCATTACCGCCACTATTTACTTTGAGTCTTCTTGGTGCAGTGATGAATGTTACCGACGTTCTGAGCTGTGTAGATTGTATCCAATTTTTCCTGTTAATAACAGTGTTTTGTAAAGAATGGTTTACAGGGGAATAATTTTTTTTTTCAAAGTTTACAGGGGAATTGACAGGGTGGTTGTGTGTATGTTGTATTGAAGATCATTTCTACAATTACTTTGGTCTCAGCTTTTAGTACTTGAATTGAAACAAAACATTGATCTTAGGGGCCATGTTTTTCCTCAACAAAATCGTGATTTCTATTGACTGTTTAGTATTGTCATGATGAAGGAATCCATGGAAATTACTAGTATGCTCTGTAATTTCTTTCTCCTCTACGCATACTCTACCGAATTAGATAAGATGAATGAAATGTAAATGGCGGAAGAATTAAATGTTAGCTGTGGAAGAATAAGTGGTAATGAGTTGGGATGCTGCAAATCTTTAGAAACTTTCTTGGTAGTTTCTCATCAAAATATGAGCAAATGGAAAGTTGGATTTTTTACAAAGGAAGGACATATTTCAACATTTATAATGCGGGATATTTTTGAACGATGTCTTTAACGTGAGTTGTAACTAAATTTATCCTTTTTGCATAGTAGAGGGGTAAATTTGACCCTTTTCCAGTAAAAAATGAGTATAGCTTCTATTTCTAAAGTTCGAAGTCATCCATTTTTGGAAAGGGTAAGATAATTGTAAAATTCGCTTATGTGACTCGGAGGTTTAAGCTCGACCCGTGAAAACAACCTCTCGCCTTTTCTCAAATTGCCGCATATAATAGATCCTCGTGGTTGGGCTCTTCCTTTAAATCATCCATTTTTAGACAAAAGCTGCTCCTTTAAATGATCCATTTTTGGAGATTTTTGTCCTGAAACTGATGAGTAGTTGCTGTTAGTATGCAGAGTCAAAAAGTCAAAGTCTTTGTATGGTGTCAATGTGAAAACTTCATTTTTTTTCTTTGCCTTACCTTTCTTTTTCCCAATAAGTCGAACCCTCTTATACGTTTGGTTCCACATTGTCTTTCTTTTTGACAAGTTTTACCAACAAGCTAAAGACTATTAATAGATCTAGTTACAGTAACTGTATAATTCAAAAACCTTCAGCTAGTTTTCCTCTTCTTGCAAGTGGGATTCAATATGGATTTTGCTTCTTTAATTTGCTTCCTTCTACCTCTTCTTCTAATCTTAGTTCAGGCAAAGGGCAAAACTGATTCAACTTGTCCAAAGTCCTTTTCATGTGGGAATCTTACTGACTTGAGCTTTCCATTCTCTCTATCCACACAACCTGAATGTGGAATAATGCCCATGTCTAATTGTGATGCTAAAACATTTCCAAGAATCCAACTGCTTCCTGGAGGAGATTGGTACTATGCTTTAGGCATGAAGTATAGTTATACAGTTGTGCTTTGGGACCCCAAGCTTGAAACCACGTTGAATCAACACAATTGCCAGGTTTTTAACCAAAATATCTCCCTTCCGGGCTCTCCTTCTGTTTCGTTCAAAATCATCCTAGAGCATTTTCATCACTTCTTCAAATGCAACAGCCCTAGTAGTAGCACCCCAAACAATACCCAGAAGAACGATCATTTTGCTGGTTATAAAAGGTACAATCGCTGTAAAGGCTTTAGCATATACTACAAGCTTCCCGGATATGATGATAAAGACAATCAAGCAGGCAATCTTCCTTCCCACTGTTCATTTATCAGTTTGCCAATCAGCTCGATGACAGATGATGGTGGTTTGTTCAATATGTTAAGTGCCGGTTTTCTAGTAGAATGGAAACTATCTGAGGAATGTTACAAATGTCACTATAGTGAAGGTCAATGCAAGACTGATAAAACCAATAAATTTCATTGTAAACATCCAAAAATTCCACCTGCTCAAGGTCATCAAAAAAATAATCCACATGCTCAAGGTCTAGTACATATATCTTACGATCCTTTCTTGTTTTCATATCACATATCTATAATATTTCATAATGTTTTTCTCTGTTTTTTTCAGATGCAAAAACGACTAGAAGAAAGTTCGGACCGACTCTGGGAGCAGGTAGTTAAATATCCATTAACTGCAGTGTTCTTTCCTATTACTGAATTTCCATGCATATCATCTGAATTTCTTCTTCATTGTGGTAAAATCACAAAACATTTCCAAATGATAAAGGATGATAAGAGTACTGTAGCTTACACAAATGTATAGATAGTGGAGTTGAGAGGACACTTTCTTTCTCCTTGCGATGTTTTTCTTTTGTCTGAAAACCTCTGATTACTGGTTTCTCTTCCAGTTTTTGGTGGACTAGGATTGGTGATGATTTGTTTAGTTGTCTGCTTTATTTGGTGTTACAAGAAGAGGAAATTTAGTCCATCCCGCTTCCTCTCAACAAAGAAATTCTCAGACATTTTTAAACATGATGTTGAGGGAGGCAGTATATACTTTGGTGTCCCAGTCTTCTCTTATTCAGAACTTGAAGAAGCCACAAATGATTTCAATTTTTCTAGAGTCCTTGGAGATGGAGGTTTTGGAACTGTTTACTATGGTGAGAAACTTCTTAATCCAACTGAGCTATGCATCAACTTTTTCTACTTGTGGCTAATTCTTGTCCATCGATGAACAGGAAAACTTAAGGATGGACGAGAGGTCGCTGTAAAGCGCCTCTACGAGCACAACTGCAAACGAATGCAACAGTTTGTAAATGAAATTGAGATCATTACTATGCTAAGGCACAACAATCTTGTCACCCTCTATGGATGCACTTCATGGAGAAGCCGTGAACTACTCCTTGTCTATGAATACATTCCTAATGGAACTCTTGCTGATCACCTCCATGGTGACAAAGCGAAGGACCGATCACTCGCGTGGCCAATCCGCATGAACATTGCCATAGAAACTGCTGGTGCATTGGCTTACCTTCATGCATCTGACGTAATACATTGCGATGTGAAGAGTAATAACATACTCCTTGATCATGGCTTTAGTGTTAAAGTTGCAGATTTTGGGATTTCAAGGCTCTTCCCAAATGATGTCTCACACATTTCAACCGCACCCCGGGGAACCCCTGGCTATATTGATCCAAAGTATCATGAATGTTACCAGCTGACGAGTAAAAGTGATGTCTATAGCTTCGGGGTGGTCCTTGTTGAACTCATTTCATCAATGCCAGCTGTGGATATGAATAGGCATATCCAAGAGATCAATTTGGCTAACTTTGCAATAAACAAGATCGTAAAATGTGCATTTCACGAGTTGATCGATCCATCTTTGGGGTTTGATTCAGATACCAAGATTTGGGAAATGACTACTTCAGTGGCAGAGCTAGCTTTTCTGTGCTTGCAGACAGATAGGGACATGAGGCCTACTATGGTTGAAGTTTTGGATACTCTAAAGGAGATTCAGACTAGTGAATTTGACAATGAGAAGAGAGCTGAGTCTAATCTCAATGGCAATGAAGCTAAAATAGTAGCAGCTCCTCCTTTCCCTGAATCAGAAGATATTTTATTGTTGAAGCAAGTTAAATCACTACCTTCACCAAATTCTGTGACTGATAAATGGATTACTTGCTCTAGTATAATTACTACAAAGTAGTTCTATACCTCCTTCCTTTTATTATTGATGTAGATTCTGAGAAACTAAGAATGTACTGCTGTGAGCAGTTTCTCGAGCTACATCTCTATGAGTGAAAGTGATTCAATTTTAATTTCATTATACAAGAGCTGTTATATACACTGGCAGGTTGGAAAATGTATAGGTTAATGTCTTACCGGGAAAAAATTTGTATCTTTTACAATATGAGATACTATTTGACAGATGGAGGAGTGTCTCAGCTTGTATTTCCTGGACAGTGTGGAGGAAGATAAACCAAAGATGCTTTGAAGACAATGCAGCTCCGCCCAGAAAATGATGATGAAGTGCCTAGTTTTGTTTTGTTTATGGTGGAAACAAGAATATATGGAAGATCTTAAGTATTTTGAAGATGTTATATGATTCTTATGAATATAAGGAATATGAGATCTTTCTGTAGTCCTCTTTGTAAGTACGTTTTGACTGCTTTAACTCTGATGCAGTTTTTGATATATACAACAGTTGTTACTTTATCAGAGAAAAATAAAAAATGAGGTACTATTTTAGAACTTGTGAAATTGAGGGGCCTTCATTAGAAATCTATGCAAGTACAAGTATCAATTAGTGTATTTAGTCCTAATGTTATGCACTATTGTTTTTTTCTTATCTCCAAATTCTCATCAAAGATATGCACTATTGTGTCAATCTTAGTCATAGACTCATTGGGTCTTGGATTCTGGGACCAGTGTTCCATAAGCTAGGGATGGCAATTAATGATTTATTCTTTTTCAAGTTTTTGAAGAAGATGACTTTGAACATGGCAAATATTTCTAGCTTACACCGTATATACACTGCCGAAATTGAAAAGCTTTCTTGGTAGTTTCTAGTGAGGAAATGAGCAGAGGGAAGGCTGGATTTTTTAACCATAAGGAGATATGAAGCAAACTGCTAATTGCACTGTTCTTTTTACATTTGCAAACTATGTTCTTTTTACATTTTCTGAATATCTTTAGTTGCGTTTTGGGTGTGCTAGAACCTTTTCCTTTTCCCATTCTTTTTTGTTTATGTTTTTAAACTTTGGATGTATAGCTTCTATTTCTACAGGTTAAGTCAACCATTTTTGGAGACTTTGGTCCTGAAACTGCTGAGAAGTTGCTGTGATATTGCAGAGTCAAGAAGTCAAAGTCTTTCCACTGGTGCGAATGTCTACAAAGGCTAATGTGAAAAAGCTTACTTTTTCTTTCTAAGCCTTGCCCTTCTTTCCCTATAAGTCCGTTTACGTTTGGTTCTACTTAGAGCCCGTGTGGATTAGCTAAAAAAAAAAAATGGCTGCTTAAATTACTTTTAAGTGCTATAATTTTTTTTGTAAATAAGCAGTTATGTGTTTGGATAAAAGTGCTTAAAGAGTTTTTAGAAGTAAGGGTAGTATTGAAATTAACAGAAAATATAAGGCATAACAAGGTAAAGTTGTTGGTCAAATCAAAATGGCTTTTAAGCCAAAAAAAAATAAGTTGGGGTTGAGCAACTTCTTGGTTTTGGCTTATTTTAAGTACTTTTTAACTTAATTTAAACTATTTTCTATTTTTGCCAAATACTCAAATAAGTTAAAAATGACTTATAAGCCGGTTTGACCAACTTATAAGCCAATCCAAACCGGCTCTTAGTGTTTTCTTTTGACAAGTTCCACCAATCAGCTAAAGACTATTAATAGAGAAAGTGTTTAGAAGTTATGGCACTTGATCTTATAAGATACTAGTTTCTGGACACGTGCGTTGCACGTGTATCCCATGCTAATAGTACAAACATTATAGAACTATACAATAAAATTAGAATATGTTTGTGATGAGTTACACTACATATGAAAGGAGAAAATACAAGCTACCGACTCATTAGTTGTTGAACGTAAGATGATTATTAGATAGTTGGATGCTTAAATTATGTTTATACCGAATATTCAACTTAACAACGTTCTTGCTTTTTTTAATTTTTTCCAACGACGTCATATAATTTACAAATGAAATATGAGCAATGTCAGCTATGATTACAAATATTTTGTGTAGAAGTTTTTTCTCTGTCTTTAAGAAACTGTATTCTTCTTCATTTTACAATCGCAAAAGATCCAGCGAAAGTAATGTTTGGTCTAAGAAATTTCCAAGCATTTGAGCTTCTCTCTCAAATATTTATTTGGACAATGGTGAACTCGGCATGCTCTTTCTTGGCGAGAGAAATCTTCCTGTGCATTGCTGGTTTAAAAAAAGAATAGATTTTGCTTAAAAAATTAGTGTTAAAACCTTATATCCTGCTATTGAAGTGCTTAATTATGAGGAGCCTTTTGCCCTTTCTCCTTAGCCGGTATTGTATATTTCTCTGCTACATTGATTATATGTTTATTATTGGAAAGAACTCCAAAATATTAATTAGGCATTTTAAAGGTTGAGTATTATTATTAAAAGTTGAAAGCAATTTAGTACATTAAATACGTTGTAGTAAGTAGAACGCATGCGGGCAAGTATTGGTCTGTTTATCTTATTTCATTTTAATGGAACATTATTAATAATTGAAATGTCAATTTACTTTTTACTATAAAAAATAAAACTTTTGATGGATAATATACATAATATTAGAATAATAATATTCCATGCTAGTCAACACTATTATTTAAAAAAAAAAAAAAGTGATATACACATAATATGAGAATAAGTGGATCACAAGACTTTGAAAGAGAAAAATTCAAACCCAAATTAATGAATATAATGAGCCTATATGATCAATATTTATGGTCATTGCAGTGCACAGTCTAACCAAAAATTGCTATCTAATGAAGTTGAATGGATATTCTTTATTTTCAAGGGAGAAAGAAATATTTTTTTTTAGCACAATTGTTTTCTATTACTTCGGTAAGTATTATAATTTGTAGCTGTACGCAATCTACGAATTGGTGTAATATTTTCTTATGCATTTTTTGACATTTCAACGATACATTGTGTTACACCCTGTAGTTTTGTATGTTGAGATTCAAATTACCCTTCAGGAGGTATATGAGATTAGATGCGCCTATCTTATGTTTATGAGGGTTTAAATTCATATAATAAGTTGCGGAAGGATTGGAGGGCAAGTGGATCAAGAAAATTAAGTTTGTTGGATTTTGGAGGAAATAGGAGGGGTAATTTTGGCCCTACTTGAGGAAGGAATATCTTATGGTATAGACGAGTTTTGAAGTGAAATAAATGCCTAAATTGAAGTTCGGGAAGCCTAGTTTCTAACGCAACAAACCGCACGTTGATATGACGTCAGAGTAGAGAATTATGGACGTTACAAGTTAGGCGGGCGAGCAGGCGCGCACAAGCATAAACGAAGTCCAACCGACTCAAACCCACTATATAAGGGGCAAAACCCCATTTTTTCTCCCAAATATTCCAAAAAATTCAGCAAGCATATGAGGGCATATCTACACCATAAAAGTGAGGATTTTGAGTAAATTTTGAGTGACGGAGTATTAATCAAGGGCCGAACAGCGTGTAGTCGCGATTATAGTTTTGTTTTGCGTTGGAGTTGGCCCGGATTCAAGTAGATATTGAAGATCTTCCTATTCTAGTGAAGGTAAGGTGTGAATTTCTCTTTATTAATGTTGATTTAGGAATATTTATGAGAATAAGAGTTATAATTATTGTGTTCGTGTTGTTGATTTATGGATAGAAGTTTGAAGAGAGTTTTGGATGAAAATATACATATTTGTCTTGTAGAATCTTGATGATATTGTTGTTGATGTTGTTGGTATTGTTTGGGAGTTGTTTTGGTATTTGGAGGAAGTGAATAATATAGGGGAGATGCTGCCCAAATTTTCGTAACCCAAATTAGTCTTCAATGAGTAATGCTTACAAGTTGATGGAAATATAATGGAAGTATGATTTAAGATGTATTTCTCGATGTATATGTTCGGGTGAAGGGCAAGCATCGGAGTAAGGGATTCTTTAAGTGGTGGCTTGACGGATAAGGTATGTAAGGTGTTTGTTTCTCTCTTTCTTTGGCACGAATCCAACTAAAGCATGAACATGAGCGTCCCATAACAAATTCACTCCAATCCTATGCTATGTATTTCAAATCTTAATGCCTTAATTACTTGATTGATTCTACCATATTATCATGTTTATCATCATTAAGTTATTTCCTTGAATTCGATACGAACTCCATAATTCATTCGGAGGTTACGACCTTACGTCACTCCGAAAGGCCGCTGTTATTTCATTGGCTTATTATGCATGGTATATATATATATATGTATGCACTATTTTACTACACCGAGCCATGCTATAGTTGGCCGGGTACGACACCAATTGTGCAACCACTGATCAGTTGGTATTACACACCGAGTCCCGAAAGGGCCGGGTACTTACACACCAAGTCTCGAAAGTGCCGGGTACTTATACACCCTGTCCTGAAAAGGCCGGGTACGTTATGATGATGATACTATTTATATATATATGAACATATATCTGCATATGATTTTAAACTCATGCATTGTATATTGTACGTTCTCAGATGGCGTATGTGTTACTTCTATTCTCTTTGTACCTCCGTCTTACTTATGTTATTGATTCCAGCCTTACATACTCAGTACTTTTATCCGTACTGACGTCCCATTGCACGGGACGCTGCATTTCGTGCTGCAGGCGCTGACAGGGTTATTGAGGAGCGACCGCAGTAGGATTTTCCAGCTTCAGCGGTGTTAGCAAGTGCCACTTCTCCGGACTTGCTGTCTTTTGGCATTTTTCTGCCAGTGTAGTATATGTTCATATGTACACTCTTAGAGGCTCATAGACATAGTGGGGTATGTACATATTGTGTATGGTCACGTTAGCCTTGTCTTGATCTGTGATACTTTCCTGTTAGCCTTGCCGGCTTTATGATACTCGTGATGTTGTGGCGACCTTGTCGATTCGCTTATGTACAGATATGTTGGATTATTGGATATTTCTATGTTGGGCCTTTCCTGCGTGCAGGTGTTCTTTGAATTACGGTATATGAAGTTCAAAGTAACTGTTAATTCAGGTGGTCAAGATGACAGTGTTGGAAAATTTTGGAAGACAATCATTTTCTTTAAATACAAGTGGAGAAAAATATATATATTTTTTACTTATTTTAACTTGGCTTAAATAAAATAATTATAGTACCTAGTTAGTTATAGTTCTTTCTAATCTTCTCTAGTACTATATGTCTCATAATTTAAATCCAGACATTTTCCCTTCTGAAATATATGTACACTATCTTAATTTAGCACCGATCTTTTTGTTTTCAACCTTAATTAATCGAATCGTCGATGTGTTTATTTGATGAAATTAGAATTCACAATACAAGCTTAGATTCTGAAATTAATTTGATACTCGTAATTCTTAACTTTACAAGCTTTTTAAATAAACACCTCAACTTATGTTTTAGCAATTCTGATCATTGACTAAACTTATGTGCCGTGAACAAATATATAAGATATACAGGAGGGTGATTATAAAGGGGACTACTATCAGAACAAATAAAAAATAGAAGTAAGAGACAAAAATACCATCACCGGCAACTCCTCTCTGTTTTTAGACAAAACACCATTTTGGGGTAAAATATTGGCGAAAACAGAAATCAAATAGGATAAGTTGAAAAAAAAAATCGATTTGTTATTCATATCAACACCAAATTGAAGAAAACACTGGATTAGAAGTGTTTAAAACACTTAGAGTGGGTGTTTGGACATAAGATTTGTGAAATTTGAAAAAAAAATAGTACTCAATGACACTTTTCTACAATTAGTAACAATTCAAATTTAAATTTACTCTTTTACCCTTAATGAACCAGAATCCCAAATTCTATGATTTGTTTTTGATCACAAGTTTAAAAAATATTCCTTTATTTCTTTAACTATGTGCCAAGTCAAAACACCCTTATATAAAATGGGACGGAGGGAGTATTTGTTTTCAAGTTGAAAATAGTATTTGGAAATTGGAGTTGTGTTTGGACATGGATACAAATTGGAGTTGTTTTTGAATTTTTGTGAGTTATTTGGAGTGAAAATTGTAAAACAGCTTTATAGAGTTTTTTGAATTTCGAATTTTTTTGAAATTTCTGGAAAATTATAACAATTCTATATCTAAACAGTTTTCAGAAATATCAGTGAAACTATCCATGGCCAAATGGGCACTTAATTTTTACAAGTTGAGTTATCAATTTGGGTCTTAAACCATAGTTATTTCAATCTTAATCATAGACTTATAGTGTATTGAATTCCAGGGCTGAGTGTTCTATAAGCTAGGGATGACAGTTAGTGACTGATTCTTTTTTCAAATTTAGAAAATGATGGCTTTGGAACATAGCAAATATTTCTAGCTGATACCGTGTATATTCTGCCAATTTTTGAACACTTTCTTGGTAGTTTCTAGTGAGAAAATGAGCAAATGGAAAGTTGGATTTTTTATGCAATGTTGAATTTACATTTTCATACCATCTTTACGTGTCTTTTAGGGTGTGAGTTGGACTAGGAGCCCGTTTGGATTGGCTTATAAGTTGCTTATAATGTTCGTTTTAGCTTTTAGTGTTTGTGACCTATAATTTTAAAGCTATTTTGTGCGCATAAAATAAAAAATAATTGGGCCCATTTGGCTTAGCTTATCTAAAGGGGTAATTGGCGCGAATGCCCCTCTTTTGGGCTGGTCTTTAGATTTTGCCCCTCAAAATGGTGGTCTTTAATTATTGCCCTTCCGAGCAAAAGCAACATAGTAAAAAGACATTATTACCCCTGACCGTTACATATAAAAACAAATATCGTTATTCTCAAATCCTTGCTTCTTTCATATCGTTAACCCAGGCAACTTCGTTCCCAATTTTTCACATTATTCAAATCGTTGTTCCAAGCCGAGATTTCTCAATTGATTTTTTGCTACAACATCTGTAAAAGGTACAAATCTTAATTCAACTCAATTTAACGAGTTTATTGAGTTTAGATTGTTAATATTTGAAAAAAATCATCTTCTACGACCTGATTATTAAGAAACAGATGACATACAGCTCAGATTGAAAATTGCGCATGATAAAATTAATCAACAAAAATAGAATTGATTGGATTTGTTGCTTTGTTCTGATTTTAATTACTTTATACCTTAATTAAATTAGTATACAATGCTTATTTACTTGAAATTGTAATAATAATAAATTCAATTTAAATCAGGCAATGCTTATCGATTTAAACTTGAATTAAGGCAAACTGTGTACAGGAGGCAAAAGGTCAATTTACAAAAGCGTACAGTATGCCGTTACCGGCAACTTTCCGAACCAATTTCAATCCTCTAATTGCAATAACTGTTGCAGGCATTTGATTTAAATTGGATGAAGGTAGAGGAGGTTTTCAATTTTTTTATTTTTTTAAACCAAAAAACGCTTATTGCATTATCATCAAAGAAAAAACAAAAAGTGCTCATGCCGGAGGAGGCAAAAGTTCAATTTACAAAAGAGAATAGTATGCGTTATCGGCAATGTTATGAACCAATTTCATAACAAGTATGCGGAGAAGGCAAAATTTCTGGTTTATATAGAAGTATAAATTAGTCCGGTTGCATCAATCCTCTAATTGTAATAAATTGCGTGTGCATTTGATTTAAATTGGATGAAGGTAGAGGAGGTTTTCAATTTTTTTATTTTTTTAAACCAAAAACGAGTTATTGCATTATCATCAAGAAAACAAAAAGTGCTCATGCGGAGGAGGCAAAAGTTCAATTTACAAAAGAGAATAGTATGCCGTTATCGGCAATGTTATGAACCAATTTCATAACAAGTATGCCGGAGAAGGCAAAATTTCGGGTTTATATAGAAGTATAAATTAGTCAAAAAGAGAATAGTTGCATCAATCCTCTAATTGCAACAATTGCGTGCATTTGATTTAAATTGGATGAAGGTAGAGGAGGTTTTCAATTTTTTTATTTTTTAAACCAAAAACGAGCTATTGCATTATCATCAGCAAAACAAAAAGTGCTCATGCCGGAGGAGGCAAAAGTTCAATTTACAAAAGAGAATAGTATGCCGTTATCGGCAATGTTGTGAACCAATTTCATAACAAGTATGCGGAGAAGGCAAAAGTTCGGTTTATATAGAAGTATAAATTAGTCCGGTTGCGTCAATCCTCTAATTGCAATAATTGCGGGCATTTGATTTAAATTGGATGAAGGTAGAGGAGGTTTTCATTTTTTTTATTTTTTTAAACCAAAAACAAGTTTAGTGCATTATCATCAAGCAAAACAAAAGTGCTCATGCGGAGGAGGCAAAAGTTAAATTTACAAAAGAGTATAGTATGCCGTTATCGGCAATGTTCTGAACAAACTTCTGAACAAGTATGCCGGAGAAGGCAATACTTCTATTTAGAAGCCATTAAAGTAAAATTCTACAAACCTAAAGATACTTACACTTCATTACACATACATTTAAATATATATATGTCCACAAAACATAAAATCCTAACTTCATAAGTACATCAGTTCTAATTTCATGTGTACCCATTCCAAATTGCCCCATCGTCAATTTGGCAGTGTCTTTGAATAACCTCTCGCTTTACAAATCGTAATTCTCTTCGCAGATCATCATTTTCTCGCTTAGAGCACCATAAAGAGCCCTCGAAAAATCTATGTCTCTTTTGATATCAGCAATTTCATGAGTAATTTGCAAATTTGCAATATTAGGATGAATTTGGTTATGAAGATGGGCATGTTCATGTGCTTGCCCGTGGCCACCATTAACATGTACAATATGTTGATTTTGGTTCATTTTGTATGTGATTATATCTGATTTTCAGAAGTAAAGTGTTTTTTTTTTTCCTTCTTCCAAAAGTTGTGTTGGTTTATATAGAAGTATAAACCAACGCAACTGTTGGATGGATTTGATTTAAATTGGATAAAGACAGAGGAGGTTTTTCAGTTTCATGAAAATAACTGTTGCAATCTCATTGGAATAACCAAGTGCGTGAAACAATTACTCCGTTTTTGAAGAATCGGTAGCGTGCGAGTAACTTCGTTTACAAAATGGTAGAGTATGCCGTGTCCGGCATACATCATGACTTTACATGCAAAGTCTGTTTGGGAAGGGCGTAACTTAAATTTTCAAAACTAACAACTTAAATACATTTCATTTTGGTTTTTTCTCAAGTGAATCTTTCTTTATGCAGGAAGTTTAACAAAAAAATGACACCAAGATGCATCTAGGTAGCCTTCAACGGCAAATGGGATGCCACCTACAATTATGTTAATCATGAAACCAAGCTAATACTTGTCAATGATGGTGTAAATTTTCAACAATTCACTCAACAGATATTTGCGGTGGCATACACAAGATACTCGGCAAAAAGAGACCAACATATGGTTTGACACCGGTGAGAAAACATCCAAAGGGATGCATGTAACAAACGACATTGATCTTCACACTTGCTTTTTGCTCAACAACAATGACAACTTCGAAATTTCCGTTTCATATTAGAGTTCAATTCGGTGATGCGGAGAACAACCCATTACAAGAACATCATAATGACTCTATCCTAATGACGTAAGGACAAACCATAGAGGAAATTGACAAACAACTTTGCATTGCTTATGAAGAAGACATGTCCGAAATTGGCTTGGATGATGAACAACACGGCTATTGGACATAACCTTGGGATTCCACATGAGCGGAGAGCGAGATAGTAACTCCTAACCAGACACCTCAGTAGCTACAATGGCAATCGCCAAACATTGAGCAAGTTGTAAACAATGACCTTTCTCAAGATCCAACTTCAATGAATGTTGTATCACTTACTCCGAGCATGACGGTTGAAGAGGCGTAAACACAAACATGCAATAAAAGAAAGACACTCAAGAGGAAGAGGATACAAAATGATACACAAATTTTGACACCTAGTGCATCGATTGATCAAATAGAAGTTGGCATTTTATTCAAAGACAAAGATACCGTGAAAAAGTGCATGAATAACATTGCAATTACTCGTCATCAACGGACAAGGTAGAAAAGTCATGCACGCAACGGTATTACATCGATGTGTTGAACCAACTCGCATTTGGCGTTTCCATAGTTCAAGGTTCGAGGATCGAACTTTTCAAAGTAGTTAACTTTGAAAAGAGACATAGTTGTTCAATAAATTTCATCACCTACGACATGAGGAATGCAACTTCAAAAGTCATAGCGGAACACATTTACGGACCTAGTACGCCATACACTATAAGAGATAACACCCAAATTTGTCATTGAAGAAATGAGAAGCGAGATATGGCTTGCACATTGGTTACCACAAAGCATGGCGTTCCCTCCAACACGCTTATAATGTCATAAGAGGAACGCCGTAAAATAACTACACACTTCTACCGCAATATCTTCACATGATGAAATTAAGAAATCCGGGACAGCTTGCTAACATCAAATGGATTGGCCGACAATAAGTTTAAGTATGCTTTTTTCGCTTATGGAGCATCAATTGAGGGTTGGAAACACCGGAACCGATAATAATGGTGGATGCAACCTTCTTGAAATCAAAATACCGCGGTGTGCTCATGATAGTCGTAGCAAAAGATGGAAACAACAAAGATATTTCCTCTAGCATTTGGTATTGCGGACTCTGAGAATAATGAATCCTACAGGTGGTTCTTAAGACACGTGAAAAAGGTGTTTGGAACTCGCAAAGACCTATCAATTCTTTCCAATCGCCACGCATCAATTGCAACTGCAATCAAGGAACTGTATCCAGATACCCAGCATGGAATATGCATCTACCACATGGAGAAGAACTTGCAAAAATATTTTCCATCCGAAGCGATCCTATCACTGCTCTACAATGCAGCAACTACCTACAAACGAGGGCGAGTTTCGTACCTATATGTCACGGATACAACAAATCGACCCAAAAGCTGCAGAATACATAGAAGAAGAACCACCAGAAAGATGGGCACGTTCTGTAACACCCCGCATCTTGGAACTATGTCTAAGCTCATATCATTAGAGTTCTAGTGGAAACATTTAAGGTTTGACGTTTTGCGAAAATGGTTCATGGGCCTATTTCGGGCAGCGATAACTCCTTGATCGGTTTGGAATTTGGGAAGGTACTATCAATGAAGTTGTAGTATGCAGAAATACCTTTCTAACGATATAAGGACCAAGCCAATCAGAGATCGGAGCAAGGAGATATGATCGTCTCAATATGGCTAATAGTAAGGCACTTGAAATCCATAGAATCGGCTAAGTTTTCGATACGTCTGCCTTCCAGTCAACTTTAGTGAAAATCCGTTGGGAATTTGAGAAAACTTCCTCAATGAAAGTTGTAGC